>NC_049223.1:55832810-56138560 GCF_011100685.1 Canis lupus familiaris | reverse complement strand
CCGAATTCACTGGCCAAGCCCGGGGATTTAATCTCAAACACACACCCCAAATCAGGCCACGATCCCTCCCCTGCCTGACATCTATCGGCGCCCTGCTTTGCTCTTGGAGAAAAATCCAAGCTCCCAATAGTGGCTCCAAGGGGCGCTGGGATCAGGGTCCACTTTAAGGTTTTCAGTACGCATCTCACTGTGTTGTCCTCCCCTGCCAGGCTCCAACCGTCAGACTTTGTCTATTCGTCCCCACTCAAGGCCCTGGGCCGATGCACCATATTTCCTATGCTGACATGTCCTGCCCCTGACCAGCCAATGTCCGGCTCCTCCTTGTTACCACGGAGGCCCACCCTGAATCCCAGGTCTGGTCCTCACAGAGGCTTCGATGCTAGTGCTTCCTGCTCTGTAACGTGGACGCAAATCACTGGGGTGCAGGTTCTGATTCAGTGGGGCTGGCTCGGGGCCTGACATTCTCTATCTCCAGCAAGCTCCCAAGGGATGCTCAGGCTGCTGCTCTGCGCACCACACCGAGTCCTAGCAGGCGACCGATGTGTATACTTTGTTGGGCACGATTTATACTCTTCCCAGCGCTTGGGGTATGAAGCAGCCACATGTCTAGCTTTAAGTAAAAGCAGGTAAGCTCGTATTCGAGGGTATTACTGACTCAGACATTAAGTTTCGAGGAGCCTTTATCCTTCGTCACAATGCCCAAAGAGGGACACTAACCCTTCTGGAGGCGAGGAGCACAAGCCCCCGAATTCCTGGGGATCGGGCCAAGCCTGTGACCTGCCACTCTGTAGTCGGCGCTAAATGGACGGTAAAGACCAGTGCACATCAAACCTTAAAGTACAAACCATGTGCCCTCGCGGAAGATAAAGCCAGATTCTGTGGGGCTGCTCAGAGCCCTGGAACTCGTGTTTCTAAAGGCTCCAGGTGATGGCCGTGCTGGTGGTGTGAGGCCGCACATTTGCTGCAAGCAGAGGAAACGCTGCGACTCACAGGGCGGTCCCCAAATTCCCAGGCACATCCCCTGACCTAGTGAATCTGAGCTCATGGGATTAGGGCTCCACAGTGGTGTCCTAACAAACTCTTCTGGTAATTTTTACCTGTTCTGAAGACTGAGAGACACTCATATTAATTGCCAGGGGCCAGATATGCTGAATTTGGGACACACATCCTCCCCCCCCCCACCCCCCCACCACCAGCAATTAGCCACCAGGCCGATATCAAGCTTCAGATGTTCCAGGGGCTCAGGTCAGTACCAAGGGGCCCGGTTTGACTTTACCAACATTAGCAGGGTCAAGGCTGGCCGGGACTAGAGACCAACACGCCTAATGTGTTTGTTCGACACAGACTGGATCAGACCAGAGAGTGGTGGCCAGAAAGGAGCTATGACCTCGCTGGATGGATGGCTCTTCTTCCTGTGACTCTCACAAGGAACAGAGGCTTTAATGGGATCAGCAGATGTGGACGCACGAATGCCAGAGAGTCGCTCTGCCTAAAAGGTCACTGTGACCGTCCAATACATTTCCCCATCCTCTGGCCTGAGATTGAGCTGTCACGGGCTCCCAGGCCCGGCTCCAGACACCCCACATGGGACCGGCTGATGAGCCCCGAGCACGTCCTTACGTATACACGCAAACCACATGAGGGCAACTAGCTCCTGGGGACCAGCTGCAGGGCACTACCCCTTCCCCCAAAGTCCCTACGTCACTGCTGCAAGAAGATAAATGGGACCGCAGGTGCTGGGAGGGCTCGGGAAGATGAGGACCCACGGGAGGTCCTCGGAGCGGGGTGTGAGGCAGACGCAGAGAAATCCCTCCCACGATGAGTTGACGTGAGAGCGAGATATGTTGGAGTTCTGGCTCTTTCCCTGTCTTTTAATCTCAATGCAGCCTCATGGTTTGGTTTAGGAAGTATTATTTTGGACTCAAGGCAGAAGCATTAACTTCCCATTCTAGCACAAGACTTAAAACGGTGATTTTTAAAAAAATCTGTTTAGCAATTTAGTAATAGTTCTGCTCAGCTCGTAAAAATAAAAGAGGTACATGCTGCCTTGAAATCAGCAGACTCCTTGGGTGATTAATTTTCTTTGACCGAAGTGATTTCAAAAATGTAAGCAGCCCGCTGATCAGGACTCGTCACTGACCCCGACTTTGGGAGCAGAGCCCTCCGCGGTCCAGCTCCGGATTCACAGTGAGCACGTGTGCACCAGGCCAGCAGTATCCTGACCCCCTGGGCTGAAGAGAGGGCTCCGTGGACTGTCCCCAAACTCTGACCACAGGCAGTCAGGCCTGCTAGAAACCGAAGTTGCAGCTTTGGTTTGATGCTCTCGACTCTGTTAAGGTCCAACTAGCCCCACAAGGGGGACACCTTCAAACGTCCCCCACATTGAAGCCTTTCGCCAGAAAGAAGCAAGAAATCACAGGGGCCCCGGGGTTGAAGGGGGCGGGGGGCACATGGCACCAAGACAGAAGAGTCTCAGAAGTCTCGAGACAAACCTAGTTTTTTTCTTATTTATTTCCAGACTGTTGCTTAGGAAGTTTACTCAATGCCCCTTAGGAGGGAAGTTCCTCCTGTGACCGACGTTAATCCTCACCTTCTATCTTAGCTTCCTCTCAAGACCCCCGAGAAAATAGGAGGGGGATGATAGATTTGAAAGTATTTTTTTAAAAGATTTTATTTATTTATTCATAGAGACACAGAGAGAGAGAGAGAGGCAGAGACACAGGCAGAGGGAGAAGCAGGCTCCACGCAAAGAGCCTGACGTGGGACTCGATCCCGGGTCTCCAGGATCACGCCCTGGGCTGCAGGCGGCGCTAAACCGCTGAGCCACCGGGGCTGCCCTGAAAATATTTTTGAAAAGCTGTAACTTTACAAAAACATGAGCTATTCTTTTCTAAGGTAATTTCCTTGTGTGGAACAAGGCAGATCTTGACTGTTTGAGGAAGATCGAGGACCGACTAGTTAGCTGGAAGGGAAGGGAAGTGATGCTTTTTAAAAGGAAGCATTTTATTGAACTCCAATTAAAAAAAATAATTGAAATTTTTTTTTTTAAAAGGAAGCATTTTGTCTACAAACAGTAGATGCATCCTTATCTCCTCTGAGATACAACAAAACATAGCAGTTACGCTTCCGGATGGTAATCAGGGAACCTGCACGGCTCCGCACTTGCGTAGACGGTGCTTGAGGTAGGAAATCCCTTGCGGTGCAATCACCGTGGCCCCAACCAACCCACCGACGGCCCTGACTTTCTCTGGTTTGTTTCCACCTTGGCTTTTAGGCGACCTTACCTGGTTTCCTCTCCAGGACTTACCCGTGTGTAAAAAGGTCTTGCTTTCAGCTGTTTCTTGAACTATTTCTTGTGTCAGAATCAGAGGGAGGCAGTGCTGGAAATGATAAAGATCACACACACACACAAAAAGTCATTGAAAGTGTTAGCCATCCATCCCCAGAGTTTGTGAAGATGAATTTATTAGACTCCCAACTCCCCCAGTAGGGCCGGGGATTACGAGCGGAGGATGGGGGCGAACTATACGAGCAGCCTGTCTAGGAGAAAGAGGTTTCCACCTGGAGGAATGGCTCAGTTCCAGCCCGATTCCTCGTGGATTTGTTAATTGGATTTGTTCTTGCAGTTCAGGCAAATCAGCATATATGCTAGTTAGTGGTTTCAGGCACTGCACAATCGGAATTCTGCTCAAGGAAAGGTTGGCCAAGAAATAAAAGCGCTTTCTCGAGAGGTTTACTCCTACTGGACTGAAAGAAAATTTACATGTTGAGCAGAGCCAGGAAGCCGAGTCCAAGCTCCGTACATCTACATTTCACTTCTTAGGATGGGAGGGTCGGACGGGATGTATTTAAGCCTTCCTGTGCATGAGAGAGGCGTTGGGCTAGGCAGCTCTTTGGAAGAACCAATGCACATGAAGCTGTGTGACCACAAACGCAGCACTGTCCATCCCACCGGACACTGTAGTCCCCCAGCCGTCCTCACAGTGCTGTCCTCCTCATGAGGCTTCAATGTACAGATCTTCTGAGTTCTCAAGAGAATGCAAAACCGTATACGTGTGTCTATTATCCTGATTTTAAAACAATGGCTCGAAAAATGCAAAAACATGTTGGGGACAAAGGAAATACAGCTGTTCTGTGAGGACAAGGGGCTCATGCGTGCGACTTCTCTTCTGGACACCAAAGCATAAGTGTGCAAAGGGATGATCCCAGAAGCTTTAAAAATGCAGATTCCCAGCTTCCGACATTAGAGGTTCTGAGTAGATAGATTCAGGGTCAAACCTGGGATCCTACGATTTTACTGATGAAATGTATCCTAAGAGATTTTGACGCAGGAAGTTCAACTAAATACTGAGAGACGTTCCGTTCAGGAATGAGAACCCTTTTCCCTGAGCTCCCTCACATCCTTTAAGTCAACTTCTTATTCTTTCTCACTCATCATTAATGACACAACTTCAAGGCCAGTATTAAAATACGGATCCAGAACTGTTCTACTATGGCGGCCACCGGCTACAGGTGCTAGTAAGCAATTAGAACGTGGGGCTCTAAGTGGACAATACACAAGCGCTTTCGAACACTTAGTAAAAATTTAAGATGTAAAAGAGCTTATGAATAAATGCTTGTAATTGATAAAAACGTTGAAACAGTAGTATTTTAGGCATACTAGGTGAAGCAAAATATATTAGAATTAATTTCAAACCTGCTCCAAGGGGACTTAAAGCCCCATATGTCGATGAGGCCCACATTTGCGATGCACAGGGTATTTCTACTGGACGGCACTGGTCTAGGAAACTAGGGCACTGGTCTAGGAAACTCCCTTCACCTTGGTGTGTAGAAACAGGAGACAGGCTTAGTGCTCATGTGTCCGTGGTTCTGCCCAAATAACCAGGACCAGGGATTTCATGTTTGGGGACTGAGCTCTTAGGCAAACAAACCCTGTTGATGTCTTAGCATCCCTCCCCGGAGAGACAATGGGCAGGAACCTGCAGAGATCGGGGCCCTGGGTCCTGGCCATCTCCGCCTCTGCCGCCAGAGGCACGACTAGAAGCCCTTCACATAATTAGCGCATCACGGAAGGATGAGACAAGCACGCTTCACTGCCAGTGCCATTTCCAGGAGAAAAAAAGGAAAGCTAGGGGATCCCTGGGTGGCTCAGTGGTTTAGTGCCTGCCTTCAGCCCAGGGCGTGATCCTGGAGACCCAGGATGGAATCCCACGTCAGGCTCCCTGCATGGAGCCTGCTTTTCCCTCTGCCTGTGTCTCTGCCTCTCTCTCTCTCTCTCTAAGTCTTCCATGCATAAATAAATAAAATCTTAAACAAAAAAAAAGAAAGAAAGAAAAGGAAAGCTATGGATTCTGCTAGATGTTAAAGCGAGTGCAGATTGAGACAATGCCCCCGATCTAACCTCAGATCAAGAAACCATTTTTTTCAGAGGCCACTGGGCTGGCTAAGTTGAAAGAGCATCCAACTCTTGATCTCAGGGTCATAAGCAGAGATTACTTTAAAAAAAATAAAAATAAAAATAAATAAATAAATAATAAATAAATAGATAAATAAAAAATTTTAGAAAGAAAAAATAGTATTTTCAGAAGACACCTATGAAAAGATTTTTTTATTTTTTTATTTTTTTTATGAAGAGATTTTTTAAAAGAAACTTTACAGGTTGCTCTTAAGAGTCATTTGGTGGAGAAAAGCTAACAATATAGACCTAGAAAGGATAAAAACCTTACCATGAAAATGACCGAGTAGGCTTACAATATCCCATTAGTGGTTTGGGTTGAACAGAACATGCTCTATTTATTTACTCTCTCATTCACTCCATAGATATCCAAATGCATTATGTCAGCACTTGCAATGCTTAATTCTTTAAAAACATCTATGTGCATCAAGAGAAATTCTATCCCTGTGTTTCTGGCTCACTTATCCTTAACTAATCAAAATGCCATTTTGTAGGAACCATTTGATGTTAAAAAATGTATTTTTTCTCTAGAGAAAGAGCGTGCACATGCAAGGGGGGCTGCCAGGGGAGCAGAGGAGAGAGAATCGCAAGCCGGCTCCACGCCCGCCGCAGAGCCTGACGCCCGGCTTCGTCTCGCAGCCCTGAGATCACGATCTGAGCGAAAGTCAAGAGTCAGACGCTTACCTGACTCAGTCACCCAGGCACCCCTGCTGTTCAAAAATACTCTTGATCTCCATTAATCATCCCCTTTTCTTTTTTTTTTAATTTTTTTTTTTATTTATTTATGATAGTCACACAGAGAGAGAGAGAGGCAGAGACATAGGCAGAGGGAGAAGCAGGCTCCATACACTGGGAGCCCGACGTGGGATTCGATCCCGGGTCTCCAGGATCGCGCCCTGGGCCAAAGGCAGGCACCAAACTGCTGCGCCACCCAGGGATCCCAATCATCCCCTTTTCTTTCATCTCGAGGGTCCTGTTGTGTCTACACACAAACCCGGATTCAGGTCTAAAGTCAGAACCCACACGATTCAGGTCTTACAACCTGGCAAGGTGAGTTTTACTGGCTCCATTTCGAACAAGTATCCCAGTATCTACGCACTTACTTGCTCATTCTTTCAGGGCCCCATTCCTTGGTTTCACTTGCCTGGGTCAGGTGTGTTAATCTTTACTATTGTTTTTAATGAATACCTCTATTCAGCATCTCTTTGCCTCTGGTTGTCACTTCTCTCTCCCCTTTCCTCCACTCCAACCTCTGCTCTTGGTTTCCAAAGCTCTTTGGTACCACCCACTTCTCATCAAGTTCCCTGTTCCCTTCGGGCTAAGCTCCCACTTGTACACCACTGCCTTTCCCCAGGGTCGCCCTCCTTCTGCCTTATTCAATTGCTCAAAGTTCTGCAATTATCTTGCTGGTTGTTCTTTCTTTTATCTCCTTCCATTCCATCCACGGGAGATAGAAACTCAACACAAGACCTGTCCTCCTGAGCCGTAATAAAGCGCACCTCTGGCAGTCGGCGCCCCTGCAGAAAGGGCTGTGTGTTCCTAGAAATACAGATGAGCTTAGACGCATAGTCAGAGGATCCCGGGGCAGAGGACCACTCGGGACTATTTAAAACCTACTGACCTGACAACACACCCTGAGAGCGGTATTCATAGCTCAGCCTCTTATTTTTGATTTGTTGATGAGAAGGACATGAAAAATAATGCACTGATAATAAGTACTGCTTTGATGACTTTGAAATATGTGGACATTTCAACAAATGTCACTTTCATAAAATAAAAATATGTGTAGCCTACATAGTCTAAGTCAGAGCAGATGGTTTTAACAGACATCCGACTACAAATTCGTCTTCAGGATTCCCATTTCCTACCACACTGGTCCCTTCAGTTTCTCCCCCTCTCTATTCAGACAGCAATTTTCCCAAGACGCTGAGTACTCCCCACCACGGCCTATCCGGGCGTGGATTCCTATGGGAGACTCCCCCGTATCTGGTATCAAAAAATACACCATTTCCATCTTGCTCCGTTGGGACCTTCCTTAGGGGGAGATGAGAACCACCTGAGCCCTAAGAGGAAGAGCACGCCGTGAGGTGAAGATGCCTCGGCCCACCTCCAAAGTTATCAGTTTCCAAGAAGATACATTAAAAATAAAGACCAAAAAATAGGTCAAAGTACAGGGATTAGAAGGCAGAGGGAAGAACACATGAGGGACCTCAGCTCAAGAGAGCTGCCAAACGTGAGCACCAAGTCCAGCTCTAAGCCTCAAAGCAATCAGATGAAAAGGAGAGATGCTGAGTTGTATAGTCTGCGGTATCTGATCAAAGAAGCTTAGGAGTTCTTTGGTAGGGACTTGGTTGCTCTTGGCAATAAATTCTTGGGGCTACCTGTTGGATTTTTATATAAATGACAATATAGGCTAAAAGAGGCTTATAGGAGATGAAGAAATGATTTTCTTATAGCCGCTTCTCACACTGACCTACAATAAACACCGAGGGAAGGCTGCTTATTAAATCATAACTCAGTGAAGATATTTCTTTGGGGAGTTTAGTTAATATGGTCCAGACCCACAACTTTCTGGAGATTTATCTTGACATACGGATAAAGCGGAGGCAGCCTAGAGGAATGGATGCTTGGCATGAATCAGAGACACTCATGCTTGAGAACTCAGTTTTTGTTGATCCTTAGGAAGAACCTGGAGACCTGTCCATGTGTTAGAAAGCAAAGCGACCCCTATGCTCTGATTGTGCAGGTGTCAACGCTGAAGTTTTACCATGAGATAAACATTTCTTCATCTTGACGGTAGGACTGGCCTGACTTTCCCTGGTTTTAGGCTAAGAGTCCCACCTACATATGTCGTGAGGGCCCAATTTACCTTGGTCAAATAATTATTGGACTAATTATCCCACTGAAGCTTGAGATTTCCCACATAAAATTAAATAAGGTTGGGACAAATTTGGCTTGGTAAGCTTCTAAAGGCAGGTATGTGTCGCGACCATAAAATAACCTACCGACGGCACATTCAAAGGGAACAGTTGAAGCTCTTCTTCCTCTAACAGGCTACAAAATGTACTCTCATTTACTTATCTGTCTTCTGGATGGAGGCCTCTTCAGCACCAGAAATGGTAGAGAAAAAAACCAGTCTGCATGGCCCACCGGGAAGGCTCAATGATGAAAAATTACATACAAAAATGTCTTTCCTTTGACGTCATGGCCCAGAAGAAAGGGCCAGCAGTAAGAGGAGCTCTGAAGCTATTACTTTAGCTCATAAAGATTCTAACCTCTGGGTAGTGCCCATTGGGATGAGCCCAAGACAGGCTGTTGGTCACTAGCAGCGTTGTGCAGACTCTACTTCTTGAGCGTGGATGTTTTGGGTGACCTCGTCACAGCCCACGAGCAGGCTGCAGCCTAGGGGCCAGCCTCCAACAAATGGCGACCATCACCAAGGCTCAGAAGAGGGCGGCACCGTAACGTCCGTGCCCCACTGCGGAACCTGGAAGCTGGTGACTTCTCCACCACGCAGCTCAGGCTAAGTGTCAGATACCTTGCCAGTGCCTAGCGTAGGGAAGTGGATCTTTGTGGAGTAAATAAATAAATGGATGAATGCCAACGAGCATCAAGTCAACAGAAACCCTGGGGCTGGAGCCCGTGACCCCGGCTCGATAACCGTACTGACAGCAGGAAGGCCGTGACCCGTGACTCCAGCGGACGGGAGACACACAATGAAAACGGACTCTGAATTCCTCGCTGTTCAGAACTTTGGGATCCTCATGATGAAAAGAGAGATGATGAGAGGACCGGGTCTCAGCGGAGCCTGGGCCCAGCTCAGGGTGAGCAGCGGCTGTCCCGGGGGGAGGACTCGAAGGAGCTGATGGCACTTTGCCACTCTACCTTCGCCCTGAGGTGCCCTCCGTGCCCTGTTTGGAAGCGTTTCCCCTCCTTCCGCTCTCATCTATAGATTCGGTGAGCAAAGGGAGGCAAGCGAGACAATTTCCCGGGCTACTGGTTCTCAGAGCTTTAAGAAAATACCAGCCCAGAGCCTCAGATTTGACTGGTTCAGGGAGGCCACAGGCCCCGGCAGTGTCTAGAAGCCCCCTACCTTAAAGGCTAATGTGCTGCTAGGGTTAAGAGCTGACCTCCTGGTCAACCATGAAACCCTCACTGTCCTGGTGTGAACAGTCTGGGTGTGCAGAAGCGGTCTCCTCTCCCTCCTCTGCGGGGTCCGAGGGCTTTGCCTTCTCAGCTACACTGTCCCCTCCAAGGGTCACGCAAGGCTGCTTGCCCAGAATGACGTGGGTCTGACTCATTTAAGCCTCCCACGTTCGATTCTTGATGCTCTTCCCTCATCGGTATCCTTAAAAGTCGCATGTGATGATTGCGGAGACACCAGTTGAAGGTGCCTGGGTCACTGGGTCCCTACTTGGTCCCTACTTGGAGGAGGGCTGTCTACCAACGAGGAACACTGCGTGTGAAATTTATCTGAGCAGGAGAGACGGTCTCAGGAGGTGAGTCACCGTCCGTTGGGGGCTGTGCGTGATAGTGGGAGTTACCGTGTCATTACCTGGAAGTCTTCTCTGATCTGCTTGGTTTCTCCAAGTCCCTGAGGACCAGCACCAGCCCTGCCCTTGCTAGTTGTCTTCTCATCCTGGATCCCCTCCCTGATCTCCATCTGAGAGACCTGAGCCCTGACATCTGCTGCCTCCATGCCAGCCCCCATCTGGCCTTCAGAGGACCTCTTGCCTCTGGATTTCCTCATCGCTGGATGGAGCTGCCCTGGCACACGTGATATCTCAGTGCTTCCTTGCCTTCTTTTCAGTTTCCTGCCCCACCTCATTGCCTACAAACCTGAACTCTCCTACCAGTGTGTGTCCCCTTATTCCCTTGGCACATCTAAATCTCTGCCTCCCTTGATGACTGACGGGTCATCTCCTGCCCAAGCTGAGGTCAGTGGTGCTCATGGTGTGGCTGCTGGACCCATAGCATCAGCATCACCTTGGAGCTTCGCAGAAATTCAAATTCTCAAGCCCCAACATCTCTCTGTATTCACCCATTCTCCCGTCCAATCAATCCTTAGTGGGCTGAGAGAGTGTGCCTCTGTTTGGGCTCCAACGATCCCTGACAACTACCGACCTTGCTACTGTCTCCACAGTTTCGCCTTCTGCACAATGACATAAAGTTGGAGTCGTACGCTATGCAGCCTTTCAGAATGCCTCCTCGCACTTAGTAATAGGTATTTAATATGCGTCTCTATCATAGACTGATAATTCATTTCCTCTTAGCACTAAATAGTCTATTGTCTGGATTTACATACAGCAGCTTGTTAATTTACTTACTGAAGGACATCTTGGTTGCTTTTAAGTCTCAGCAACTATGAATAATGCTGCCATAACCATCTGTGTGCAGCTTTTGTGGCCTTCACAAGTGATTCGTCATCATTTTTCTGATGCAATACACATAACAGACGGCATTCATAATAGACTATGAGCAGGTGCCTAAGGCAGGATCCACTATAACAGGAACCCCTCAAATAACAATGGCTTCACACGAAGAATGTCTCCCTCTCCATCGTGATCTAGATCTCTGTATCTAGTTCTGGAATTGAGGCTGGAAATAAAGCTTCATGGCATCGCTAACCCAGAGTCCATCTATTTTGAACTCTACCCTGGAGTATGTTTTCTACTCTAAGGTCACCTCACGACAAGGTGGAGATCCAACCACTACATCCACAGTGTAGACAACAGGAAGAAGGAATCCAAAAGAAGACCCAACGGTTCCTGCCCAGTTAAGTCCCTTTAAGTCACTTTTCTAGAAGTTCTAGATACTATTTCCTTTGTATTTCACTAACCAGGTGGTCATAAGGCCATACTTAGCTGGAGAACAAGGCTGGGCATCTTGCTATCCCAAATAAAACAGAAGGAGAGAGGGGATCGGAGGAGAGCACCTAGGTTTGTTTTAGGCAGGGTTATATGGGCATACCTGGTTTTCATGCACTTAGCTTCATTGTACTTGGTAGAGATTGCATTTTTTTTTTTTTTTATCAACTGAAGGTTTGTGGCAACTTTGCTTTGAACAGGTCTATCAGTACCGTCTTTACAACAGCATTTGCCCACTTCATATCTCTTTATTTTGGTAATTCCCACAATATTCCAAACTTTTTTGTCACTATTGCTATGACACTTGTTAGGGTGATCTGTGGTCTGTGATGCTACTATTGTAATTGTTTTGAGGTAACACGAATCATGTCAAATAAAAAAAAAAAGTGTGCTCTGAGTGCTCCACCAACCGACCGATTCTCTGTCTCTCTCCCTGTCCTGGGGCCTCCCTACCCCCTGAGACACAACGATATTGAAATTAGGCCAGTTAATAACCCTAAATGTTCAAGGGAAAGGAAGAGTTATGGGTCTCTCACTTCAAATGAAAAGCTGGAAATGATCAGGCTTAATGAGGACTCCGGCAGGTCAAAAGCCAAGACAGGCTGCGAGCTAGGCCTCTGACATCAAACAGTTGGCCAAGCTTTGAACGCAAAGGAAGAGTTCTTGAAGGAAATGGAAAGTGCTCCTCCGTGAACACACGAACAATAAAGTAAAGCGGGCTTCTTGCTGATAAGAAGAAAGTTTTAGTGATTTGGATAGACGATCAAACCAGCCACAACATTCCCCTGATCCGAAGCCTAACCCAGAGCAAGGCCCTCGCTCTCTACTAAGAAGGCTGACAGGTGAGAAGCTGCAGACGAGAAGTCTGAAGCTAGCAGAGGCCGGTTCGGGAGGTTTAAGGAAAGACGCTGTCTTCAGAACGTAAAAGTACAAGGGGAAGCGGCAGGTGCTGACGTAGAAACTGCAGCCGGTCCCCCGGAGATCTAGCTCCAAGAGTGCATGATGGTAGCTACCTAAAAACAGATTTTCAGATTTTCAACTCTCTCTATTGGAAGATGTCATCCAGGACTTTCAATAGCTACAGAGGAGAAGTCCATGCCTGGCTTCAAAGACTCACAGGACATGCTGAGCCTCCTGTTAAGGGCTCACGCAGCTGCTGATTCTAAGTTGAAACCGATGGTCACTTACCATTCTGAACATCCCAGAAGAGTTACTCTAGATTTGCTCTGCCCACACTCTACAGATGGAAGGGCAAACCTGGATGACGGCACATCTGTTTACAACATGGTGTAGTGAATATTTTAAGCCCGCTGTTGAGACCTACCACTCAGACAAGATTCCTTTCAAAATATCCCTGCTTGTTCACAGTGCACCTGGTCACCCGGGAATTCTCACGGAGACGTGCAATGGGATGAATGCTGCTCTCATGGCTGCTAACGCCACATCCATTCTGCGGCCCACGGATCAAGGAGTAATCTAAACTTTCAAGTCTTATTTTCTTTTTTAAAAGATTTTATTTATTCATTCATGAGAGACACAGGCAGAGGGAGAAGCAGGCTCCATGCAGGGAGCCCGATGTGGGACTCGATCCCCGGTCTCCAGGATCACGCCCCAGGCTGAAGGCTGTGCTAAACCGCTGAGCCACCAGGGCTGACCTCAAGTCTTATTTTCTTAAGAAATACATTTCCTAAGGCTACAGTTGCCATAGACAGTGATTCTTCTGCTGGATCCGGGTCAACTGAAAACCTTCTGGAAAGGATGCGCCATTCTAGATGCCATCCAGAGCATTTGTGATTCATGGGAAGAGGTCAAAAGAGCAACATGCACAGAAGTTAGAAAGAAGTTGATTCCAGTCCTCACGGAGGCCTCTGAGGGGTTCAAGACCTCAGTGGAGGAAGTAGCTGCGGATGAGGCGGGAACAGCTAGAGAGCTGGAATCTGAAACAGAGCCCGAAGATGGGACTGACCTGCCACAATTTCATGGTCGGATTTGGATGGACAAGGAGTTGCTTCTTTTCCATGAGCAAAGAAAATGGTTTCTTGAGAGGGGAACTACTCTTGCTGGAGACGCCGTGACGATGCTGAAATGACAAAGGATTTAGGACGTCACATAAACTTGGTTGATAAAACAGGGCACGATTTGAGAGCATGGGCTCCAGTTTTTAAAGAATGTCCACTACGGGTAAAATGCTGTCAAACGGCATCACGAACTACAGAGAAACCATTCATGAAAGGAAGAGTCCATTGATGTTGCAAATTTATTTTGTCTTGTTTAAGAAACTGCCACAAGCCACCGTAGCCTTCAGTGGCCACCACCGTCATGAGTCAACCGCCAGCAACGTGGAGGCCAGACCCTCCACCGGCAAGAAGATCACAAGTTGCTGGAAGCTCAAGTGATGGGTTAGCATATTTTAGCAATAAAGTATTTTTTTAGTTAAAGTATATACATCGGGTTTTTTTTAGACATAATGCTACTGTACACTTAACCGACTACAGTAGAGTGTAAACACGGCTTTTATACGCACTGGCAACCCAAAAAAATTCATTTGGCTCACTTTATTACAGTTGTCTGGAGCCAAACCCACGAGCTCTCCGATGTATGCTTGTATCTATTTAATTCCAAGGGCCAATGCCAACGCCACCTTTCTCTTCCCCTCAGGTAAGAAGGCAGATCTGAGAGGAACGTTCTTATGGGGCCAACCTTCAATCTCATTGACAGTTAAAAAATAAAAACATATGCAAACCTGGGGGTTTTGTACTATTCTGTGGATGTACCCCAGAACCCACTGCAATTTTGCCAAGGTCTCCGTTTGGACAGAGAGCACCGCCTGGGAAGTGGGGAGCTCTGTCTCTGAAAAGGCTGGGACATAAGGAAAACATGACAGGATGGGTTTTACAGCCGGATTATGTGTTTTTTTACACGGGAAAAGAAATGGCGAGTCAAAAAAAAAATTATTTAGTGGCTTCTTCTAGGAATGTCAGCAATACGGTTGTGGTGGTTGTAACAGAGACTCTCTAGCTAAACACTCTTGGTTTTGGAGGCTCGCCCACGTACGGGATGGCACCAGCCATGGCCGTTGGCTACTTCAGTCACCCACAGCAGGCCATACCTCCTGGAACCGATGCCTCTGGGTCATCCCCTCCCGTGATTCTGGGCTGCCCTGTGACCACTTTAACCAGCAGGGAAACTGTGCCAATGGCCTGACTCGTTTCAAGAAGGCCTCAAAGTTTCTATTTTTGCTTCTTAAATATCCTGAGCTGCCATGCGAGAAGTCTGGCTACACCGCTGGAGAAGCCACATGGGGAGGTTCAGAGGAGACGCCCCACAAGCAGGAAAAGCTGCAGGACTACATAGAGAGAGACAGCAAGTCTAGGAGTCCCAGCCTCCAGCCAAGTCCAGACCCTGGTCTCCCCACCCGCGGAAGGCAGCCACACGATGACCACCTGCAAATCCATATGGAACAACTAGGAGAAATAAAATGGTGTTTTGTTTTTAGGCCACTACTCATCGGGGTGGTTTGTACCCAGTAACAAATGACTGAAGCAGCATCACCTCCTCGAAGCACATCTACAAGCTCAGGTTGGAACCCCGGCCGGTACGGCTACCACAGCCCTCGCCCACCCGCCATGGTTTGCCAAAATGGCCCGGACTGGCCTCCGGGGCCACAGGGAGTCCTGGACTCCTCCCACCTCCGCTCAGCACTGCCACCTAAGCCGCCTAACTCCAAGCCCAAAAAATCCAACTTTCCCAGGTCCCTCCTGCTGACTTGGTCAGGCCAGCTGGAAGCACCCCTGATAGGAGCACCCCTGCCCATCCTCCTCATCCTGCCTCCCAAAAGGAATTCATGGAATCTTTGGAAACCCATCAAAAAAGCTGGTCCAGTGTGTGTGTGTGTGTGCACACACGTGTGCACCGGGGGACTCTTAACCACAAATAGATCAAGTCTTATTCTAGAACTGTGGCCAGAAAAATGAGTTCCTGGCATCTCCAATTGGAATCTGGAACAGATTTTCCCATAAAAAAGCAGTATTATACGTGATTTTAGATACTATTAGAACTAGCGTTCAGCTACACTGCTGGTTAAATAGGTATTTAGGAGCTGCCCTGGGAACATAATTACCTTTTATGACATTGTCCTAATGAGAAACAAGATCCAAATGAGTGCCTTCAGAATGGACCTTTGGAAGCAGCCCGACTGTACATTGGGAAGTCCCATTCCATATTGAACACCAGTTACGTAGTCGATGGTGGGGGGTAAGTCAGAGGAAAAAATAATATGGTGACCTCCTCCCAAAAAGTCGTAGTTTCCCCGGGAGGCCTAACACGCGAGGAACAATAAGCAAAGCGGTCAATGGGCAATTCTGGACTCATGTGACCCCGAGCAGTCCGCGCCTCCCAAGTTGCAAAAGCAAGCCCAGAACTTAGACTCCTTACATGGGCTTCCAGGCACCTGTTTCGAGAGGGCTTGTGGACACCTGTTGTCCAGAATGGCCCACAAGCCACTCCCTGTTACCGGGAAAGGAGTGGGCGGTAAAGAAGGCACCGGCACCTGAGCTGGCTATCCAGGAATGAGCCTAGGTGGGGCCCGGAGCTTGGGAGCCAACTACAGGAGGCCACCAGCCTGGTGGCTGGACCCAAACCCAGGGCCCCTGCCTCTGGCCTCGTAAAGGGCCGCCCAAGAGGCCCCACCACTTGCTTCCCAACACGTGGCCTGGGAACATCTTTACTGGAATCACGTAGTGGGGGCACGGACTAAAGATCCTGGTTCTTTGGCCACGACCTGGAGCTTGGGAATCTCCGTGACCAACCAACTCCACAGCGGCTTCCTCTGCGGCTGCAAGTTCTGAGTTTCTGTTCCAAACCGCCCCGCGCGCCCGCCCGGAGATGCAAGGGCCCCACCAACGTGCCTGGGGGGCAGTTACCCCTGGCAACCTAGGGGGGTCCAGACGGGGGTCTCAGCCCCTCACCTGCTCCCCCTTGGGTAGCCTTGTAAGGCCCGGTGCTAGAGGAAAACACGTTCAAACCGCTAGGCGTGGGGCGGGGGCTCTCGCACACTCCTGGCGCTTTCTGGCTCTGTCTCCGTCCCGGGCACAGCGGCGAGCGTGCGCCGCCAACACGGCTGCTGCATCTGGATGGAACCTCAGCATCTGTTGTAAAAGAAGTGAGGTCTTCAAGCGAGGCCTCTTTGGGGTGGCGTGGTGCCGAGTGCGGTGGGCCGCCCATGTAGGGCCCGGGACGCGGAAACGCTGAGGCCAAGGCCCTAGGGCCAGTGGCCACGGAAGGCCCGGACCTCCTGCGACGCTCGCGGCCCGACATGGTGCCCAGGGTGGCAGCTGCAGCAGGTGTCGGCGGGTCGGGCCGGGTCGCCGCTCCCGGTCCAGTCCCTTTGCTGACTCGTGTTTCTGGTTTCGCTGCACAGAACTCCCTCCCCTCCTTTACTCCCTACTCCCCCCTCCCCCTTCCTCCCCACGGTGACTCTGCCCTCTGTCCTTCACTCCACACCAACACCCACAAGCCTGCTCTCTCCTCTCCTCAGCCTTCAGGCCGCCCCTCGCCCCGTTCCGCATGGGGAGCAGCAGCCACGGGGCCGCAGCCAAGGCCCACCGCCTGCTGGGTGCCCAGGACACCCTGCTTCATGACACTCAGGGACAGCGGGTCACTGGCCCCAGGGACCCCACGTGTGGCTCCCCCGCCAGCAGCCCCCTCCCTCTGCTCGCCTGCCCAACGCCCCACAGTGCAGCCCCAGCTCTCCCGGTGGCCCGAGGCCATCCCACCTCGGCTCACCGTCCGGGCCAGGCGGACCGTGAGTGCAACAGGCACCCCAGCTGCCCTTGCCCCACCTGCTGTCCAGGGACCTCGTGCAAAGCCGCCTTTGGGCCACTCGCGGGGCCAGTGGCCTTCCTTCCGCCCGCGCTGTGGCTGTTCAGAGCCCGTCTTTGCATCCAAACGGTCAGAATCTTTCCACGGTGGCATCTGATTCACTTTCCCTCCTATGTGTGCATGTGCGTGTGCATGTGCGTGTGGTCCAATGCACCAGCTTCAAGGTTTTCAGAAAGCTTTCTTTGGAGAAAAATAAACAACCGCTGTGATGCTAAGTCTGAAACCTGCGTGACCTCCGTGGGCCCTTCGTGCATCCTCTGGCCCTCCACTGCTGTGTCAGAGAACTCCCGACCCCACCATCCTCACCCTTGGGCGATGCGTGCGCCTCCCACGGGGCTCAGCGGAGGGAAGCCCCCGCCTCCGCCCCACAGGTCACACTGCAGGGGGCACGCGTGCTCTGGGCAAGCTCTCTCCTCGCCGGGCACCTCCCCGCCTCCCCAGCGGCTCCGCGATGCTGCTCCTGCAAGTGCCCCTTCCCTCCTGAGAACGGGGCCTCGCCCTCCATCTCTGTGCCAGTCCGTTCCAACACCATGAAATACAGCATTACAGCTTCCTTCTTAAAAAAGCAAAAAAAAAAAAAAAAAAAAAAAAAAAAAAAGGGCAGCCCGGGTGGCTCAGCAGTTTAGTGCCTGCCTTCGGCCCAGGCCGTGACCCCAGGTCCCAGGATCGAGTCCCACGTCGGGCTCCCTGCATGGAGCCTGCTTCTCCCTCTGCCTGTGTCTCTGCCTCTCTCTGTGTGTGTGTCTCTCATGAATAAGTAAATTAAATCTTAAAAAAAAAAAGCAAAAAAAAAAAAAAAAAAGGACCTCTTACCTCCATTTCCCCTCTCGAGATGGTGCCCGTTTCTTATTTTTGAGGGACAGCTCCTCCAAAGACCCATCTTCCCAGTCGGCACCCCCTCCATCCTTGGCCCGCAAGCCAGGGTCAGGCCTGCTTCTGCCCACGATGCCCCCAAAATCACGTCGCCTGCAGGCAACAAACCAACTCACCTGTTCGAGGCCGGCGGAGGCCAGGAGCACGTGGCTCTGGCGTGGTCCGGGGCACCGGGCACCACGGGCTGGTTTCCAGCACGCTGCAGCCTCCACGTCCCTCTGGCCTTCTACGGGGTTCTGAGCAGACCTCTCTTACCTCCACGGTTCCTAAGCCACTGGTTTTCAGCAGTTCCAGGCAAGGAGACGCCAGCCCGCCTGGTGCCGAGGGACCCGAAGGACCCGCACCCGCCCGCCCGTTTCTGGCCCGGGGGATGGGCTGCCCAAGAGTCTGCTTGTCCGCCAAGCTCCCGGGCGGTGCTGCTGCGGAGCTGGGACCGCAGCCGAGTGGCAGCGCCTACACGTTTCAGTTATTATTCACTTTGGTGATGACAGTACGTGCTTTCGGGTTTAATATTCCCATGCACTGAGGACACTGAGGCCTCTGCCCAGGACCTCCGCCCAGGCCTCCGCCGGGACCACAGGAGGACCTCTGCCCTGACGCGGGGCCACCCGTCCCACTGCCTAATTCACCTCCTGGGCGTTAACAGGTTCAGCCTGAACTTCCCGGGGACCCCCCACCCCAGCCCCGGCCCGTCCATTGGTTTTCTCCTCAGTCTGCGGTAACGTCAGCCTTCCCATTTCTCAAGCCAGAGCCTCGGGAGTCATTCAGGATTCCCCTTCACTTTTACAGCCCCTCCAGCCCTTCAGACAACCGTACTGCTTTTTTTTTTTTTTTAATTTATTATAGTCACACACACAGAGAGAGAGAGAGAGAGGCAGAGACATAGGCAGAGGGAGAAGCAGGCTCCATGCACTGGGAGCCCGATGTGGGATTCGATCCCGGGTCTCCAGGATAGCGCCCTGGGCCAAAGGCAGGCACCAAACCGCTGTGCCACCCAGGGATCCCAACCGTACTGCTTTAAAGCAGAAATAGATCTGAATTCAGTCGGTTCGCTCCTTCTTTACGAGGCCACTGGTGCTCCTGGGATGAGGGGAGATGCTCCCGGGTACCCCCGCTGCTGGAAATATTTCTATGGCCTGGCTGAAGCTTTTTTTTTTAATTTATTTTTATTTATTTATGATAGACATAGAGAGAGAGAGAGAGAGAGAGAGGCAGAGACACAGGCAGAGGGAGAAGCAGGCTCCATGCCGGAAGCCTGACGCGGGACTCCATCCTGGGACTCCAGCATAGCGCCCTGGGCCAAAGGCAGGTGCAAAACCGCTGAGCCACCCAGGGATATCCTGGCTGAAGCTTTCTGAAAGTCCATTTGCATATAGTGTTTTGTTGTCGTTGTTTTCTTAAATTTATAGCAAGTGACTGTTAGATGAGTAATGTGTTAGGTACAAAGGAACACACTCTGTTGTAAAAGGACCAGCAAAGCATAGTCCCTATGTCACAGTGGTTGTGAAATACTTAGAAATACTTTAGGCTAGTCTCTAAGTGAAACCTCTTTACTATCGTAGAACTTGAACTTAGGCCCAGTAGTTAGGAGTGTGTGCTCAAAGGACGGACTGGAGGGGTCATATCTTTGCTCTCCCATTGCCTTGGTCAAGTTCCTCTAAGCTAGTTTCCTCATCTGATTGTGAGGTTGGGAACTGACCTAAAGGACGTAAAGCAGCACCTGGCGCCTAACTGGCTGTGCTCAACTAACTATACTGTGATGGTTCGCTACTCTTTAGCTCATCATCCTGAGACAGGGAAACCAAGGGGACCCCACAAAAAATCCTTTTCAATCCTTTTCCTGCACCTTTTCTTGCAAAGACCTGCACCCTCACCTCATATACACCTTTTGAACAAACATTGTCCCTACAAAGATCAAGGGGTTAATGATTTATCTGGAGTCTTCAGCACAATAGATGACATCTAAGGAATGACAGGGCAGGGTCATCATGAACATTTTTCCAAAACTCCAGACTCATCAAGACCTCTGGCTCCAAGGTATAAGTCACTTACGGAGAAGACCTAAACACTCTTTGTCCCTGGATGCCTGGAAGGATATGTGTGCTGGGCCACAATCCTCGATGAAAACCCCAGACCCCAAGCAAAGACAAGATTCACTCTCCTTTCCTTTCTGAATCTCTCAGATGCTCTGTCTGTATCTGCACTGTCTCTATGTCGTCAATAAACTCTGCTCTCACTTCCTCTCAACGTGTGTTTGATTTCCATCCTGCACGAAGCCAAGACCCTCCTGGCTGGTCCTGGTGGGCGCCACTCTGGGTCCTCAGACCCCGCCAGCCTGCATCAATGCTGCTGGATGACTTGTGGGCTTCATTTTACACTCCCCGGTGTGCAGACCGGATTTTTTTGGCCTCCTTTAGTCATAATGGAGAACTGTAGTTGAATTTAGCCATTGAAATGTTAGCTCTCTAAAAAGAGGATGCTTACAGGCCAGAAAATTATTTTTAAGTGAATCATTGGGTAGGAAAACAACAGGCCTTCCCTCCCATTTGACACCTTTCCTTTGCGTTTTTAAAGGGAGATTCTTATGTTTCGCACATTTTCTTCTCTGACGGTTGCTTTTATGCCTGCCTGATTTCTCAGTGTGGAAGACCCTCCTTCCAAAAAACTAAAAATAAAAAAATTTTTTTCAAAAAGACCATCCTTCCATCTGAGTGCTAGCAGTCACTTTGCACCCTAGGCCAAACATTCGAGGAGTCTGTGCAAACCTACCTCGCATAGTCAGGACAACGGGTGTGCATTTGTATGCACAGAAAGGACAGATCAGCTTTCATGATGGGCGCTGCTGATTAGACGACACATGTGAAAGCTTGAGAACTCACTTGCACAGGGTTATGGAAAGCCTGATGCCTTCAGCCCGGGCCCTGAGAGGCTGGGGGCTTGGAGGATGCATGGCTAGCACCTCCCCCAGGCTCACTTTGCCTCCAGCAGAAGTTTGATTGACACTTACTGCCTAGGTGGTTATTACCAAGGCATGTTTGTTCTAGACAGTATAGACATCCGTAGTAGTTCAAAGCTGCTTTGCAAGTGATGCCAGGTGAAGCTGCGGATAGGAACAGGAAGGCCCCAAAAAAGGCTTCGCTCAATCTCATGATTACTAGGCCTGCAGCTTATCACTGTTTTTAAAGGCCTGCTCACCTAGACACCAATATCCACATCCATAAACGTGCCTGAGCTAATGTACATTCTCTTCCGTACAGACCACCCGGTGAATGATAATATTACTAATAATCATGCTAATGCCATCTATTGGCTCCTGACTCTGCCTCAGGCATCACCCCAAGGGCTGGCTGCATGGGCATGTCACTAGTGCAGTTGTACAGGGCCCCGTGGTTGGAAGAATTCGGAGGGTTTATAATGATTGGGATTGCTTTGAGATTTTTAATAATTTTATCGGTGAGTTTTCATTTTCTAAGTCAAGTCCTATGAGACAAAGGAGTATATACCTGGGTCTTAGAGAGTTAGCTCAAACATCTTTCTGCTGCCTACTATCTCTCGGTCTCCCCACTGATGGGGTCTCAGCCACCCACTCCCCTGCTCCCTAGTCGCCAGGACCCTGCCTTGCCTCTCCACCTGTGTTTAGTGACCACTGAGGCCTCTCAGGCCCTGGCATGAAGAGTGAGGTCCCGTGCATGTGCCTCATGTGCCCTGGGAAGGGGCACGGCAGCAGCCATCCCCACCCTGGGCTGGCAACCCCAGGAGCATTCATCAGGTGACCCTGCTGGGCACGGTTTCTTGCCCACCCCTGATCCAGTTACTAAGTGGGTCTCCCGGAAGAGGCTGCAATTCTTTAAAGGCAATCACCTGTCCACCATGAGTGGGATAATAGGCCCATAAGAAGGGGAGATGCCGGGATCCCTGGGTGGCGCAACGGTTTGGCGCCGGCCTTTGGCCCAGGGCGCGATCCCGGAGACCTGGGATCGAATCCCACATCGGGCTCCCGGTGCATGGAGCCTGCTTCTCCCTCTGCCTATGTCTCTGCCTCTCTCTCTCTCTCTCTCTCTCTCTCTCTGTGACTATCATAAATAAATAAAAATTAAAAAAAAAAAAAGAAGGGGAGATGCCTGGTCTAATTTCCCTGCCTCTACCGACGGCCACAGGGAGGGCGTCTGGGCATCCAGGGGGCTGTGCACAGGTACCAAGTCACAGAGAGTGGCTCTCAGATGTCTGTAAGAGCTGATAGTCACCCAGGATGTATTGCATACTCCGAACCACCAAAGAAAGGAAAAAACCTTATATTTTAGTATCTTTAGTGGTACTTTCCCCCAATTTTTTGAACAGGCAGCCCTGCATTTTGCATTGAGACTTGCAAATTGTGTGGCCAGTCCTGTTCCTTTCCATTTAATGTGACTTGTAGTCACAAAGCCACCAGTAATGGAGGCTATATTGTTTTTCTATCATTTTATTTTACTTTATCTTCACCATGATAAATGTATCCCCTATTTCCCCCATCACCACACCCATCTGTCCTCTGGGAACCATCAGTTTGCTCTCTGTAGCTAATAGTCTAGTTCTCTAGCTAATAGTTTCTCTTTCTCTCTCTTTTTTTTCTCCCTTTGCTCATTTGTTTTGTTTCTTGAATTCCACATATGAGTGAGATCATATGGTGTTTGTCTTTCTCCGACTGGCTGATTTAGCTTAGCGTGATACTCTTCAGCTGGATCCATGTTGTTGCAAATGGCAAGATTTCATTCTTTTTTTTTTTTATGGCTGAATAATATTCTGATGGAGGTTGTATTTAAATCCGTGTAGACCCACTAAGAACTGCTGTTAACTCTGCTACACATATCTCAAGTCATGGCCCATTGGGTTATATGGTTTTCCCCTCAGTTGTCTTAACCCCGACTCTGCACAGCTTGCAGCATCTTCCCATTTACGTACATCATAAAATCTATTCACGTATCATTTGTAAATGGAGCTTGATAGAGTGTGCATTTGGCAAGGTGGGAAAGGAAGTAAGATAGCATTTAAGCCATAGGAATAGATGGGAATAATCAAAAAGGCACCGTGATGCATAGAGAGCAAGAGAGAAAGCTGTTTGGAAGCTGTGACTCGTTCAGATTGCACCCCAGTGCATTGCCAACTGTCAGCAGCACTGCCTGAGCAGATGGGCAGGTGCAAAGTCGTGACGATGAGGAACACAGTAACAACACCATGCCGGCCATGGTTTCCTCACAAGGTGTCCTATTCATCTGTGAGACAGCTAAGCACTTTTATTAAGCATTTTAGAGTCTCTCTAATCTATTTAAGGCATTTAGATTTTACATTTCCGAACAGATGGCAAAAATGGAGTAACTGTGTATGTTGTTGGGCACGTGTGGGGAAGCAGGATGTGGGTGAGGAAGCAGAGGAGACTTTATGACATTGAGAGCAAGAATGAGAAGGTGCAGCTTTTTTCCTACTCACTTCTTGCTTCGTTTATTCTTTATCTGCGCTCCATTTTTCAACTTGGTGAGATCCATATGCAGCATATAAAAAGCTGAGCTCTCGCTGTGGGTTAATAAAGATGCTGAGATCCTCACTCTGTAGAACTGCTGATGGAGGCAGGAATCCTGTTACTGGTGGATGCTCGCGTTCCACACCCTTCGTTGGAAAAGCGTGGGGTAGGAGGAGGGTCAGGAGGCAGGAAGAAAGACTGGCTCCGTCTGGGCTGCCTCATGGCAAGAAGGAGAATTTGCTTTTGGAGAGAGTCTGTGGAACTGGACAAAAACTAAGTTATTGGACAGTGCAGCTTTCTCTCAGAAAGGATAAATTCAGTAGGCTTTGGGCTTCTGTTTCATAAGCATTTAACAAAATTTGACACCCATAATCAAACCTCTTAGCAAACTAAGAATAGGATGAAAGTTTATCAAGCCAATAAAACACTTACAAAAAAAAATTCCAGAGTTAACATTATATTTAAGAATGACACTGAATGCTTTCCTTGAAGATCCAGGCCAAAGCAAAAAAGGCTCATCTCCATGACTTCTCTTCAAAACTGTACACAGATCGCAGCCAACACAAAAGAAATCTAAGGCGCACAGATCAGAAAGCAAAAATGTAGAACTACCTTCCTTGGCAGATGGCATCATTGTTTGTACAGAAAATCCTAAGTTATCTATGAAACACCTAGTAAGTGCGACGCACCTTAAAGAAGGCCCGGATAAGGGGAGAGGCTTAACGTTGTCCTGGTCCGAAGGACGCAATAATTTGGGAAGAACTGTCCTCCTACCATTCTACAGAGTCAACGCAATTCAAATCCAAATCCCACCAGACTTTTGTAAAAATGGAAATGTCTTTTAAAGACATACAGGCGAGTACACAAGAACTTAAAGAAGGAAGAGTCTCCGATAGTCAAGATATCCGGGTGCCGGCCCAGGATGGCCTGACAGACCAACAGGACAGAACAGAGGATTTGGGGCTAAGTCTGCAGCGTATATGTGATGTCTGCCGTGTCGGGGAACACGGTGGCGGGAGGCCCTCGGCAAACACCTGCCAGGCGCATGGGGCCCCACATCGTGGCGCCGAGTGAGTCCAAGTCCGGCCTCCGGCCCCTCTTTGCTGGATGTCCCGGGGACCTGGGGTCTGTGGGCAGGTGCCCCCAGGCCTCTCATTCCCACGACTGCCCCCATGGCCCCCCGTGAATGTGGGCAGCTCTGGCTCCCCCCTCTTCCAGCCCTTGGCACCCCGTTGTCCCTCACAAGCACCACTTCCCTGTCTAAGAGGACGTGGGGGTCCCTGAGGGCTGCACTGTCCTGACCCCCCTGTGGTGCATCCTCCCGAGCGCAGCAGCGTAGTCCCCGTGACGCACATGCTGAGGGCACCAACGTGGGGGGCTGAGGCGAGGGATGGGCAAGTATTCAAAGGCCCAGGGGCCCCCATCTCCCACTGGGCCCAGCTTGCACGCAGCGGGCAGGACAGGCCTGAGGAAGGCATAGTCCTAATGTGCAACGAGCCCTGTCGTGGATGGTTGGAGCGTGTTTGCCCAGAAGTAGGAGAGCCCTTCTCTTCCAAAGTCCTTGGAGAATGTCTCATGTCTTGTACCACCAAGACGTCTCGTGAAATTGCAAGTCCCCTTCTGTTCTTTGCCCCCCCCTCCGAGGGGAGCCGTGAAGCCCTCGGCCACTCAGGTGCTGGGGGAAGGAGTAGGTCCCCTCACCCCCTTCCGCCCCTTTCCCCTCCCCATAATTAAGACCTCAAATTCTCAGATGGTTGGATTAAACTGCAGATTTTCTGGGTGACTGAATCGATCATTTCTAATTACTCACAGGTAAACGGCTAAGAGAAGTAGAATGTCATATCTGGTTTCAAAATATTTTCAAGAAGTCTTTATTCTTTGTCTCTGTAACCGAGAGTGAGCCTCGTGATTTCTGATTTCTTAGAAGTTCTGCTCTCTTCTGAGTTCTTGGATTGCATTTAAGCATCTCCTTAAAAACAACCACAGTCAGTCAAGTTTCTTCCATGGGTGTGGGGCTGGCAAGGGGGCCTGAGAACCAGAAAGTAGTTCTTTAAAAAATAGAGCACATCCAGAGTTTCCTGGTTGGAACCCTTCTATGGAAATTCTGGCTCCACTCTCTCTACACGTGTCAGAGGACAATTTATGGCAGTCAGCGAAGCAGCCAGAAAGAGATTTAGGTTTTCTCTCTCCCATGCACATAGCATGATCACTTGGATTGACTGAAGGCTATTTTGTTCCATTTGGGCCAAATTGAACACACGGGAAAACCAAACAAATGGGGGGAGGGCTGGTGGACAGTGACCAAGTTGGCAAAGAAGAGCCTTCAGGTGGCAGGATGGCAGGCTGCCCTGTGATCCAGACGCCAAGTCCACAGGCCCCGACCAGGTGGCAGCTGCCGGGCTGTTTCTTAAGCTGGGACGAGCTAACGAGTCTGGTTTTGCCTTGGGGTGTGATTTTCTTTTTCCGGCTGCAGCTCAGGCATAGTTGGGGTGGTTTGTGGGTGTGTGTGCATTAGGCTTCCACTTCAGAATCAAGGTGTGGTCCGCTCAGGCCGACTCAGCACACACCAGCAGAGCGCCTCCTGATACGCCCTACAAGTCCTTCTGAATCTCAAGCAGAAGTTCCCACGACTCTTGGCATATAATGTATCAGTGTCCTTTTCCACTGGGCAAGAGAGGGAAATGGTTCTCTCAGAAAATATATTTATCTGAATCAAATGAAATGCCGTTCATCCAGAGGCTATTGTCTCCTGAGTTGAACCAGCTGGCTCACTGCTGAGAAACCAGACGTTTTCACTACCTAAAAATCCATATTACGTAGTACATGCATGGAACTGCTGAGGTGAGTCATGGGCCAGACCTTCACATCTTTGGTCAGGGCTTATTTATTGATGTCATAAACATATTTGTATGCAGTTTGAAGTTTTGTGGGTTTGGAAGATGAGAAGAGGACAAGGAGACAAGAGAAAACCAGAGAAGACAGGTAGGCATTATCTGGTGGAAGACGAGCTCCAGGAGGGAGGGATGAGGTCTGCTTCACTCATTGCCCAAGTCCCAGGACCTAGATGCATAGTAGCCACAGAGTAGGACCTTATAAATATTTTCTGAGTTGATTCATGGAAGCAATGGAAAGCATTGGTTTTTAGGACAGTCTGATAGGGAACAGTAAAGAGAAGAAGAAGAAGAAGAAGAAGAAGAAGAAGAAGAAGAAGAAGAAGAAGAAGAAGAAGAAGAAGAAGAAGAAGAAGGAACAAAGTAAAATAAAGCAAGACAATGTGAATGAATCGTTATCTTATCAACTCCTGCTCCAATCTGCTATTACTCCCCTCTTTTGCTTCTCCTAGCTGTTCTACCTCCTATTCTTCTTCTTTGCTTCTTCTCTTCTTCGCCTCCTCCTCTTCTTCTTCTTGCCTTCTTCCTTCTCTCTCCCTGTCCTCTCCCTTTTCTTCTTCCTCTTCTCCCTCTCCCTCTCTTCTCTCCTTCCTTCGGCCCCCCCCGCTCTTCTTCGCATTGTCTCACCTAGTTTCTCGTACTTCTTTTCTTCCCCTCCCTTCTTCTCGCTATCTCAATTCTCCTTTTCTTCTCGTCCCTTCTTTTTGTCTCTACGATCCTCCGCCTCCTCTCCCCCTATTATACTTGCCACTTTCCTTTTTTTCCCGGTTTACCCCCCCCCGTCTCTTTATTTCTCGCCCCAGTCCCGCCTTCCCCGTCTGCACCTCGCTTTTCCTGTCATGCAGCGTTTTTCCATGCTCTTTCGTCCCCCTACTCCTTCCCTCCCACCGATACTCGACTCCCCCTCCTGCCAAATTCATGTTGCCCTTTCGCCCCTCCTTTGTTTTAATGTATCCTCCCTCCGTGCTTTGTTGTTAGCAAGGGTGCCGGGACCTCGATCGTGGGAATGGGATAACGAGAGGGAAGGGGTCGGCGGAAAGAATTGAGGTGAAACAGAAGCGAAACACGCGGGGAGAAATTAGTGGAGTACAGAATGGGGGGAAATCCCCGTAACGACGTGCGCAGGGGAAAACTGACAACAGGGGCGACGAAAGAACGGAGGGTGGGGTGGAATGAAGGGAAGGGTCAAAGAAACGTTCGGCAGAACTTGTCGCACCTAGTGCGTGCCACAGGGGCAACGAGAGAGGGAGGGGGAACGCTCGCGGGACGCGAGGGCACAGGGTACTGAGACAGAATAATGACAATGCGTGGACCGTAAAAAAACTTGAAGAAGAACGAAGATTAGCCAACGTAAGAATGACATCACGTAAGCAACGATAAAGAAGAATGAATTTGAACACGCCCTAAGAGAATAACAGCCAGTCCGGTGACTACCTCCAGACCCCTATGACTCATCAGGGACTCATATGGTTAAAGAAACACATTAGGGACGAAAGGTGTGGCCAGGCAGAATGTGTGGGGGGGGGCGGACCCTCCATCACAGGGAAGGGTTATGGAGGGGTGAGACCAGAGTGACGCTGGAGACGAGGGAAAGGATAGGGGAGTAAGAAGGCGGGTAGGAAGGGGGAGGACGGAGGTCAGGAGGAGGGGGAGGAGGTGAAGATAACTGGGCCACGCCCATCTAGAACAACTTAAGCAAACTTACCGACAGACGAGGAGGAGGAGTGTCAAATTTCCTCCTTCCTCCACCATTTTGGGGCGTGTGATCGTTGTCGGAAGGATTGTTGGCTGGGAGAAGAATGAACCCCTTAATAACCCACCAAATATAGACCCTACCCAGCGGATCCATCCTAAACGACGAAAAGAAGAAAGATTCATATGAAATTAAACGCCCAGTAAGACAAGAGAGTGGATAATTAAGAATATATGCATACCCTGGATCTCGAAATCAAGAAAGTATTGTCGTAGATAGAGGAGGTAGGTTTTTCTTCGGGTTAGCGAGATATATAGGGGGATGAACTCGCACGCTAAAAGAACAAGAATATCAATAGAAGCAGAAGTCAGGAGGGATAGCGAGGATCGGAGGCAACCGACGGTTGGGGGGAAGATAGAGACAACAGAAGCACATAAAAGTAAGTTTTTACTGAAGATGAAGATTACTTCAAAGGGCAAGGAGGAGGGAAAGAAATCACAAGAACAATGCACGAAAGAAGGGAAGATTACAAAGGAAGAAACAAGACAGAACGGGCAATGATATAAGGAGCGGGGACGAAGAAGATGCAAAGAAGCATTCAGTTAGAGAAAGACAAGAAAGAGAGAAGATTCGAAGAAGAAGAAGAACAAGATCCAAAGCAGAAGAAGAATGCGAAAGATGTAAGCATTAAAAGGCAATGAAGGAGGGGAGGAGGAGGAGAGGAGGGAAGGAGGAGGCAGGACACGACGGAGGAGAAGGACAAGTGAAGAAGAACCAAGAAGAACGAACTACCTAAGGGGAATACAAGACCAAGAGGAACGAAGAAGGAAAAAGAAAGATAGATAGAAAACACAAGGAACAGACAAGAAAGAGGATGGCGGGGTAGGGGAGCAACAAAAAGGATAAGAAAGAAGAGAAGACTAACGAAGAAAGGAAAGAGAATTTAAAGAGGAAGGAGGAGGAAGAGAGGAAGGGCGGAGGGGGAGAAGCAAGCAAAAAATAAAGCTAAGAAGGGGTGCGGAGCGGAAGTGAGGAGTTGGAGAACACAAAGGATATACAAATTCATACCGACAATACGCTTCAAAAAGAAAGAACACACCACAAGAACAGAAAGAAGGGATAGAGGGGGAGAAGAAAGCAGAGAAGAAGAAGGAAAGGAGAAGAAGAATGATGAGGACGGGGGGCGCAGAAGACCGAAAGACGGGAAGAAAAGAGAAGCAAGGAAGGAGGAGGAGGAGAAGAAGAAGAAGGAAGACGAAGACCAGACGGCCGCTTCTTCATTCTTTCTCTCCTCCTCCTCCTTCTCTTCTCCTCTTCTCCCTCCCTCCTCCTTCTTCTTTCTCGTCTTCTCTTTCTTTTTCTCTCTTCCTCCTTCTCTCCTCAGATTTCCATCCGATCAACTCCTCCTCACGCCTTTTCTTCGTCAAGTAGTCTTTTTCTAAGTGACAAATCTAACTAATCATTTCCTCTTCTTCTTCTTCTTCTTCCTTCTACCTTCGATGCTGTAACTTAAACGTTACGACAGAAGTTCAATTTCACCGTTCCACTAATGACAGACCCTCCCAGACTCCAAGGATCCCCCCACCGCCCCCACCCCACCGGACTTCCCCTCCCCCCTCACGACAGAACCGCCCATCCACGAAGGAGCGAGGAGGAGAAGAAGGAAGGAACGAAGAAGGAGGAGGAGGAGCGAGAGAGAGAAAGAAGTAAGAAGGAGGAGTAGGAGGAGGGGCTAGGAGGAGGAGGAAAGAAGAAGAAGAAGGAGGAGGAGGAGGAGAAGGAGGAGAAGGGAGGGAGAAGGAGGAGGAGAAGGAGAAGAAGAAGGAGGAGGAGGAGGAGAAGTAGGAGGAGAGGAGGAGGAGAAAGAGAAGGAGGAGGAGGAGAAGAAGAAGGAGGAGGAGGAGAAAAAGATGAAGAAGAAGAAGGAGGAGGAGGAGAAAAAGAAGAAGGAGGAGGAGGAGGAAGAGGAGGAGGAGAAGGATAAGAAGGAGAAGAAGAAGAAGAAGAAGGAGAAGAAGGAGAAGAAGAAGAAGAAGAGGAGGGAGGAGGAGGAGGAGGAGGAGGAGGAGAAAAGGAGGAGGAGGAGGAGGAAGAGGAGGAGGAGGAGAAGAAGAAGAAGGAGGAGGAGGAGGAGGAGGAGAAAAAGATGAAGAAGAAGAAGGAGGAGGAGGAGAAGGAGAAGAAGAAGAAGAAGGAGGAGGAGGAGGAGGAGGAGGAGGAGGAGAAAAAGATGACGACGAAGAAGAAGAAGAAGGAGGAGGAGGAGGAGGAGAAAAAGACGAAGAAGAAGAAGAAAAAGAAGAAAAAGGAGAGAAAGAAGGCAGAGATCTCATAGAGCACACTAAGCAAGGACAGTTTAAACACAAAAAAATTCTGCATACTTAGAAAGTTCTTGAGAACATTATTATCTTACAGCTTAGATGATGAGGATGATGAGGATGATGAGGATGATGAGGATGATGAGGATGATGAGGATGGTGGTATCATGGATGTTTATTATAACCCTGATCATCAAGACGTCAAAATACATCGAGATTAAAATGCATTCCTTATCCCGTCTTCAAGGCACGGAGTCACAAAATACGTGAAAAAATATTTCCCCAAAATATGATTGCAACAGCTTGAAATTTCTAAAATTTGGTATTTTCTAGATTTCAAACCCCTGCAAATATGGCACGTAACTCACCCCCAGGGCAGCAGATTAGCAAGCTGATAGAGAAGTCACTGCACCACCGGAGGCCCCCAGGGCGTCGGCCGCTCTGCTGCCGCCACTTGCACGCCAGGGGAAGGATCGCAGCCTCTGGCATCCACGCGCTCCTGGCATTTTGCAGTCGTAGTTCAACGTGCTCCGACTGACCTCTTAAGAGAAGTGAACAGCACTGGGACCCCCCGAAGGTCTCCCTGAACTCTGCAGACAGAAAGCGCAACTTTCCAAAAAAATTTTTTTAACCAATGTGAACAAAATCCTGTGGTTTCAAAGGCCAGAGCTCTAAAAAGGGGGCAATCTACCCCAAGTTAAGCCCCAGGCTTGACTGGTTTTATGATAGCTTTGCACTTTGCTTTCTCTGAGAAAAGCTGAGATATCTGAAAGCAATTTCAAGAAAAAAAATTTTAATATTTCAAAAAAAAAATCTATGAATGACTCTCAACCCCTGGGAAGAGTACGCAGAAATCCTAAGAAAAGCCCAGGACCCTTCAGAGCACCCGGAGGGGCAAACACCCTCCGTGGGCACTGTTCTCGGTTTCCCAACAAGTGTCTCTGTCCCTTCTTCCAGAGTCTGGTGTCTCACAGAGCGGGGCACGGGGCAGAGGGAAGGAAAAGCAGTAGGAAACAGATGTCTCAAATGGCAATTTTATGTGACTTTACCTTACATATATTCATTTATCTATTTATAACCTAAAAGTAGCCTTTGGGAAGTCTCAGAAATCAAGTGACCCCAGTTCTCTTGTGGCTGGGGCCCGACTTGGACGCCCGCGCTCTGCAGCTCCCAGGGCCTGGCCGCAAGAGAACTGGGGTGCTCGTGCACTCATGCACTGGAGGGCAGATCTGGGCAACAGCCAGTCGGGCCTCAGGCCCAGGGAAACGGGCTGGGCCTGGACGGCGGCAGGTGCGGCGCCAAAGAGTGCAGGCCGAGTGGGTGGGGTGGGAAGCCAAGGCCACCAGGGCCCACGGATGCGTGTGCACGGTGTGGGAGGCCCGTGCGGCACCAACGCCCGCCCTTCTCTCCCGTCTGCGTGCGGAAGGGCGAATGCTCTTCCTGCCGAAGCTGCAGCGTGAGGCCCAGTCGGCCTGGAGCTGCCGTTGGGCTGCCTTCCTCGGCGCCAGAGGAAACGTCTTTAGAGGAGGAAAGAGTGAGGCCACCAGACTGAAGGAAGAGATGGAGACTGAGAAGCAGGGAGACGTGACTAACGTCCTTTTCACATGAACCCTTGGATCCAGCTTGATCCGAAGCCAGCTTCGTTTCTCACGTCTTCAAAATGAACCAACATGTTCCTTTTGTTTTCTGGCTTAAGCCAGTGACTGTTTGCGAGCGACAGAGTTTTCTCTACTATAGGAAGGAATAAATGTCTCTTGCCCCCCTTTTGACCCTTGTCTTCTCCTAGAACACATCCAATGATCCCTGAATTATGTCCCCGCTACAAAGCTGAGCTGGCTACGACAAAGGGCCGACACGTCATTTGGGAATGGTTAGAGCCAGGGCATCCCCAATTGAGAAAAATGGGCCGGGGAGTTGGGGGGTCACCGCGACAATGAGTGTCTCACACAAGGTAAAGATCACCTCGCCTTGGAAGGGAACCCAGACAACGAAAGAGTCCATTCTGTTTCTCTCTTATAGAGGATGTAGCATGAAGGAGCCAAAGGAGAAAAAAGAATGATTTCCAATTCCCGAATCGTTGAGGGAATGAACAGAGCCTCCGATACAGGAAGGAACCCAGCGGGAGGGGATGAGGGTCTTCAGTCGGGCGGCAGGGGTGGGGCAGGGTAGGGCGGGGAGGCCGGAGCACCCGCCACACACCTGCAGGCAGTGGAGACTCAGGCGGAGCCAGGCACCCGCCGCAGGAGCAGCGAGGGGCTACCCAGGGCCCCCCCCCCCCCCAGGGCCCTGCTGGGCTGGCGAGGTACAGGGTACAGAACTGTCCCTGTAGCTGAGTCCATGTCTGCTGCTGCAGGACTCCAGGGACCAGAGGTAGGGCAGGGCCTGCACACAAGCTGCAGGGACAGGTGAGTGTGGAGGTGAGGGCTCAGGGCACACGGCTGCACTGAGGCCCCTTCCTACCAGTGCCCAAGGGTCAACTGCAAAATTTCCAGAAATTGTGGGATAATCATTAAACGTAGCAGTTACTATAATTACGCTACACACTAGTGAGTCAATGAAAAGCAAAAATTAAAAAAAACATGTACTGAAAGGTCACCATTTCGTCACGGATTCACCCGCTCTTGCAGCATCTCTCTTGGGGTAATTTTGTGCCTTCGTGTTGCGCGGTGGACACAGAGCCCGCGGCGGGCCACCACAGGCCTCTGGTGAACTCTCGCGTTGACAAGCATCGGGTGGAGCTTCGAATCTTCCAGGACAAGAGTGGAAATTGCCAGGGCTACAGATCAGAGCCTGACATACTGTCACGTGATTGTTTAGACATGAATGTGGTGGAAAACATTAATCACGCCAATCAAACGTGGAAGCGTGTTACATCCGTGGCCATCGCGTCATGAAAGCGCAAACCTCAAGGAGACGTCCCCGAGTGCTGGGAAGCCGCGATCCGGCAAAGAAGGCTGTCCGGGAGGTCAGGGAGCCGAGTGAGGGCCCAAGTGTCCTTCCGGGTTCACTGTCGTCGGGCCACAGGGATGATGAGGTCCATCAACAAGCCTGCTCGTCGCAAGCAGCAGAGGGTTGGTTCCAACTACAGGTCGACCTCTGGCATCAAAGTCCAGCAAAGACCAAAAGGTGCCTGGCGGGGCTCCATCAGGTAAGCGTCTGACTCCTGATTTCCACTCAGGTCACAACCTCAGGGCAGCAGGACCGAGCGCCCGGTGGGCTCTGCACTGAACGTGGGGCCTGCCTGGGGTTCACGCTCTCCGTCTGTCTCTGCCTTTCCTTCCGCTGTGCGCTCTCACTGCCCCTCTCCAAAAAAAAAAAAAAAAAAAAAAAAAAAAGACCCAAAAAAGATTGAAAAAAAGAAAATAAATACAAAACCAAATGCTTAAATCGGCTTAATGGAATCTTTAGAAAAAAATAAAGGACATCGTGCATGTACTATTCTTAAGTGATACTGTACGTCTCCCTTGTGCTGGTAAGATCTGGAGTAAGTTCATGACGTGAGCACACACATACGTTGTTCTGAGCACTGTGAACCGCTCACAGCACAGCCCTGGGGCCGGGACTCCTGGGGAGCCAGCAGGAGCCAAGGAGGTGGCCAGGGAGGGACCCCCTTGTGCCCCGGTGCAGGTGTGTGTCTGTGGGACACGGACCTTCCGACTCTTTAGGTCACAGGCGCCAAGACCTGGGCGGGTGGGAGGCCCTGGGAGAGGCAGGACGGGCGCTCCACCCTCACTCCGCGTTTGCACGTCCCCGAGGCCCCGAGTTTCCCTTTGTGCTTTCACTCGAGTCACACGTGTAACCTGAGACCCTGTAAGTCCCAGTCGTTGGAACGAGGTTCGCGTGCAAACACGCACTGGAACACGAAACGGCCGTTGTTGCTGCCGGGGAGGGAGTCGGTGTTTGATAGAAGCCACCTCGGGGACGCGCCCTCTGGCGGCCTCCCCGCCTGCAGCCTCCATCCACCCCCCGGGGAAGCTCCACGGCTACCAAGCGGGGCCCGTGTTAATAGTGGCATGAGGTTCCCCATGGCCACCGCACACGTTCGCCAGAGTGGATTCCGCTTTTCCATCCCAGCAAGCAGGGTCCACGTTGTCCTCCCGCACCGGGTCCCCAGCGGCTCGGCTCCCCACCTCCCGCTTCTAAACCCCATCCTCCTCCGCAGTCCGGGCCCCGGCGCTCCAGCTCTTCTCTCCGCAGCCTCCCTCCCGCCCTGGGAGCCTCAGTTCCCTCGGACATTAAATACCTCGACAAAGGGCAGGGCCCGGAATGCAGCGACACCACACAGACGCCGGTCACAGGGGACAGCCAGCTTCACAGGTAGGTGGCACGCCCTGCGGGGTGGCTCCCGGGCCAGAGCATGATGGACGGGGTTGTGGGCACTGACATGGACCTTGGTGCCCTGGCCTCCGAAGAGGGTGATGGCGAAGTCCCATGAGAGGCCGGCACATAGCACTCGGGGTGTCGTGAGGGGGCCTTCATGCCTGAGGGGTGAGGCCTCCCCGTGGGGAGTGCAGCGTGGGCGAGGAGGCCGGGGCTCGGGAGGACATGGGGGCTCGGGAGGACCTCTGGCTCAGGAGGACCTCAGGCTCAGGAGAACCTTGGGCTCGGGAGGACCTCAGGCTCGGGAGAACCTCGGGCTTGGGAGGACTTCAGGACTTTGGAGGACCTCGGGGCTCGGGAGGACCTCGGGGCTCAGGAGGACGTTGGGCTCAGGAGGCCCTCAGGCTCCGGAGGACCTTGGGGCTCGGGAGGACGTCAGGCTCAGGAGGACCTTGAGCTCGGGAGGATGTTGGGCTCAGGAGGACCTCGGGCTCAGGAGGACCTCAGGGCTCGGGAGGACCTCACGGCTTTGGAGGACATGGGAGCTCAGGAGGACGTCGGGGCACGGGAGGACCTTGGGCTCAGGAGGACCTCGGGGCTTGGGAGGACCTTGGGGCACTGACAGTGGCACGCAGACCCTTTGCCAGGCACCATCTGTATGCCGCGACTCTGGGACTGCAGCCAAGGGAGCAGTACCCGCGTCGTCGTGCAGCCTTGGACCAAGGGCCTCACGCGCCAGGACAGGGCCACCGCCGCCCGGAACTAAACCATCAGAACGTTCGGCTTCATGAATATTGGGTGACATTCTTCCAACAAATTATGAGAATGAACCTAAGCGGACAGACCTCTGGATCCCACAGCAGGCCCGGGGCCACTGGTTTGTGATGCTAAGTATATGAACGGCCGTACAGATGAGGAGTGCTTTGGAAGTAGCCGGGGAGCTTGGAAGATCGGTGCACTGCAGGGGGTTCTGAGTGCAACCACAGCCCAGAGCAGAATGCGACAAGTGCAGGACACATGCGCAGGCAGGGCCTTCTCGGACGCTGCAAACAGAGATCACATCATGCAGCTTCGAAAAACTATGACGTACAGAGTATCATACAGCCTCTCGGGAAGTCCTCGGCAGCAGATACCAAAATCCTTAAAATCTCGAACGACCTTAGACTCGGTAGTTCCACCTCTGATAATTCGTCCTAAGGCGGTAACCGCAGATACACGTGAGGCCGTAGCAAGAAGAAGGTCCCCTGTACTGCTTTTGGTCACTTGTTCTTCTAAAGGTTCAACCGCAGGAAACTGGTTACAGCCCGTTACGGCGTTTCCACGCAGCCGAGGATTTCGTAGCCATTCAAAATGAGGCTGCGGGACATTGATAGAATCTAAACACAGCATTAATAATATTCCACTGAAGGAAAACCGGGTCACAGCAGCACGTATGTGGCTGCCCTCATTTTTAAGAGCATTTATGCAGTAAAAAATGATGGTGATACATCGATGACTACCGTCTTCCTGAAGGAAGATCACGGGTGATTTTATGTTCTTTATTATGCTCACTTATGTTTCCTGGTGTTTCGACAGTAAATACGTTTCCCTGCTGTGCTGAAACAGAGAAAATGTACTCTTTTTCCAGTTCTGTCCATTAATCACCGAGGTGACTCTCATCCAAGTTATTTTAAGGGAAGGAAAATGTTGGCCAGACACTGCACCCTCACGTGTCCGGACCAGCTCCCACCGGCTCCGGGGACCGACGGGGTGCAGACGTCCAGTCCTCTAGGTGCAGGGCGGACAGACGTCCAGTCCTCTGGATGCGGAGACGTGGTCGTCCCTCTGCACCAACCGCGAGGTCGTGGTCCTGAGATCTGCAGTTCAGGGGCAGCCCCGGGTTCTGGAGGAGCCGAGCCGCCAGGAGCAGGGCCCCAGGAGGAGGCAGCAACGGGGAGCGACGGTGGCGTTTCTGCAGGGCAGGAAGTGTGCCCACGGAATAAGAGGACTGGCTTCAGCGCTGCTGGTGGGAAACGGTCAGTGGGGGTCGGTGCAGCGGCCAGCGGGCCTCGCCCCAGTGCAAGACAGCCCGGGACGGTCTGGCCTCCCCTCCCGCTGGGTGTCCGGATCAGGGCTACACCCAGGGGCCCCGTACGCGCCTCTCATTACTCCCCTCACCCCCCAGCACGGCCCTCGGCAATGATCCGTCAACGGATCCATCGACAGTGGGAGTTGGCACTTGAGCTGGGGCCCTCGGGCCGTTCTGGGTCTCAGTGCATCTTCCTGAGTCTCATCACAAACACCCTATTTTTAGGTCACCGGTCTTGCTCTCCGCTGTGGCAAGGACAGTACAGGGGCTCTGGATCGGCTCCTCCTACTGATCAGAGGCTGGAACGCTCCCGAGAGGCAGCGCATCCATCGTGTTTCTTGTTCTCGGCATCAAAAGTCACATAATAGGTTTATTCTAATGTCCTACAGCCCCCAGATCAGCAAGTAAAGGTACCGAGTATTCTCAGCGGTTGCTTGTACGTGACACGCGCTCGTATTAACCTTGGCAGCAGGTGCATGGACTTACGACATTAGCAGAGTCATAGAAATCTGATTTTAGAAATCGGAAAGAGGGTGCCATCACCGTTGCAAACGGGGTTCCTCTGCAAGCAATGCCCTTTATTTAGGCAGCGCATCCTCCCTGCCATCCACGTTCCAGCACTTGCTGGAGTTGCCGTCCTGACTGGGTTACGTTGAGGTGCCGAGTGTCGTGGAGGGTAAGGAAACTGATTGCTTAATTTTTATTAAGAGAAAGGGAGAGAATTATGTGCCTGCTACGCACCCAGACGAAACAAAGGGGAAGGTGCCGAGGGAGGACTCGGGGGCAGGAACGTCCGGCGCCAGCAGCAGCGACCCCGCGGGAGGCCAATGAGGGGCTGGCCCGAGGCCTGAGCAGAGACCCCGGGAAGGACGCCAGCGGGAATGAGCAGCCGAAGCCACCCAGCTGTCTGGCCCAGGGAAGGATGCGGTGCACACGCGGGGGGACCAAGGCCTCTCCCTGCACTGTGTCCCGGGTCGAGGATGCACCCGGGGCAGGGGCCTGGCCGTGGAGGCACCTCCGGCTCTTCCTGCGCAGCGTGGGCGGACGCGTGGGGCCCAGCCGGCGCCCCCGGGAGGGCCAAGCCTGGGGGGCGGAGGGCGGCAGAAAGGAGCGGGCCTTCAGGATGCCAGTGACAGGCCACTGGTGGGGGCAGGACGCCCCGGAGGCAACGGCTAGTGTCATACGGCGCCGCTCCCCCAGGGGGGACACAGGCTCCAATATCGTGACTCCGGGCGGTAAGGTCATGGGCTTTTTATTTTTTTTTTTAAGATTTTATTTATTTATTCACGAGACGCACAGAGAGAGAGAGGCAGAGACACAGGCAGAGGGAGAAGCAGGCTCCCTGTGGGGAGCCCGACACGGGACTCAATCCCGGGACCCCCGGGGTCACAGCCTGGGCTGAGCTCCCCCAGGAATCCCCTAGAACATGTTTGCTGATGTAGTTCTTACTTACACGTAGGCCGTACCTGCAACTGTGTAGTTTAAAGTGCCTACAGCCACGCCTCCCCTGAAATGTGAATCTGTGGTCATGGGGTCTCGCCTCCAAACGTGATCCACGGGTTCCAAGATCCCCATCCTCCAACTGTCATGAGATGTGAGTGACCCGGACCATGAATGACAAAGCCCTCGATTGTCTCAAACACCATCGTCCCTGTGGGACAGAGCCCGGCAGGACCCTCGGCGCCGGGACACACAGGGCTCCGGCCACGGCTTCTGGGAGCCCATCGGGGCCCGAGCCGACTCCGCTCCTCCCCGTGTGCGATGGCGAATGCTGCAGCTGTCTGAAATCAAGGTGGTGCGGTGACCTCGCTGGCTGCCCCCATATACCCGGAAGTTTGACTGATAAAAATCTTTATTTGAGAGCGAAAGAGAGCGAGCACACGCACCTGAACCGGGGAGAAGCTAAGCAGGGAGCCCAAGGTGAGGCTCTATCCCAGGCCCCAGACGGACCACAGCCGGTGCCAAGGTAGCCCCTTAACCGACGGAGCCACGCAGGCGCCCGACCAGGGAAATTTTACCTCCAAGGCCTTTTCCCAGGATGATGGGGAGCAGTCGGTGAGCCCAGCACCTCTGTAAGGTCAGCTGCGCCAACCGACACAGCTGAGCCCTAACCTTACAGACGGGGGCAACTCTAGGCCCGGCGGCCAGCTGGCCGTTGCCGCGAGAGCCGAAGACAGGGCGATCATCCCGAAACCCCAATTACTGAGTGCTTAGGGTAAGAGCTGATGAAATGCTCTGCAAAACGTATGGCATGCGACTGCTCAAAATAGCCCCCGTCCCACTGAAGAATGGGGTCAAGCTATGGGTCCCTATGGACGATGACAGCAGGACGGGCCCGTGTGTCCTGTAAGGGCGGTGACTGCCTTCGACACGGATTCCCTGCCGTCTCCCTGGGTGGCAGGGCCTGTGTGCGGGGCAAGCACTGGCCCCCACCATGCCGGTGGGGGACTCCCCCCTGGCTTTTGAGCTACACTCTCCCTAATCTGAGCTCCAGTTTTGCCACTTACGAGCCTTGTGGGCGTGGGGAAGGCGATCCTCCAGGTGACGACCTCCAGGTGACGACCTCCAGGTGACAAGTGCATCACCTCTGAGCCGGCGATGACCCACAGTGTGAGGGGCGCTCAACAGCAGCATGTTCGCTCCTCCTACTGCCCTCAGTCCCTTTTCCCACCAGAAACCGATCTTTTCCAGGCCACGTAGCCAAGCACGTGGCCCACGGGCTTGCAGGCCGTCGAGGGGCCCTGAGGCTGGAGGCCCAGGCTGTAAGACGGCTCCAGAGCCACCGGGAAGCTCAGCACAGGGAAAGCCACACCTGGGACCTCCGCCCTGGCCTGGAGAACCGCTTCCTGGAGCTTTGGCCTCACGGGCGGCCCAGTCCAAGCAGCTGGTGACGGGCCCAGGCATAGTCCGGGTGCGTGTGTCTGTGCCGAGGGGCATGGAGCCGAGCCCCTGACGCTCCTGGACAGCAGCTGGGCAATGCCTGGCAGCTAGATGCCACCTAGGCCAGCTGTCCGTCTGCCTGAGACGAGGAGGGAGAGAGCCCTCCGCTGAGAAGGGCTCCGGGAGCGGGATGCTGGGCAGCCGGCCGGGGCGACCAGGCACAAGGTTTTAGGGCAGCAGCCGCCAGGCAGCTCAGCAGCATCTGGAAAAGGCAAGAGGGTCAGGACACGCCCAGCACGGGATGCTCCGCCTCAGGCAGCCCAGCTCCCCCCCCCCCCCCCCCCCCCCCCCCCCCCCCCCCCCCGCCCCATGGCTGGCCTTGCACACCCTTTGGGTCAAAAGACGCCCAGGCAGGAGCTCCATGGTCGCAGCCAATGGGTCAAGACGCGGGAGCTGTTGTTCGATCATGAAGAAGAAAATCCCAGCGTTACAATCTTGTACTCACCAAGATTTTCGGGTCATAGCAAAGGGCAGTTGCTTCTCTCTAAAAGCATTCGCCATGGGGTGTCGGCCTGGGAAGAGGACGCGGGGATGGCTGCAGGAAGGGTGGGCTTCGAACCACCGCCTACAGGGAGGGCAGGGAAGGGCCCGCCTCCGAAGCTGACACGGCCGGTGTATGCGCTTATGCACCTACTGTTTCCATCTCACTTAACAAATAAAACTCTAAAACCTCAGTTTTAGGGAGAAAACATCTTCAGTGCAGATGACACCTCCGGGGGAGGGAGTGGGTCCCAGGAGGAACAGAGCTGACTCGGCCCCCCACCTTCAGCCCCACCGGGGCAAGTGATTCCTCCTCCCGGTGCCTTCATGGGGGTGGGGTCAAGCTGCCCTGGAGCCGTAGAGGGGTGGCTCGCGGGGTCACAGGCCAAGGCGGAGGGCGGTGAACGCTGCCAGGCTGCGCGCGCGCGTGGCTCCGCAGGTGAGCGGAGTCAACCTCAGCAGGTGCTGCAACCACGCAAGGTGAGTGCCCGCGAGATGGTTTCCTCCTTCACGGAGAAGGCCCTCCAACCTAGCAAAAAGCCATATATCCCTCATGGGGACAGCGCAGCCCACTGAAATGCCACAGCTCCTATAAAACCTGTAGTGGCTACGGCCACAAGTACGGGCGCCCTTGCCTGCCCCGCTCCCCCCTGTGAAGAGCACTTCTATGCCCTAAGGGACCCTCATGCATCATCTCATCTAAGCCTCCCAACTGCCTGTTAGGGACCTCAGAGTCCTACAGCCACTGTAGAAATAATAACATGGAGGGTTAGGAAGGGTAGGCAACCTCTCAGGGGATCCCCGGGGGGCTCAGCGGCTGAGCGTCCACCTTCAGCCCAGGGCATGACCCCAGGTCCGGGGATCAAGTCCCCCATCAGGCTCCCTGCACGGAGCCTGCTTCTCCCTCTGCCTGGGTCTCTGCCTCTCTCTCTCTCTCTCTGTGTTTCTCATGAATAAATAAATAAAATCTTAAAAAAAAAAAAAAAAAGAGTAAGCAACTTCTCAAGGTCATGGAGCCGCTAAGTGGTGGCGCCTGAATGGGAGCCGCGGTGAAGGCCGACCCCGAACTGTGAGTTGGCGCTGCTGCTCTCCTGTTCCCTCCGGGCCCCGCAGCATGATGGACAAGCCCCATCACGGTACAGGGATGAGCCCCTGGCAGAGAGGCTGAGACCCCAAATCTGATCCGAGGTGTTTGCCGAAGGCTTTAAGGCTCCCACGGTTTAAAGGAAAGCTGAATGCGGGAGCAACAGGGGAGATCCAGTGAATCGAATGACGACGAAGCAAAAGGACTTGGGAGGCCAGTACAAAGGGATGGCTCGGGAGTCTTGAAATCCATATCCTGCCTGAAATCAATGTGCTCCAAGCATGTTGCATGGTTTTTTTTGTTTTGTTTTTGTTTTTGTTTTATTTTGTTTTGTTTTATGCTGCATGGTTTTAACGTGACGGGACGTAAAATTCAAGCGCTCTTGTGGACAGTTGAGCGAAATGAGTACAAACACAGCATTATTCCCTGAGCAAACATTTCCCACATGGTGCGGTTCCTGAGGAAACAATAAAAATAATCCAATTCAGTTATGCAGGGCTCACCTTCCCCTGATGGTAATTAGTGCTGTTCCGGGGAGGGGGGGTGTCGAGGAGACCTGCCAACACAGAATCACTAATCCCGATGAAGACCCACGCGCTCTCTTATGTACAGTTCCCAAATCCCATCTCTTATTATAGATATTTATCCTCCCTACTAAGACCCCTCGCAACCGACTCTGTGATTCTATCCTCACCCTGTCATCTAGTGCGGAACGTAACAGGGGCTCAAAATAGATTAGTTAATGCATCTCACCTGTTTTTGTTTGTTTGTCAGCTCGAGAGAGGACCCTGTCCAGGAATTACGGCTGAGGCGTAAAGCTGAAAAGTTGGCCATATATCCCAACATTCTAGTGAGACCTTCCCGTGTGGGCAGGCACGTCCCACACGCAGGTCCTACTCGTAGCCCTCCTACCACTAGCCAAGAACCCCTCCACCACCCGTATAAAGGGATTAGAGAAGAATTGCCAAAAAGCTAAACTTTGGGGCGGGGGGCATGAGTGTTTGCCAGGGGAATTATCTCCCTTCCCTAATCAAAGCGGGAAATGGGGGAGCCGCAAGAGAGGCATCTGTAAAAACTTTGAAGTGCGCACATGAAGGAGGGATTGGATCAGCACGCCCCGGGTTGGGCATCAGCTCTGCCAGTGGGCTGAGATGCCTCCCCTGTGCCCTCACGAGAGGCACGGACCAGGGCCGGGTGAGTTCTCTGCATTCCCACCGGTGTCGGGACACACACAGGGGGACTTGGACTCGATCCACATCGTCCAACTCCCCACCTCTGGGGACTATCTGCTCTCCAGGGTGTCCTAGCCCCAAAAGGCTACTGGGCGGGCTGCTGGGATTGTGAGTGGCCAAGCTGGCACTAGATGTCCCTGACATAGAAAGGCCTCGCAGGCTTCTGTAGGCCTCAGCGGGAAACTCCAGGTCAGCCTCTGGACACCAGCCACAGAGACTGGTGCCAACGCACTTGTTCTCTGTCCATACCAGCGGGGGGAGGGGGGGGGGACTGCTGCCCCGTTCTGACCCTAACCACGCACCCAAGGAGATGGTACCCAACTGGATTGCCCTCACCTCACATGCTAGCTGCCTATGCAGGCCCCAGGCCACCTATAATTTTGACCGACCGGCAGCAAGCTCAGGGGCTCCCACCACCCGTTGAGGTTTAGTAAGTCACTAGAAAGACTCACAGAACCCAAGAGAGCACAACGCTGAGGACTCTGTGGCTTTATGACAAGCAATATACTTAGAGTAAGGTCTGGGAGGGACCACAGAGCTTCCACGGGATCAGGGTCCAACAGGCAATCGGGTGATAGCACCTTAGCAGCTTCTGCATGGAATCAGGCCACGCCACCTACCAGTACCTCAGGGTGCTTACCGATGAGGACGCGCCCCAAGCACTGTATGGAGGGTTTTACTGGGGCTTCGTTGCCTCGCCGTGGTTGGTGGACTCATCTGCCACGTGATTTCACTCAATCCCTTGCTCCCCTTTGCTCCCCAGGGGTCAGGCCGGCCCAAGTCTCCAACCATGTGCTCCGTCTTCCAGGCGACCGACCTCCACCCGGAAGCTCTCTGGAAACCCGCCAAATGATGAAGTAGCAAAGATCTGTCTGTTACTCGGTAAAATGCAAGGATTTTTGAAGTTCTGTTCCAGGGACTAGACGCCAAGATCAGATCTATCCCCCTAATCTCACCCCTCACCAGGGATAAGTGGGAAACAGCCACGACCATCGGGAGATGGTTATGAGCTCCCACGCCTACTTAGCAACACATTTAAAAAAACTCCTGCCCTCTCCCCTGCCCCCAAACCAGAACCAGAACGTGTACAGGAGGGAGGAGGGGGTGGCCTGTAAAGAAGACAATGTGCCTCTTAAGCCCCAAGACTTGTCTGGCCTGGAAAAAAAGGGAAAGAGGCCTGAACCAGAGAGAGGCTGAGATTTTACACCGAACCAAACGAGGTGTCAATGACCCAAAAGAACCTTAAAGTTATGGGATTTTCCCCAACATACCATTAAAATGGTGGAAAGTAGGATTGGACAGCACGGTTGAAGGCCCGGGATGGAAAAATCGTCTCACGATTTAAAGCTCGCAGAGCTTAACACGCATTTATAGCCACTTTTAGTGGGTAGGATGGCTAATATGACAAAGACGGAAAATACCAAGTGTTGGCAAGGAAGTGAGGCCGCCACGACTCTCATGTACTTTTGAGGAGTATGGGTTGCTCCAACCGCTTGGGGAAAATGTCTGACGGCGCCTCTGGAAGTGGGATACAGGCGTGGACCATCGATGCCACCTTCTACCCAGAGGGACGCACTCCGCAGAAGGCCATCCACATGTTCATCAAGGACCCGTATGTGCTGCAATGTTACCAGTGGCACGATCCACACTCACCTGAAGATCCCCAAACGCCCATCCACAGCTACATAGATTTTTTTTTTTTTAAAGCTGGAGAATGTTCATAAAAAATGACGTGGCGAGAAGAATAAGTAATCCGTCACTACACGGAGCCATACAGATGGATCCCCCAAACGATGCTGGTGTGGAGACCGGGCTTGGGAGACGGAGATCACGCCCCACATTGAAGCAAAGGGCAGATTTGTTGGCGATCCACTGTAATGACCTGGCTTCCTGCAGCCCGGGATTTCTCCCCTGCAAGACAGCCCAAGTACACCTGCCAGTGTGACCTGGCCTTCCTCGGGTAACCCCTGTGGGACAGGGGCAGGGCAGCCCACGTGAGGAAAGGATGACGCTCTAGCCGTAGCAACTGCCCTTAGGTGGCAAAGCACCTTTGGTCTCCCATCCGGGCATCTCCATACCCTTTCCCAGCATCTCTGAAATCGGTGAATTTGATAGCTTGTAAATAGGGTAAAAGCTCAGACCCCTCAGAGTTCTCGATGCCATCATGCTTCCATGGGCACACATTTGAAGAATAATGCTTCTCACGGTATATCTATTGATTCGATCTACAGATAATATTAGGAGGAGTCCCTATGCAGTTGCCCAAACCCCACGCATCACCGTCCATTCCTCCAGCTCAGCACACCTGCGTATTTTCTTTTTTTTTAATTTTTATATTTTTAAAATTTTTATTTTTTTAAATTTATTTTTTATTGGTGTTCAATTTGCCAACATATAGAATAACACCCAGTGCTCATCCCATCAAGTGCCCATCATCCCCTCAGTGCCCATCATCCAGTCTCCCCCATCCCCGCCAACCTCCCCTTCCACCACCCCTAGTTCGTTTCCCAGAGTTAGGAGTCTCTCGTGTTCTGTCTCCCTTTCTGACATTTCCCACTCATTTTTTCTCCTTTCCCCTTTATTCCCTTTCACTATTTTTTATATTCCCCGAATGAATGAGACCGTATGATGTTTGTCCTTCTCCGATTGACTTATTTCACTCAGCATCATACCCTCCAGGTCCAACCACGTTGAAGCAAATGGTGACACCTGCGTATTTTCAACTCTTTCTCTAGAGTGTCAGTTGCTTTCAGCAGACCCCTCCCCACATTTTTGCATTGCAAAGATGCACTGGTTTCCCTCTCCTCTAGTATATCAGACTCAGGCTGTATTTGACCTTTCCCTTCACAGTACGAATCTCTCTTCTTTCCAGCCATCCAGAGAGGAGTGCTGCCTCCTTGCTGCTCAGGGGGCTTTGTAGGCTGCCACCAAGCTCCCCCTCCGGGTGACCCCAAGTCCCCCATGTCTCCCTGATGAGCTTTAAGATCCAGCCGTGTGCTCCCATTTTCTTTATGAGGCTGTCACAAGAACAAAGAGCCATCATCACACTTCACATGACAGCCTAGTGTGACATTGCAGCAATGGAAAATAGGAAAAAAAAAAAAAAGAAAGAAAGAAAGTAGGTGATGTCTTCCCTAAATCCCAGACCCCGAGTTTGCTGATCACTTTTTTTTCTTCTCTGTTTCCCAAGAACAATGTTTCCTATTATTTTTAAGGCATCTTGCTGTCTGTTGGGGTTCTTCTCCATCTAACTACAGTTCTTCTCCTCCAACTACAATTCTACTCTGCAAAAAATTTCCCACCCTGCAAAAAAAATGGGAACAATATCAGAATGGCATCTTAGTCTTTTCCCAATAAAAATGACTATTTAATCAGATTATATTTCACATGATCCAGCCAAATGCTTCCAAAACAGTTTCGGGTTGAACCTTTTCTTAGGCCGAGTCAGATAAACATAATTCTTGCCTTTAACAGTCTTTTCCAATAAAAGGTAAAGATTTTTTTTTATATTTTATTTATTTATTCATGAGAGACACAGAGAGAGAGGCAGAGACACAGGCAGAGGGAGGAGCAGGCTCCATGCCAGGAGCCCGATGCAGGACTCGATCCTGGGACCCCGGGGTCATGCCCTGGGCTGAAGGCAAGTGCTCAACCGCTGAGCCACCCAGGGATCCCCAAAAGGTAAGGTTTAATGTCATTTCTGTGTTGTGTGTTAAAAAAAATTTATATTTATCAAATTATAAAGCAATGTGGAATTATCAAATTATACATTCCATCAGACTTCTAGAGGGGCTGTGACCCTTTGTCCCACCCACCATCTCAGCAGCGTGTCACTTGGATCCATCATGTGACCCACACACACCTGAAACTCGCCCTTAGGGAAGTTAGCTTAGGTACCTGGTGAGCGCAAGAGCCCGCTACAGCACGGCGGGGTCCCGGGGAGCTGAGGCCGACCTGGGCTCCGGGCCTGCAGCCTGCGAGCTGCACTCATTTATACTCGACGGTAAAAATTATGTCTCGCTCTTGGTCGCTGGCCAGACTGTCGCACAGGGTTAAAGCTGGGGATATGGATGGCAAAGCTGAAATGTGCTCAATGCATAGGAACCCTTCATGCTGCGGGGTGCAGAACCTGTTTCTGGGGTGTCTCACCGCCCGACCTTCTCTGCTGTATCATGGGACTTTTCAGCAAAAGGTACATTCGTGAAAACAAGTGCAAGTGGCTACTGAGCTGGGAGTCCAGGTTAACAGACCCTTACTTTTCCCCTGGCTCACAGGTACTGACAGTACTCTGGTAGCTCTGTCTCTGTGAGGTCCACCTTTAACCCAAACCCCTAGTGCCCGGCTTTCACTACAGCTTCACCGTGCACCAGGTCCCGCGGAAACATACTGAGTCTCTGAGGACCCGAGCATCCATCCCGAGAGATGCGCAGAACAATATTCTTTTCTCAAGCTTCCTGGAGCTTTTCTTGAGTCCAGGTTTCTGGTGTCCAACATCTCCCGCAATTTTCTTCTCCTCCCCATTTACACTCGAGTTACAGGGAGGCCCTACACGATGCCTTTGCTGGGAGGTTCTAGCACGTGCAAATAACCCCTCTGAGGTCAGACTCCGTAGATCTTTATGAGGAGGCAGTCACGTGCAGCAGCATGACGGCCCGGTAGCCCTATCAGTCCACTGGAGTGCTGTTGTGCTTCCTTATCTGACTCTTCAGCTGATGTTTAACTGGTTGGAACCTCCTGCCATACAGAGATCATGGATCCTTCTGCGACTCTGGACATGCCTGGTGACCACCGAGGGAGACGGGGAGAGCTGGCGATGAAAACACTATCCTGAGATATGCCCTGGCCACACACCACAAGCAAAAGAATCCTCTTATTTCTGCATTAGGGGGCAAAGTAGCCACTGAAAATATTCTAAATAAATGGATCAAACTCATTTGAAAGAAAAATAAAAGATCAACCAGTTGGCGATCTGATTGCTACCCATGATATGTTCTTGTGAAGTGTTTGCAGGAACAGAAAAAAAAAAAATGGGTAGCTTTAATGGATATTGCATGTGAGTATGAAGAATCTTAACTGGGGAATCCCTGGGTGGCTCAGCGGTTTGGCACCTGCCTTTGGCCCAGGGCGCGATCCTGGAGTCCTGGGATCGAGTCCCACGTCGGGCTCCCTGCATGGAGCCTGCTTCTCCCTCTGCCTGTGTCTCTACCTCTCTCTCCTCTCTCTGTGACTATCATGAATAAATAAATAATCTTTAAAAAAAAAAAAAAAGAATCTTAACTAGTCACGAGGAAGTATGGCATTTTGTGAAAGATCATATACCAGCAAGGATTTCATTTTCCATCACTGGAAATATTGAGAAATAGTTGAGGAAGTGATTTAGAATCCATAGCTTGGGAATTCTATGTGGCCTGGAGTATACAATCCATAAACATTTGTTGAATAGTTTCCCCTAGAATGGGAGGAAGCGAACAGATGTCGTCAATTATAACAACGAATCACAACTACCAATCTCCTCAGGGACTAATTTCCACACAATTGGCCCTGTCCCTGGGATCCTCATTGAGAAGGGACACCAAGGACATCCCCTCAAGGCCTGAGCTCTGCACAGTGAAGAAAACAGGCCATTCCAAAGGAATTTTTTTGAGAAGCAACAGCAGTAAGTTTTGAACACGAGAAAGACCAAGAAGAAGCTCAAGGAGAGCAGATACCTCACACGGTGGTCCTGACAGTGAGTCTTGTCCACACCAGTTTTAGCTAGAGAGAAAGAAGGGAAGTCTGTGACCACACCCTGCCTTGCGTCATGCCAGGGAGGGGAATCTTGGTAAGCTCTAGGCATTTTGTTTTGAGCTCTGATTTCTACCAAAAATCACATGTCAATTTGCCCTAAGTGCCCTAAGTGGCCAACTGACGGCCCGTGAGGGTTGTGGCATTCTTCTCTCATGTGGACGGACTGCAGCGGCGATCAGCGGCTGTCTCAAGAGTTATAACTGGACATCTTGCACGGCCTTAGCCATTTTACTCAAGTCAAGGGTAGGAGGTATAAGGAAGCTGACGTTATCAAAAATGACACCTTTCTTTCTTTTTTTTTTAAGATTTATTTATTTATGATAGACATAGAGAGAGAGAGAGAGAGAGAGAGAGGCAGAGACACAGGAGGAGGGAGAAGCAGGCTCCATGCACCGGGAGCCTGATGTGGGACTCGATCCCGGGACTCCAAGATCGCGCCCTGGACCAAAGGCAGGCGCTAAACTGCTGAGCCACCCAGGGATCCCCAAATGACACCTTTCTGCCTGCAACTGTGTTTTGGTCATTTCTTCAGGATGATGATGATGGGTTTGCGTCATTCTTCAGGTGCACTTTCTGACCTCTTCCTTCCCCGTGATGAGCAGTTTACTTAGGCAAGGTGGTAGCTGGCAGAGCTTTGAAGGTATTTTCTGTGATGAGAATATGTAAATGGTCCATGTCCTGCTTGATCTCATTATCTGCCCCTTCTGAGGACAGTGTCTAAAGCAACCAAAAGCCTGGGTTAGTGGAAGCAGTTGCAACCTCGTCTCTTACCAAAGATTCCAGGCAGTCATTAAGTAGCCCAGGGAAACATGTAGCTCCCAAATCTCAGTGGCTTAGAATGGAGCTTGGAGAAGTAACCATCATAGTTAATTCCGTCACTCAATTTTAGTTTCAAGGGCTCTCTCTTTAATCCACTGGATCCAGAGCTAAGGTTCTGGCCAATGATGTGGCTCCTTGTGGTTCTCCAGCTCTTCTGAGGAAGCAACTATGAATCATACATGGAAAGATCTGGAAGAGAGTGTTGGTAAAGCAGAGGACTTGCTTTTGAGAATTATTCAAGCCTTGAATAACTCCATGTTGATTTTTCATCTGAAGCACCTGCAGCAGAAACACCCCATGTCTTTCATTAAAAGTGTGCTGTTTGCAGGGGATGCTGCAGGCCACCCCCGCCCTTCAGCGGCGATCACACGTTCAGAGCCCAGAGGGACAGAAGATGTGACTGGTGAGGGGGCTGGGGGGCTGTGGCCAACTGCGGAACTCACTGGCAAAAGAGGCAGCCCAGCTTCGGCTCCTGCCAGTGGCTGCCATGCAGCAACTGGGGTGACAGTGGCCAGATTTTCTACTCGTTGGGAGAAACTAGAAACCTTAAGTTTGAAATTTTTTTCTTAAAATTTATTTATTTTTGAGGAAAGAGAGAGAGCCCAGGAGTGGGAGGGGCAGAGAGAGAGGGAGAGAGAGAATCCTCAGGCGACTCCCCACATGGGGCTCCATCCCACGACCCCGAGATCCTGACCTCAGGCAAAACCAAGAGTTGGCTGCCCAACTGACTGAGCCACCCAGGAGCCCCATAGAAATTCTAAGGTTTGAGTTACATCAGTTGTTTCTGAAATGCAGGCAAATAACTCAAAAACATTTTGAATGCTCTCTGGGCCAAATAAAACATGAGCGCGGAAGATTCAGTGATGGGGGACAAGCCTGCAAACTCCACCTTTAACGTGTCTTTGAATTTTTGCTGACACCCATGTTTCACAGTCTTTATTATTCAGAAATGCTATGATGTTGCTATTGAGTGTGAAGAAAATGAAATCTGGGCAGCCTGGGTGGCTCAGCGGTGTAGCACCACCTTCGGCCCAGGGCGTGAGCCTGGAGAACTGGGATCAAGTCCCGCGTCAGGCTCCCTGCATGGAGCCTGCTTCTCCCTCTGCCTGTGTCTCTGCCTCTCTCTCTCTCCCTCTGGGCCTCTCATGAATAAATAAATAAAATCATTAAAGAAAAAAAGAGAAATATTTAATGTTTACCTTTCAGATTTTTAAATAAAGTCTTTAAAAAAAAAGAAAATGAAACCTATTGTTACCACGGTAGCCTCGGCATTTTCAATAATGAGTACAGATGATTTGTATTTAAACATTATTAGCTAGTATGGAATTCTACGAGTTCAAAATATATCAAATCACTATTTTTTTAGGGAAAGCAGGCTATTGTGTTTTAATACTATCCAGCATAGAATCAGTCCTAGAAACATTTTTGATTCAGTGAAGTCAGAAACCCTATCTCTGAGCATTTCCCCTTTAATGTTAAAACCTGTGTACTTCTGAAGGAAATGGAATATATCCATTTCTGGTTCATTTACATTAAATCATTAAAATGTTGCTTATGACCCCTTTGATGTCTAAGAGGCTTTTGGAAGTCATTCAAAAAAATGTTCTAATGCTTTTCTCCCTGTGGTCACATTTTTGACCAAAATAAACAAGTTCAAACACCAGACAATTCTATTTCTAGGCTAGAACCCAAAACCTACAGACTCTATAAATTCTACATAGAGAAAAATGAATGATGTTTTTTTTTCTCCTAATTAGCACTATCTCCATTCATTCCCACCCAAAGAAACAACGAAACAAACTCGTCAAGCAAAGAATTCCCATCTCACAATTGCGAGACACAAAATCTACCCACTTTTAAGTTGGACTCTGAGCTGAGGTCAAACCCTTAGATTCTTTTTTTTTTTTTAAGATTTTATTTATTTATTCAAGAGACAGAGAGAGAGAGAGAGAGGCAGAGACACAGGCAGAGGGAGAAGCAGGCTCCATGCAGGGAGCCCGACGCGGGACTCGATCCCGGGACACCGGAGTCACGCCACGGGTCAAAGGCAGGTGCTAAACCGCTGCACCCCTCAGGGGTCCAAACCCTTAGATTCTTAAAAAAGAACATAAACTAGGTCGCGCGGCTCAAAGCTACTGCCTGCCATTCGTCTGAATACACACGTAATGGGGGCTGAGAAGATACGCCGTATGGGAAAGGAATGTGTATTTATGAGATGATTCTTTATGCAGGGAAGACATCCATCGCTTTACAGTCACATTCAAGCAGACAGGACGGATCTTCTGCGAGAGACGGAGCTGTCCCCACGTCACCAAGAGCTGTCACTTAAAATATGACTCTGATTAATGCCGTTTGCACACTGGATACAGACTCGGTTCCTCTCCTTCCAGCAGGAAATGCAGCTCCGTAGGGATACAGGCAGGGAGCACATGTGAACTCTTGGGATTGGACGACGATGAAACGACCCCAAACATGATCATTCCTCGCTACTTCCTGAGATCTGTTCCTCAAATCCCCAAACTAACAGTTCTCTGAATTTATGGTTCACAAAAGCATCCAAGGGTTTTGAGACCACTCACCCAGCTGTACGGAGAGCGCAGAAGGGAGGGGATTCGAAGATGTGCACACGCAGGTCAGCCAGGGTTCATTCCTTGACGTCTTCCAGTTATTTGTTAGGGGCTCGTGGGAGGGGACGTTCGCTTCTGTAGACACAGGGTGGATTTTCTGGAACCTGAAACGCAGGTACCTGTAGGCCCACTGCTAGACCAGAGAAGCCCGGCTGCCAAGCAGGGCCCAGAAGGCAGGCGGGGCCGGGACCACTCCAGGGGCAGCGCGAGCGGTGGGATGGATGTGACGGCCTGGCCTGCGGGGTGACCGAGCCTCGGCCCGCTGCCCCTGCAAGGCCCCATCGCAAAGCAACGAAGTGTGCGGACCGCCGGCCCCTCCACCGCCTGCCCTGCTGCACCTGTCCGGCCTCCTCGGGGGCCCCACGCTGACCTTTCTCTCTCCGACCTGGGCTGCGGCCCCGGCCCTAGGCCATCGGAGGCATACACGTGTCCCGGGGAAGAATCAGGATCATTAGAAGAGGGCACCTGGTGGCTCAGCGGGTGAGCACCTGCCTTCACCCCAAGGCATGACCTCGAGTTCTCAGGATCGAGTCCCGCATCGGGCTCTCTGCATGGAGACTGCTTCTCCCTCTGCCTGAGTGTCTCTGCCTCTCTCTCTCTCCCTCTGTGTCTCTCATGAATAAATAAATAAAATCATTAATGGAAAAAAGAGAAATATTCGATGTTTACTTTTTAGATTTCCCAAATAGGGCCTCTTTCTGTCCTTACTGAGCTGAACTATGACATGCGGACAGGAAGCGCGCTCATCTCGGGTACACACTCAGCAAACCCTCACAAACGTGTCTGTACGCGTGACCACCACCCAGATGGTGCTGTGAGCACTGCCACAGGCTCTGGAGGCCCCGGCTCCTTCCCAGCCAACACCCGGCCTCTTCTCGCAACACCCACTACTCCTCAGGAGCTGCCTTGCACACTAACTCCGCGACGTGAGCTGCTCCCTGTTCCTGAACTTCATACAAATGCAAACCTTAGAGTACACAGTCTTCTGTTGACTTCCTTCACTCAGCGTAAGGTCTTCAGGACCCGCCCGCGCGGCATGGTGGAGCAGCAGCTCGTATTTACCAGCACATAATCAATTTCTTATTCATTTACATCAAATCCCTAAAAGGGCCACTTTAGACATGCGTTTGATGTCTTGTGATTACGTATAGATGTCTCTCAGTTTATTCAATCTATTGTTGATAACGTTTGAGTCATTTCCAGTTTCTATTATGGGCAAAGCTTCTCGTGAAGGTTTCTGACGGACGTAAACACATTTTTCTGGGGCACGTACTTAGGGGAACAACGGGCACGCAGCTCAGGTAGGCATTGCCGAGTGGTCTCCAAAATGACTGTACCGTTCCCGGCGTGTTCCTGGCAACAACGGAAACGGGTCCCACTTGCTCACAACCTTACCAACACTTGGTTTGGAGCATCTTTAAAATATTTTAGTGTCCTGGAAGTCATACAGTGGTATTTCATCGTGGTTTCCATTTGTGTGAGCCTGCTGACTAATGATGGTGAACACTTTCCATGTGGTTACGGGCCCTTTTTTTTTTTTTTTGGGCCCTTTTTATATTCTCTTTGATGCCGAGCCAGCTCAAGTCACTATATATATTTTTATATTCAGTGGTTTTTCTTTTGATTATTGATTCATGGGAATTCTTTATATATTATGGATGCCAACCTTTTGTCAGACACCTATATCATGCATATTTTCTTCCAGTCTGTGCCTTACCCCTTCACTCTCCTACTGGTGCCTTTTGAAGAGTTTTAATTTTTTTTTTAAACGATAATAGAATTTTTTATTTTTTTATTTTATTTTGTTTAGATTTTACTTATTTATTCATAAGAGAGACAGAGAGAGAGAGAGGCAGAAACACAGGCAGAGGGAGAAGCAGGCTCCATGCAGGGAGCCCGATGTGGGACTCGATCCCGGGACTCCAGGACTGTGCTCTGGACCAAAGGCAGGTGCTAAACCACTGAGCCACCAGGGGATCCCCTTAATTTTAATTTTAAGTTTTAATTTTAATGATGTCCAATTTTTTAAGCCTATTCTTTTGGAGCTAGTCCTTTTTGCGTCCCAATTTTTTAAAACTGTAGCCTGTGCCAAAGTCACGAAGATACTCTCCTGTGTTTTCTTCTAGAATATTTATTAATTTATTTCACACTTGAGGTGACTGTTCATCCTGAATTAGTATTTTCGTGTGAGGTAGGGGGTCAAGGGTAATGTTTTCTTTTTTTTTAAGATTTTATTTATTTATTCATGAGAGACACACAGAGAGAGGCAGAGACACAGGCAGAGGGAGAAGCAGGCTCCCTGCAGGGAGCCATACGCGGGACTTGATCCTGGGTCTCCAGAGTCACACCCTCAGCTGAAGGTGATGCTAAACCGCTGAGCCACCCGGGGTTCCCGAAGTTTTCATGCACATATCTAATTGTTCCAATACAAGTAATGAAAAAGATCATCCTTTCATTGAATTGCGGCTCTGTTATAAATCAAGTCACTACATATGGAAATCGCTTTAGGGAACAATATTTGATGTGCAGTTTCTGACTTCCAGAGTAAGTTTGTGCAGCCAATTATCAGAAATAATAGCATCTTTTAATTATTAGAGGCAGGTGTGGTCAAAGGAGGAAAAGGTCTTGCAATCGGGCATTGTGTTAGCTCAAAGTTGGAAAGCAGACGGAGAGAGACCTTGGCGGACGGGCCCTCCCCAGACGCTTCCACTGGCCTGGGGTGTGAGCAAAGAGGAGAGTGGGATGGGACACGGGAGCCTGAAGATGGGGGCCTGGACCAAGGAGGACAAGTCAGCCTGAAGAGAGGTCAGCAACTGACGGGATCGGGCACCTGTTCCAAGATGGCCATTCCCGGGACCACCACCCGCCACCGGGTGCTTTCAGGTGACTTCCTATGATTTGCCTGTTGAAGGACTGTGGGAAACATTCCATGTTTCCTCAAAGCAGCAGAGGTCTCTGTGACGTGTGTCCCCTCACCCATTATAGTAGTTTCGTAGGCCTGTCGTTCCTTTTGCATTACATTCCTTCTTGCTCAAATAGGCAGAATGATTTTCTGATCTTTCTGACAGAAGCCTGACTGATCTAAGGGATCACCTCCTTAAGAAACTTCTTGAAACAGGAAGTTGATCCAATCCATTATTCATCTTAATGACAATTAAATGTCATACGCATGAGGAGTACAACTCTTGGGTGACTGGTCCTGAGGTTTGCTGTCAGTGGCCAATCCTTTATCTCACCCAATTTCATTTCACCCGCCCCAATACCGACTCAACCAATACTGACTGAACAGATCAATAAAGTTTGAGACATTTTGATTTAGCAGAAAAACTATGAAATGTGGCATCAAAAAGGCCTTAAATTGGGGCCCCCAGGTGGCTCCACAGTTGAGCGCCTGCCTTTGGCTCAGGGAATGACCCCAGGGTCCCGGGATGGAGTCCCATGTCAGGCTCCCTGCAGGGACCCTGCTTCTCCCTCTGCCTGTGTCTCTGTCCCTCTCTCTGTGTGTCTCTCATGAATAAATAAATACAATCTTTTTTTTTTTTTAAAAAGGCCTTAAATGTAAGTTTTGACTCTGTTCTTATAAACTCTGCAATCCTAGGCAAGTTATGAAGACTCTCTGAGCCTCCTCTGTTGTGAGGTGTAACAGAAACTGCTATTTTGCCTGTTTCACGGATTTCGTGAACTAGTGAACACACTCCCTTCAAACTGTAAAGCGTTTAACAAACATTAACTACTGTTAACAAACACCTCTCTTCTAGACGATAGACGTTAGCTGTGGTCTGGACCAGGGCGGGGACACCTTCCTAGTAATAAACACTCTAGTAATACCTGCTTAGTAATAAAATTCTAAGAGGCAGCACTTATTTTAGGCTGAGCACTAAGTTCCTTACCTATATTAACTCATTTAATTCCCTTAATAGCCTATGAGATTAGCACTGTTAGTATTCTCTTTTACCAGACAAGGAAACTGAGGCACAGACAGGTTGCGTCATTGGCCTAATTTTACAGCTTGTAGACAGTGCAGCTAGGATGTGAGCCCAGAGATCCTAGCTCCGGGGCTTTCAGCCACCAAGAGAAATTTGGAAATGGGAAGAATTATGTAAATATATAAATGAAAAGCAAGGATAGAAGTTCAAGTGCCCCCTACCAGGCTCCCTCCAAGGAGACAGAGCTGTTCGGCATCGGCTGTCAAGCCTGTTCCTCCTGCTGACGTCGTGCGGCATGTGGACGGCTGCGACCTCCCGCTCGGGGTGGATGGCGGGAGGGGGCACGGCCTGGCCTGATGAAGGGTGCTCAGGTCCCACAGAGCGCTTGGGGCAGGCCCAGCTCAAGCCAGGCCCAGGTTGGCCCTCGGGGACATGCCGCGTTCCCAGACATCAGGAGAGCACGGCTCTGTGGGTGGCTCTGATCAAATTTTATTTTATTTTATTTTATTTTATTATTTTATTTTATTTTATTTTATTTTATTTTATTTTATTTTTTTATTTTATTTTATCTTATTATTTTATTATTTTATTTTATATTATTTATTTTATTATTATTATTTTTTTTGGCTCTGATCAAATTTTAAATTGCTTCATTGTAAATTACTACATTAATGGATTAATGGATGCTTTTAGGATGCCGGCATCCACACGGGCCAGAAACCCACGTGGCTCCTGGAGGAAGGTCACTCCCATGGCCCAGTGCCCTGGGGCAGGCGGGTGGCCCGAGGACTGCAGGAGCCCCGCCCGGGCTGGGAGATGGCACCGGGCCCTGCGACCCTGGCCCCCCGGCCGCCCCGCTGCCCACAGACAGGTTGCGGCCTCCCTTATGCCCCTGTGGCTGCAGTTCATCCCCTGTGACGAGCAGCGAGGGAGATGCAAACACTTCCACTGCAGCCACGGAACCAGGCCCAAGTGTTTTAAAAAAAAAAAAAAAAAGCCTCCAGCCCTTTGAAAATTTCTCCTACAGTTGCTAAAACCAGACAACAGGACAACGCAAGTGGGCGAGTCTGCAAACAGTCCTGGTGAGTGAACCTGGGCCGAGACCTTGCAATTGAGATGAAGGGGGGAAGGTGGCTTTGGGCTGTGGCGTGTCCAGGGTCAACGAGCCATCAGGGCTGCAGGCACGGAGCAAAGCCCCATTTTTGTAGGACTGACTGGCAGCTGAAACCGGGAGAGAAGGTGCCACCTGAAAGGCGACACGTCGCTGGCAAAACCGAAGAAGCAGCGAAAGCAAAGTGTGGGTGACATTTCCCAGCTTCCTTTGGGGAGACAGTGCTCAGACTTGAACCGAAAATGTTCTAGTCTCCCTCTAATTATTTTCCCAGATGCCTTGGAACGCTCTCTGAATAAAGACTTGAGAAATCTGAGTAAACTGGAGACTAAGGCCTTTAGAAAAATACAGAGACTTACTGTGTTATTGTATTGTCGGACGTACTCTATTAGCCACTTTCTGGACTTCGGAGTTACATTTATATAAAACGTATATATGTATATGTATATATATTTTATATTATATATAAACATGCACTAGGCAGGAATCTTGCGGCCAGTGCTTGTCATTTCTCACCAGTTCCAGCTTTAAAAATCAACGTCCCCTCAATGGACAGCATGTACCTGGAATCTTCAGAACACCACCCAACAGCCCTGTCTTTCCCGTCAGTAGTCCTCCCAGGTCAGGAGTCTGTTAAGTTGGGATCCCCGGGGGGCTCAGGGGTTGAGCATCTGCCTTCAGCTCAGGGCGTGACCCCGGGGTCCCGGGATCGAGTCCTGCGTCGGGCTTCCTGCATGGAGCCTGCTCCTCCCTCTGCCTGTGTCTCTGCCTCTCTCTCTGTGTGTGTCTGTCATGAATAAATAAATAAAATCTTAAAAAAAAAAGAAGTCTGTTGAGTAGATGAACCTCAGAAGCTCGTGACCTCGTCGATGTCGACTAACCGAAGACAATGCAAAAATGGGGTCTTACAGAGCAAGGGCCTCGGCTGGTAAACCCTGAGGTCACCCTAGGTGTTTCTGATGGTGGGATGTGCTGGAAACCACCCTGCCCTTTTGGGCCCACGTCCTGCCCCTTTGATCCCCCAAATCTGTTTGCAGCAACTGGAATCACACAGGGCGGGGCAGGTGAGCTGCTGCCTAAGTGACACCTTCCCCTGGGGTTCAGATGTGTGTAGACATATTGGGAGTGGCGAGGTGGGGCATGTGGACGGGGGAAGGAAGCGTGGGTTCCCCAGCGGAGAATCACTCTGTGGAAACAAGAGACAGATGGGGCCTGGAGGGCCAGGCCCAACAACAGGATCCGCGGCGGCTCACAGTGGGACACGTGTTCCCGGAACACGCAGCCAAGTTTGTGGAGCAGGGAATCCTCCCCTCCTGCTGCCCTGGTGGCATCTGTCCAGTTTTCTTTTTTCTTTTTTTTCTAAATTAGAGCTGGATCTGTACACTGACAGGTGTTACGGGAAACCCTGTGATAGTCTGAGGCCCAAGGGACCAGGCCGTGTGCCCCCTGCCCCCGGGAAGGTGACAGAGGGACTGAGTGTCTTCCTTCCGAAGTTACGGGAGACTGCGAATTGGTCGTTGCCCTGCGGTGACCGATGGCACTGGTGGCGGCCAGGGTGAATGAGCCGAGCAGAGGGCTTCTGCGGGGTCACAGGCCGGAGTGTGGCTGCACACAGCACAGGCCCACGCGGGGGTCCTTGGAGGCACCATCCCTACGCGGATCCACGGATGGACAGAAGGCAGGCGCCGGGAAGTCATGCGTGCACGTGGCAGCCACAGGATGTAGGAGGGTGACACACGGGGCTGGGAAGAGGCAAGAGCCGGGCGGCAGCAGCCGCAGCATCTCGGGATACGCCGAGGGCACTCGAGGCGGACCGGACCCCCGTGGGTCACAGGGCAGGTAAGAAGCAGGCGCTTCCTTAATGCGGCTTCACAGACAAGTCTATAGAGAGCAGGACAGCAGGGCCCTGCGACAGGGGGGGAGGAGGGGGGCTGATAAATTTTTTAATTGCTTAATTTTAAATTACTTCAGTTTTAACGGATGCTCTTAAGATGTTGGCATGCGATCATCCTCAGGCATCTACCATTTAAACCCACTCCTGCTTCCGTTTAATCTTGTTCACACGGTTAAGTTGCCCGGCAAATCCCCTGCAGCTGATGTCGCGTCTGTAAGCGCCCTGACCTATGGAACGGGGACTCACGCGGCACTGGGGGTGGCGGCAGACACCGGGGGCCGAGGAACGAGGCCATCTGGCTCCACGGGAGCCGTCGACAGGAAGTGGCCTGGTGTCTGGTTGACGAAGCCCACAGGAGGCGGTCACCTTGCGGAGAGAAAACCTGTGCTCAATGTCCCCACAGAGCCCTGCCGTAAGGACCCATTTGTCTGAGAGCCTGGGACGGAGGAGTCTGCAGACCCGCAGCAACCTCTCCTGGGCCCCCAGCTTGCAGACTCCAGATTCCGGGACCTCTTGACCTCCACAGTGGTGAGAGCCAACTCCGCGCACCTTACTGACTCTACGTTCCTGGAGGACCCTGACTAATACCAGATGTAAGTCTACACCCGTGTCTGGATCTGGGTCTATACCTTCTCTTCTCTCCCCTAAAGGGAATTCTGATTTTGTTCATGGAGATTCTTATCCCTTGTGTCCTTCAAGAACATTTTTCTCTGCGAGGCTGGGTCCTTTGCCCTCTGATGACACAGAGTTAAGAGTAACTACGGGGAAATACAAAAAAGGCTGGAAAGCGAAGGCTACTGCAGACTTTGAGGGGCATCTGCATCAAAAAGAAGGGAACAGGTGTATATGTATATCAGAAAGTGAAGAAAGCAAAAATTTTGTTTTCGTTGTTCTAAAACATTGTTGGATTCTGTTGTTTATTCTGAGAAATTCATGTTCAGAGCTTGAGTACCTTTTGGTGGCTGGACTGTGCTTTCTTGGCTCGACGGTGCTAAGACTGGGCCATTAGGGCCATAGCTTTATAAGAAGCTCCTCTGAATGTCCTCCAACTAAATAATCCATGAATTCTATGGATTTCTATGTCTTTCCAATCAGGAATTTATTTAGCCCTCAAGAGAGCTAAACTGCAATGCAAGCAGTTACTGCAGATCCCTCTTTCCAGAGAAGGAAGGAAGGAGAGAGAAAAAAGAGGGGGAAGTAAGAAGGAGAAGGAGAAAGAGAGAGAGAGAGAGAGATCAAACTGCGAGGCTGTGACTTCCCGTAATCCTTGAAATGAGACCGTAGCACAGCCCGTGGTGAATCAGGGCCTGGCCTCCCCAGACCATCCATCGTACCGCATCGGCTAACCTCCTGTGCATCTAGTTTAGCACTAGTTATGGACCATCCTTGAGAAGATGGAGAAAAGCGTCACACAGACCACCTTCTGTGGCCTGCAGTTCAACGAGAGAACTGGTTGAGAAAGGCCCGATGGGGCTCTCGGCAATGGCGCTGTGAACATGGGCTAGGTGACTGTCGTGGAGGCCGCTCTGCACGTCATAGGACGTGATGCTGCATCCCTGGCCTCTACCTGTTAGATGCCAGTAGCATGAGATGCCACCTCTCATAAGCTGCCACAGCTAAGCAACCAAAAATGTCTATAGACGTGGCCCAAACCACCCCTGAGTGAGAACCACCAGTTTAGATCCTTCCTAGTCAATACGTAGCAATACGGGCATCACCCAGAAGCTGGTTGAATTTGTAGGATCTCAAGGCCCATCTACACCACACGAACGTTGGGACCTCTGTGTTTGAAGATTCCCACGTGACCCATATGTACACCAAGGTCCGCGAAGCACTTCTGTCTTGCTGAGGCCAACTTACACATGCAGAACGCTAAGGGGCATCTGCCATGAGCAAAATATGGTGTCTTGCCCTAGGGAAAAAAAACTGATAAATGGAATTGAATAATCCAGATCTCACCGACTACCCACTTCGTACCTGTTCATCTACGCTAAGTGTGTTATGCAATTCTTCTCATCATCCATATAATCGAACAATATGTGGCCAAAAATTATGACACAGATCTATATTTATTTACATGCATTGATGTTCAACGGGCATCTTGTTAATTAAAAAAGCAAACTGCCAAATAGTATATGCTGTAGAGCCCCAGTGTTGTGAACATAAATTAATTTAAATTGCATGCACATAAGAAATCCATCAGAGTATATGAACAAGAAAATTTTTAGCATCTCTCAGAAAAAAAAAGGATTATAGGTGGTTTTATCTCCTTCCTTAAAATATCTTTAGGGTTTTTCTGGATATTATAATTAGCAAAGAGAAAACTCCTTTTTTTCAGTTGTGCAAGACATGACCTTAACAGCCACGTCCGCTGAGCCTCACAGTCTGTCCTCGCAACAAGGAAGTCCAAGACTCATCAAACATGTGCACGTCACGCCTCTTCTGGATGAAATTCATCCCTTGATTCTCCTAGAGACCACAGAGAGCATGAAGGGTGGCCGTGACTCTGTAACAGCCTCTGTGCTAGAGGCAAGTGGGGAGAGGGTGCCTGAGAATGCGCGACAGGCGAGGCAGAGACCAGCTTGTGGTTCACTAGTCCATCCCCTCTAACCCCTTTGTTTCTTCGGATCAAAGGAACGTGAGAAGAAGTGAGATGTGGTCCCTGGGCCTGGCCCTCCGACACCGTCCAGCCGAGAGTTGCTGCAGCCTCTCTCTCCATAGGCTGGGTAGGTACCGACGGGACATTTGGGACAGATGGCAGAGTCACCCTGGGCCCTACGTCTCTTGCTGCAGCACAGCAGGCCGCCAATGGGGAGCATATTTTTGGACTTTATATAAGCAGATTTAATAAACCCTGATCACATTTGAACTGCCGTGTACTCTGCGGTTTCCCATTACAGAATCTTTACGGTAGGTTTTGAATGAAGGACTACTGGCGTACAGAGGAAAGGAAAGCAATAGGGAATTAATACTGGAGCTGTAGGTATCAGAAGGAGGACTGGTCTTAGTCAACTGGATCACTGGTGAGTTGGGTCTCACATCTCAGCCACGGGAAGCACTTACTAGCACAGATGATACAAATGGAAGACACCAGAGAGTTGGGCCCTGCCTATTAACTAAATGATAAAAAAAGGAATTAAAAAACTCTAAAAACTCTAAAAAACCATTTTAGAAAAATGGTCTAAAGCAGAGATCTGAGCTCACTGGTCACCGAAGCAGAGCTCTACTGTCATGACATGAGCGTAGATGCAGGGCCATCAAGCAATCCCACTGGAAGCTTGAGTCGTCTCCTTGCTTCCTTGAACCCAATAGCTAATCCATGTAAAACTGCATCAGGTTAAAACTTGGCAGCCGGCTTGTCAGCCCAGATGCGAAATTTTACTGTCAAACAAACTGAACAAAACTGTTAAAAAAAAAAAAAAAAGATTCCGAAAAAAAAAGATTTCACACAGATGTGAAATTTTATTGTCAAACAAACAGAACTAAACAGTTAAAAAAAAAAAAGTCAGGTTGTTGTGGTTTAAAGGTTCTTTTACTGGAAAATTGAGCCAAGAGACACTTGCATTTAAAATGTAAAATTTTGCAAAGGGTTATTGCTTTAAAAGAATATTTGACTGTGTTTACTTGCAAGAGGCTTTGAAATAGCAGCCAATAACAAAAGAAAGCAAATCACTTATTAATAAACTGTTTGGGTGGGTACGCATACATTCTTTTCCCCGTCTCTCTACTAAAATGAAAACTTGATGCTGAATAACAAACCTTGACCTACAAATAAATCCTCTACTTTTGCACGGTTTCCTTTCGTGGCCTTTTAGGCAAGACAGTAGCACGGTCTGGATGATATACTGACCACTCACACCTGCCTTCCGAGGAGAAAAACAACTGTTTTTTTATTTTTTTATTTTTTTTAACAACTGTTATTAAAACAGGAGGTGACCCCTGAACGTGGCCGCACTGGTGGCAGGTGGAATTTGGCATCACAGGGCATTATGATAAGCAGAAGTCAGGAAGGACCGAGGAGCTACCACTCGGGAGTAAAGGGCTACTTTGTCAGGAGGAGGGGACACTCAGGCCGCCTAACACCATCAATAATTTAGCATCGTAAAACAGAGTCACCGGGTGGGCATGGTCGCAAGAAGAAGGAAGAAGAATGACATTGAAGCCAGAAGACAGAGCGTTAGTAACAGAAATCTCTTCCGGAGCACAAACAGAGACAATGTTTTCAACCAAGCGTGACAACTGCAGACCAACCCACAGAGCCTGGACGTCTGCCGCAGACCACCAGGGAGGCCTAGACCAGCCCGGGAGGGCCAGGGCTGGCGGGTAAGGCCAGGGATGCCAAGGCAGAGCTGTGCACAGCTACAGCCCCTTGACCGCCTACAAGACATAACGACGCTTACGGCCCGTCTGGAGTCTCTGGGGCTTATTAGTTCACGTGCATAGGCAACGAGAAGCCTGGCAAGAAGACTGAAATCATGTTATTCCTGGCTGCAACGTTCCCTTTAAAATTCCTCGTGGTTACAGTGCCACCCTTGTAGACACGGACCACCGTGAGGTCCTGAGCTGTATCGTAAACTCATTCCCACCTAATAAACCTCCTCTCTTGGCACGTCCCTCTAAAACGTTTGCTTTTACCCCAAAGCCTTCTCTGCCCTGGCCTGCCAGCTTCAGCGGGAATATCAGGAGGGTGGGGCTGGATGAGGACCCATGGAGCCTCAAGTATGATCACCCTGTTACCCAGGAGCAGGGGGCTGCCCGGCAATGGGCCGCATAGAGTCCGAGGGGCCAGAAGTTGTCACCTGGCCACCTGCAGTGCTCCAGGGCTCCGCGCCCCCCGAGTTCCCCCACCGGCTCCTTCTGAGCAGTGATGTTCCATGGGCTGTGCTTGCCACACGTGGACAGTCCAGCAGACACTTTTCCAATTCAGGCTCCTTCTGCCTCCCTGCCCCACCCCGCTCCCTCGCTCTTGCTCCCACACACACACAATGAATGAGCTGGAGTGTGTGTGTACCTGGGCATGTGCACTTGAATCCTGCCATCCGTGAACACCTGCTGGGATGAGAACCCTCCGTGTGTGTCACTTAGCCCAGTCACAGGACTGAGCGACCCTAAGTTGACTAGATACCAGGACTCAGCCACCGAACACACGTAGGGAGGCTCCCCCCGTCAGGCTTCCTCTGCTGCATGCCGACTGATGGGGACACAGGATTAAGCTTACCGTGCAGGAGAGAGGCTTTGAGGCTCGGACCATACGTGCTACTTCAGGGTCGGGTTACATACAGGCAGTGGCCTTGGGTCCTTGTTCTTGACTCTCCCCAGAAACCAGCTCAGTCTGGGCCCTCGGGGCTGGAAGCTTGGGAGAACTGAGTCACCAGCCTCCACCATTAGCAGCGGCCACAGAGGCCGGGCCCCCGAAAACTTGGCACACGGTGGAAGCAGACAACACAAAGCAGAAGATGAAAGGTGTGTGGTTGTCCCATGGTGGCCGGGGAATGGCTCGAAGATGAGTTTAGTGTCCACGTAAGCCGAACTTTGGCAAAGTCAAGAAGTGTCTGATGCACGTGGACGTGGAGCACGAAGGGTGGCAGCTGGCTTTGTGTGAGGACGGAGACACTGCAGAGGCTGCCGACGGGCAGAGGGGGGCCTTGGGTCGCTGCTGCCAACCACAGCTCGTCGGCTGTCCCTGGCTGGTTGGTGAAGCCAGGAGCATGCGGGGGACACAGAGCTGACGCTCTCACGGGGGATCATGGCCTCTTGTTAACGTAGAGCAACCCCCCAGGGACTGAAGGTGCACAGCTCATCCCTACAGGCCCAGCTCAAGGTACAGAGTGACCTGAACTCCAAGGCGTTCTCAGCCACCTGATGCCCGCAAAAGCAATATCCTGGGTTTGAACTCCAGCGCTTGGAGCTGTGCGATTTGGGCCAAATTACATATGGACACTCCTCTCCCATCTGACCCTCAATTTACATCACAATCTTACAAGGGCGCAGTAACACCAAACTCACAGGGTTGGGGGGGAGGGATCACTTGGTTGTTTCATCGGTAAACACCTGCTGGGACCAACCGTGGGTCACACAGCAGAGAGACAATGATGAATACAAAGACCAGTCTTTCCTCTTGCGGAGCCCACCCTCCGGGAGAGCTGAAGGGTCAGCGCCCGAGGTGTGCAGGAACCCGGGGGCTAAAAGGCACCGCGCGGGCCTCCTACCACCAGCTCCCACTGCGAGCGTTTCCACTGGGGCTTTCCCGCCTCAGACGCTCCAGGGCAACAAGGAGCTCTGTTTTGTGCATTGCTGAACAGCACCCAGGAGGCAACCGGAGACACCTGCTGAGTGGACAAGCTCTCCTAGCTCCTGGATGAGGAAATGTGTTTTGGACGCACACTCACTATTCCCCCCATGCTGCTCAGAGCTGCTTTGTTAGCATGATATTTGCGTCTGAAGTCCTTAAAACGCGCGTGCACACCCACCGAGCTACGTGTTGGCCCTTAACACTGCAGCCTGGAGCCTGTTGGGGTCCACTCCCCCCGGGCCCTGAGGTCCCCAGCGCTGACGCGCAGCCCGCCCCATGCTCTCAGGCTCCGCAGGCCAGGCCTCCGTCCACAGAGGAGATGTCCTCGTGGGCAATTCAGGCCAGTGCTCGCAGCACTGCCCCTTGTGGGCTGCAACCCCGCGGGGGTGCAAGGAGCTGAGGCCTGACTCAAAGTGGCTCAAACCAGGAAAGAATCTATGCAACACCGCTTCTAACGCCCAAAGGGCAAGTTCGCAGCCCACCCCGGAGTAGGGAGATTGTGCGGTAAAAGCCCCCGAGCAATCTGACTCTCGTGTCTCCTCCTCATGGGGAATACATTTTCTCTTCCATTTTTATGCTGCGGCTTTCTCTACTCTGCGGACAGCGGCATGGGGAACATGACCCATAATGATGTCGACCCACCTGTAGAAAACTAACGTCCTCCACTTCACCCCATATTCCTAGGAAGAAGTGTTCCTGCTGGGAGCCACGAGCTGGACCTGTGGCGGGGGGTGACTCACAGCCTACGGTCGCAGCCACCAAGAGCCGTGGGGCGGACAGGTGGGGGAGCAGTTCTCACGTCGTGGGGGTGGACTATGGGTGACGTGCTGCACACACAGCCCAGTGTGCTGCCGCCAAACTTCCTGATTTAGGGCGTATAAACCTGCCAACACGTAGTCTGAAACCAAGCCGCGGGTTGTTGGTTGGATGCAGGATGAAGTTGACAGAATGAAGCTGGCCTTGTGGTTGGAAACCCGGGTTCTTAACCTTGCTTCGTGGCCTAGGGCAAAGACCCTCCTCTGGACATCAGTTTCTTCTTTTAAAAAAAATAAAGAGGGATGCCCGGGTGGGTCAGCGGTTGAGCCTCTGCCTTCGGCCCAGGGCGTGACCCCAGGGTCCCGGGATCGAGTCCCACATCGGCTCCCTGCATGGAGCCTGCTTCTCCTTCTGTCTGGGTCTCTGCCTCTCTCTGTATCTCTCATAAATAAATAAATAAATAAATAAATAAATAAATAAATAAATAAATAAAATCTTTTAAAAAATAAAAAAAAATACAGAAACCGCATCAGGCCAGTGCTATATAAACTATATCACAACATTTTTGATATTCTGATGTTCACCAATCCATTGACAAGAAGGCTCCACAGGTTAAACTAAATGAGAGCAGTCCTTATCTGTTGTTGGAGCTGTGGCAACTGATTTCTCCGATGGAAAGTCCTAATGGGGTGAAATTAATACGTGTGAAAACGGAAAAAGTAGGGAGACCGAATTCACCACTAATTCATAAAGGCTTTTTCACTGGCTAACTCCAAAACAGAACCCATTTGGAATGAAGACCATTGATAGCTACCATTTTCCCAGCTTTCCGTGTGTGGGACTCTATGCTAAGACTCCATGGGATATTCCATTTAGTTGCCACAGGAATCTTATTAGGTAGATACTGCCTTCAGTCCTCACTCTACACATTAAAAACAAACAAACAAACAAACAAACAAAAAAACCCAATTCTGGCTTAAGAAGATCTTCTACTAAGAATATGTCAAAGTCAAGCTTCAAAGCCAAAAGATGGAAAACTATCGCATTGGCTGATCTTTGCCCCTTAGGTTACGATTAAATAAAATGTGATAGAATGAATTACGTTATAAAATTATACAACGGGAATGCGTGTGTATTATATATATCACCGACGTACCCTTCTTTCTCTGGCATTCCACACTCCGATGCACGAGTCAGGAAAGCGTAGGTGCGTACAAATGTTTAACAGAACCTCTTCCCTTGTGTGAAAGGCATGTCAGTGCTTCAGTCACAGAGCCGGGCACGTGGGGGATACTTTCCAAGCACAAGCTCAACTATACGAGGGCGCAAAGTTAAGTTTTTATTGGCCTAAGTAGGGTGATTCGAGCCTTGATGTTTTACTGCTCGGGCCATGTGGTTCGGGAGGTGCCATTGCAGGGTGTGTGGGTTTGTGATTGCTCACGTGTGCACACGTGTGTGTGCACGGCTGGGCGTTTTCCAGACTGGAACAAGAAGGATTAACTTTCAGCATTTGGCTTATCCTAACCTGTAGCAGATGGGCACCGGCTTTACGTCCTCATAAAGTGAACCCCAGGAGACTTGTTAAATAATTTATCCTCAACTTTGGAAGAGCCAAGGAATAAGGTGATTAAGAAAAATGGAAAGCCACATGATAATGTGCCATTGATGGAGCAGGGTTGTCTTTCATGGTGGTTCACAGTGGGTGTAGTAGTGACGGGACCTGGAGGGGGTGGGGAAGGAGGGTTAGGTCTGCTGAGGGCCGCCCTTGGAGCACAGCTCCTGACTTCATCCCAGCAGCTATGGCAGAGAAAGTGAGAAAAGCCTCCATTCTCTACTCAGGGAAGGGCCTCCACTTTAAGACACACAGAGCCATGCTCATTTTAAGGCCTCCCAATACAACCATTTTATTTCATCCAGCTGTGGGGCCTGACTTTGGCTGCAAAGGAGGGCAAGAGGGGGAAGGAGGGTGGGGGAGCTGGAAAAATCAATCTACAGAATGCCTGTCAGTACCTGTTTTTAACTCAAAGGTGTGGGAGCTGTTGCAGAAGTCACATGGGTGATTTAACATAGCACACAACCCCCTGCTGACCCTACATGACCTCCTCTCCTGTCCCCACTGCCCGCAGCTGGAGCAGCAACGGTCCCGCAAGCCTCAACTTCGAAGCTCTCACGTTCATGCTCCCTCCTGTAATACACTCCAAGTGCAGCTCGCAGGCCGACGCTCCCTCCACCCATTGCACCGACTTTTAGGAGATGGGGTCAGTTAGGATCTGTGGTTGCAAATGAAGAAACCATTTCTAGCCAGCTTAAGCAGAAAAGGGCTTTCCTGGGAGGAGACTGGAGAACTCGCAAAATCGATGGGCAGGCTGCATGTGGAGCTAGGCTTAGATGGAGATGGTACAGGTGCCAGGGGAAGCCAGGTACCGGAAGTGCAGCCGAGGTCACGCGAGAAGGGTCTGGGGGGTCACAGAAGCTCCCCAGGGGGCCCCCAACTAAGCAACTCCTAACGCTGCGGTACTGCCGGAACTCGCCTCTAAGTTCCTCTGCATATTCCTCTGCATCATTCACTGGAGATCCACTGGCCGGGGCACCTGCAGCCAACCCCTGGGGTTGAAAAGGAGCCACGTGACTGCGTCTGCTTTGAGGCAAGAGGCAAATCCTGCTTCCAGGATTCAGATGCAGGAAGAAAATTCCCAGATACTAACAACAGGAGCTTTCTCTAAAATTGAGACTCCCCTGGATGGATAAAGAATGAGGGGTTCCCAATATCCTAAGAGACCCAAAGACTGGAGGAGATGGTTCTCATTTTGTCCTTTCTAGGCGGCTTCGATTTCTCGGACTTGGGTTCAAAGCAGAATTGGTTTTGAGGTTGTATGTCCGGGAAGGTTAACATGGACGGTCTTTATGCACCTGCAGGTACAGGCCCTGTGGCTATGACACCCTTTGAAGCAAAGAAGGGAACAGGGGCTGGAGAAGCCACCCCCCTACAAAACAATGGTCCCTTCTCGACAAGTAGCCTGCGTGATCTGATCCTACGAAGAAAATCAAAAGCAAGTGTTTGTTTCTTTAAGCTCTGCAGCAGACATGGCCCGTGTGATGCTGGAGATTTAAGGACAGAGCCCCGGGTGCAGTGTCTACTCAGCGAGTGTTTATACTGAATCCGCAGCAGACCAGGTGGGCCCCTAACCATTCCTTCCGCTCCTCTGGCTGCGGGTGTGGTGGGGATGTTTCCCAGATGTTCATCTGCTTTGTCTGTTAACATCGTATGGGAAGCGCTGAGGATAAGGGGGGGAAACTGCTCTGGGAAGGGGAGACTCGGCCTCAAGTGAGCAGTGAGCAGTGTGATCCTGGGCATACCTCCAGACCTTTCTGGATCTTGCTGTTAGAGCCAGGAGGAGGGGGAGAAACAAACAGACAAACAACAAAAACCACTTCCAGTCTTCAAATTAACCAAAAGACTATGAATTTAAAATGCAAAGGTTAAAATATAAATAAATAAATAAATAAATAAATAAATAAATAAATAAATAAATAATGCAAAGGAGATTCCTGTGGCTAAAGAGCTGGTAACTCTAAAGGAATGAGGAAAAAATGTACAATCTAAGAGCACTGCTCTTCTGAGGTCTAAAGTTTCCCATTTCCAGGATGAATTTGAATCTCTCAAGTGGGGACGGGTGACATGGCAGGTGGCCTCGCTGCCTCCAAATTCCAGGGAGGCATTTCTCCTCCTCCAGCTGAAGATAAGGTGGCTGTTAAAATAATAAACACATCAAGTGTGGTCCTGATTTGATAACAAAGATGAAAATTTGATGTGAGAGGGAGTGAGAAAGGTTCAGCAGGTAAGCGAGCTTCCTGCGTGACTATGAGCAAGACACGGTAAGCGCAGCTCAGCTGGCGGTCTGAAGGGCAAAGAACAAGGAACAGGGACAGCTTCCCCTCCTGGGTGTCGCACCCCTCCCCAGGGGCCACCGGTGTGACCACCACCAACACTCCCCACGCCGGTCCATCTGCTCGTTTAGAGACATGCCTAGGACTGACTGACGGGAGCCGTTCTGTCAAGAACACTCACTGGCACCTTCCATTCAGCCGTGTGACCAGATAAGCTGGATCTGTGATTCGGGTGTTCAGTTCTCATGTCTTATTGCTTAGGCAACTTCTCTGAGCTCTTCCTGGCCTGGCCTGAGAAAGGACAGTGGCAGAAAAGCTTAGCATTTGAGCATACAATGCGTGCTGCAGAACTGTCCTTGGGGGCCCCCAAGGCCATGGCGGAGAGCTTCCCCGGGGCATGGGCGACAATCCCGGGGGCCGTTCTCTGCCCTCCATGGAGGCTGGCTGGTGGGGGCTGACTCGGGCAGGCCTGGGGCGGCAATGGCAGATGGCTCTTGAGCTGACCTCCGGGGACACATGCTCCTCAGCCACCAGGGATGAGCTACGCTGGCAGCGATGCCCGGCTCTCCTCCATGCACGGACCTCTTGGGCCAGTTCCAGTGTTAACGCTCCATCCCTTGAACTTGTAAGAAACTTTTACTTAGACATCCTGACTTCTGATTGAGGAGTAGGGCCACTGACCCGCTCGGGGGCGGAGGAGGGGCTCCTTTTTCTTTCCCTCTTCTGTTAGTTGTCACTTCCATAAAGACACTGGGGGCGTTCTCTTCCTGCCAGTGTAGCCGACTACAGAGTCTAAAAGCCCCCGCCTGCTACCAAATACCTAGAAATGCCAGGAAAATATAACAAACGCGAAAGTCAAGGAAAGCCCGAGGTGCCAAAAATGAAGAAGGGGGGGTCCACAATCCAGGATGGGAAGTAGACATCGCGGCAGGTGGTGGTGAGGGCGTGGTACAAATGTGGTGTCCTCGGGCTTCAACAGGGCCTGTGCCACGTGGGGAGATAGCACTAAGCGTCCGGCCAAAATCTGGGACTTCTCAAGCCAAAGCGTAGATGAGGAGGAAACAGTGGTGTCCTGGCAAAGGGAGAGGACAAGGAAATATGCATGACTTGACTGGGTTCTGAGCAGTGAAAAAAAAAGATTTCCTGGTAAATTCATAGCCCCTTGCTTGTTATTCCGTGGGTTTGCAGTTTGAATTTACATCATCTGCATGGCTGAGGACACCCTAAGTAGAGATGTTACCTGAAAAGTTTTCTCAGTAAGCCACCCGGGACATCTCGTTGGGAATCTCCTGGGCCTTAGAAGATTCTCACAACAGTAAAAAAAAAAAAAAAAAAAAAAAAATGAATTAGTGTCCATGAAAGCAAAGGGTGCAGAGCATGACTTGACCTGGCCTACGAGGCACGATGCCCTCCTGGACACTGCACATCCTCCCTGGGGCGCCAGCGGGACTCGGGAGACAATCATTCCTTATGCATCTTTGAGAAAAACTAAGCATGGACATTTGACAGGGAGCCAGATGCAGACACAGGACCCTTGTCTTCTGCTAAGACTTCCTTTCTGAGGAGGTTCAAGTCCGTTCTAGTGGCCATTGAGCATATTTATAGTCCAGTTTGGAACTGGACTCCAAAGTCAGGTAGGTCCCGCCCGACTTTAGCCCCCACCCTGTGTCACATGACCCTCTTAGCCTCAGAGAAATAAGGACAATAAAAATATCTACCTCATATGACTGCACAGTGTTTAAAAAGGTACCGCGTGCCAAACGTTCGGCACAATTTCCTGACGCGATACGAAACGCAGCAATCACAAACTGTCAAAGTGTCGTTATTATTTCAGAATTGTTTATGATCGTGATTCTATTCGATTATATACTTTCATTCTGAGGCTCGAGAGCCAGCCTTACGAAAGCCCGCACTACGAGTACGGTACTTGCTTTGCATCACATGGCCGGGGTCCTACTCTTATTTGCCGAAGCTTTACCTGGATTATGTGTGACCAGCACTGTAGAGTCTATAAAGCCCTTCTGCATCCGTTTTCTCATTTGCTCCATTATTTCATGAGAATGGGGTAGACTGAATCCATTTTATGATTGAAAACAAACAAGCATAGAGAGACGCAGCACCCAGTCCCGGCAGCTGGTGGAACAGGTATTCCTCATGCCTTTTATTTATTTATTTATTTATTTATTTATTTATTTATTTATTTATTATTTTTTTAAACTTTTTAAATTTATTTATTCATGAGAGACACAGAGAGAGAGAGGCAGAGACACAGACAGAGAGAGAAGCAGACCCCATGCAGGGAGCCTGACATGGGACTTGATCCCGGGACTCCAAGGCAGGTGCTAAACCGCTGAGCCACCCGGGCTGCCCTCCTCACATCTTTTACATCTGAATCCAGCAGCTTTCCCAAATGGCAGCCCACTTCATCCCTTGGGAGTTCCTTCTAGGATCTGGGGCGACGGGCTGGGGACGACATGCGGCCCCGACGCGGTCTGTGCCTACGTGGGGGCGGGGAGGAAGAACACCCAACCCAGGGCCAGGAGGATCAGGAAAGACTTCCCGAGCCCCAGGCTCTCACACCGGCCTCTGGGCCCATGAGCCGTGGTGGCTCCTCCAGACTCTTTCCCAAACTGAGCCTCCACTTCCCCTGCACTAGCCCAGCCCCGCTGACCCTGACCCTGGTGCCGTGACTCCCTCCTGCTGCTTCAACGTCCAAAAGCTGAGACAGAGGGCAGGCGACCAGGGTGGCCGGGGGAGAAGCTGGGAGGCAGGGCTGTGTGGAGCTGAAGCGGCCGGACCCAGCCCCTCCTTCTCCCACTCCCATGTTACACCCTCAAGGTGACACATGGAACTTGGGCCAGGAGGCGATCTAGTCTCCCAACGGGAGAAGAAAATACTGAGAAATGTTCAAAAGAAATCAAATTTGTGTTGGATGCCTTCTTTCTTCCCTCTCAGAGTCCTGTCCTATCTCCCGGCCTCCCACCCCACCCACTGCACACAAGTGGGGATATTTTATGGGCAGACAAGAAATAAACCAGGGCCGTCATAAAACATAGGGAGAAAGGGGGAGGATATAGGGCAGCTTGAAAGAGAGGAGCAGGCCCCTTCCTCTCCCCGTCCCACCCACGCAGCCACCCCCAGTAAACCCGAGAGCCGATCTGGCTGCTACGGACCTTCAGCTCCTCCCAGAGCTGCCTCCGGGAGAATTGGGTAAGTATCCACGGATTTTAATGGTTTACCCTGCAGTTTGGAAGCTGTAAGATGATACACACCGCAGTTTCATTAAGGTGCAATTTTTGAGTAAATATTTTTAATAAAACCCTTTAAATCTATTTCACTGTTTGGGTTTAAAACATGATAAATTACAGTCACAAGTCTTTCCATTTTCCATAAGCCTAATGTTTCTAGTTACAAGGTTTTAAGTTACAGGACATTTTCGGCACCACTTGGACTTGGAACGCGCTCTCATTTTACAGCTTGAGAAACATTTCATACGGTAAATACACTTCGAATGAATCTATGGAATGAATGAATATTAGAAGAGCCAGGCAAGTTCTAAACGGCAGGTGCCACGGGGCAGGAGACGAGGGCGGCAATGTCTAAATGGGACACAGACGTCTCTGGGGACATCTGCAAACACCCCCGAGCCTGGTGGGATGGGAGGTCTTGGTCCATTCGGGCGACCGCCGAGTGTGGGGCGCAGGCTGGCTCCAGCATCGGAAAGGAACCTCGTGGGGTTTAGAGGCCAGAGAGCCCGAGGTCAAGGTGTCGGCAGCCCCGGCGTCTGGTGCAAAGCCTGCTCCCAGCCTGCAAGTGGACACGTCTCCGCTGTATCTTCACGGGGCAAAGAGCGGAGCTGGGGACCTTATCAGGGCCCCAGTGCCAGTTACAGGGCCTCCAACCTCGTGAGCCAAACGCTTCCTGAACCCACCTCAGGGATACCACCCTGGAAATCCAGTTTCAACATACAGATCGGGGTAGGGGGAAGAGACCAGCCGTTCAGTCTGCGGTAGACCCCTGGGCCCGGGGACGGGGTCGTGTGGACCCCGCGCCTGTGTCCAGCACGTGTTCCCTCCGCTGCAGCCCGGGCCCAGCAGCTGTCACGCACCTGGAGGCTCGAAGCAAGCCGAAGGCCCCCGGACACTCTGCGGGCCCCGGCAGGCCGACACGCTGGTCCCCACGGCGGCTGAGGGCCCGGGAGCCGGGCACCGGCGGTGGGGGCAGATCCTACCAGTCCTGGAAGGGCAAGCAGCGCACTTCACGGCTCCTTCTGGAAAAGACCCGGTGTTTTGTCCTCTGCGTGGGGGTTGGATTCTTCTTGACAGGAAGGGCTGGACCGATGAGCTGACGTAAGGACCCGTTCCTACAGACTTGCTTTGTTTTGGGTTGTATTTGTGAGGTTTGTCTCAAGGTGTGTCCACCTGTCACGGTGACACAGGCCAGCGTGGACGTGCTGACGCAGCCCTTTTAAGGACACCGCACGGTGAGAAGGGGCCTGAAGACCTTGGTGTCACCCTCTGCCCTTACAGATGAAGACACTCCTCTGTGTGCCTCGAGCCCCACCACCAACAGGGAGGGCAGGAGGCTCCAAGGGACAGTGTCCTCTAACCCTCCAAGACCCTTGAAGCCTGTGGACCTAAACCTTCAACTCCTGAAGCAAAAAAGAGTAAAGTCTATGATTTCTTTTTTTAAGATTTTATTTATTCATGAGACACACAGAGAGAGGTAGACTCCTTGCAGGGAGCCCAACGTGGGACTCGATCCCAGGACCCTGGGGTTACTATCAGCACCCCCTCTTTCTACGGGAGGAAATGGAGGCTGAAGTTAGAAGAAATGCTGGAGCAGCTACCCCACATTAGACGATATTGACCTGGCCCAGTTGCCCCTGGGAAACTCAAGGGGGAGTCACGAGTGGCCCGTACCCTCCTAAGCTCACAGTTTAGGAGGAAGAAATGTAAAATAAGCACAATGGAAACCAAAGGTCATCCGACAGGAATGTGCTCTGAGAACAGCATGGGGAGAAGGAGCGTCTTAGTCCACCCAGTGAAGAGAATGGGAATCAGGGTGATCTCCGTTGTATCCCAAGAAAATGAGCGCTCAACCTGGGATACGAACTTCAGTGACTCAGATATTCTCTAAAACAAAGATAAAATACGGCTTACATCATTGTCAACAGGCTTCTATCTCTTACGGAACAGACTGCCCCTCATTGGCAAGACAGGTAAGAGCACCGTTGGGGCTACGGTCCTGGAGCCTGGAAGTCAAGGTCCAGACGCCGGCAGACTGGGTGTCCTGGTCCACGGATGGCCCCCCTTTTGCTATCACCTGGTGTGTCAGGGGGAGTGGGGGAGCTCTCGGGATCTCTTTCATGAGGACACTAGTCTCCTTCATAGGAGCTCTGCCCTTATGAACCAATCAGCTGCCGAAGGCCTCACCTCCTCCTACGATCACTGTGGGGGTTAGGATGCCAACATGAAAATGGAGGGAGGGAAACACAAATATTCAGTCTATAATAAATAAAAAAATATGTAATGTCCGTGTGGCTCTATCTCTCTTGCCCTTACAGATGAAGACCTTTCTGAAAGTGTTAACATTAGCAAAGAAGGAACACCCCCATCGGGAAGCCCGAAGTGGGCATGTCTGGTGGCCTGCAACGAGGAGAGACTCAGAACAATAGGCTGGCGCTGCTCCTCTTGGCGCCGTTCAGGAAAGAGTGGCCCTTTTCGGCCGAAGCCAGCAACCCAGTGTGTCCACCGCATCTGGGTGTCAATTCCTGACCACCACGATGAGCATCCCCACAGTAGAACAAGCTCCCCTATTTCTTTTTTTTTTTTTTAGGATTTTATTTATTTATTTATAGACACAGAAAGAGAGAGACAGAGACCCGGGCAGAGGGAAAAGCAGGCTCCATGCAGGGAGCCTGACGTGGGACTCGATCCCAGGTCTCCAGGATCACGCCCCAGGCTGCAGGCGGCACCAAACCGCTGCACCACCGGGCTGCCCAAACTCCCCTATTTCTGATTCCATAACTTTGTTTCCCCAGGATCTTGCCTGTAAGGAGAACATGCTCTGGCCAGCCAATGTGCGCGTCTGCTTGAGCGTGACGACAGTACTTCTCGGTGTAAAATAATAATAATAATAAACGTCCTAGCTCCTATATAAAATAATAAATTAGCCTTCTATAACAGCTACGTGAGAAAATCGAGGCACAGAGAGGTACCAGCAACTCTCCAGAATTCTCTCTGCAACCCTTCTTAAATTACCACCATGAGAGTGAGACATCACACAGGCAGGGCCCTCCCCAGATTGCACGGAGCCCTTATCTACATAAACAATTTGATTAAAAAAATCTATTACAAAAGTCATGGGTTCCTGGGAGGTACAGTGATTCAGCAAAGGGGATTTGAAACAACAGGTAGAGAAGAGGTCTTCGGGTATTTGTTTATCGTCCAGTAAGTGCACACGATCATTCTTCAGTGTCTAAGCACCAAGAGCTAACATCTAAACCTTCTCTTGGTGTCCTTTATTGTCAGATGCACTGTTTCTGCCAAATTTCACATCTGTCACCACAAGAAAAAGGCGGGAATGTCAGTGTTACCGATGATGCCTTGGCTCTTCAGAACCCATTTCTATTGAAACAAGTTAGATCTGCTTGCCTCTGCCATTCCTCACGCTGCTGATTTTTTTTTTTTTTAAGATTTCATTTATTTATTCATAGAAACACAGAGAGAGAGAGAGAGAGAGGCAGAGACCCAGGCAGAGGGAGAAGAAGGCTCCATGCAGGGACCCCAATGCGGGACTTGATCCCAGGTCTCCAGGGTCACACCCTGGGCCAAAGGCAGGTGCTAAACTGCTGAGCCCCCCGGGCTGCCCCACGCTGCTGATTTAATGCTGGTGAAATATTCATTCGTGACACCGCAGCATTCATCCGGCTATTGGTGAATACCAGCCCCTCCAAGGACGCTCTCAGATACAGTTATTGGGGCTCACTGATGACGGCCACAAATGCAAGTCCTGCTAAGAGTATGCAGGAATGTACGAGCAAGGATTCATGCTCTGATCATGGTGAATTCGCCATTTAGAATTTTATAACATCGACCTAGAAGAGCAAGCACATCTTCCGACTGTATGACCTCTTGAACTCAACAGTGCGTCAGCCGTGCATCAGCAGTACCTTTATGGACTGCGGTCTCTTCCAATGTTGACAGCACCCCTGCCTTCCACACACCTCCGTTGACAGGGGGTGTGGGTGAGGGGCCTGGTAGCTAGAATACTGGTCCCATTCACAAGTAGGATGTTCACTATGTATCTGGCAGGGATTCAGACCCACCCCGGAGAGCATGAGGTCATCAACTGGAAAGGTCTGTTGGTATCATGGAACAAAGGCTTTAAAAGGCCTACAGAAGAGGTGTGACCACCTGTAGGTCAGGTAGGAGAACTACCTGACACGTGGCACAGAGCCTTGGGAGGGGTGGGGTGATTGCCCGACGGCCCAATAGACAGCCTGATGGCACCCCTGCTGCAGGGGTGCTGCAACCCAGGGGCAGCATCAAGGTCAGAATACAGGTGGGTCAGAGCAGAAGCATGAGCCCACCATGGAGTTGATGGTGGCCCTCAGTTAGCCCAGAGCCCTGAAGTCAATCTGTGTCACACATGAGCAAGAGCCACCCAAGTTCAGCACGTCAGCACCATCCTGGAGGCCCCCTTCCAAGGAAGGAATCACACTGGCCAAGAGTCTGCACACCGGGCCACCGTGGGAAGCACTGGTGTGAGGGACACACTATGCATCTGTGTCCCCAGATTCATAAGTTGGAATCCTAGCTCCCAGTGTGATGGTCCTGGGAGGTGACTAGTAGGTCACGACGATAGAGCCCTCAAAACTGGGATTAGTGCGCTGGTAAGAAGAGACGCACAAGCTTACTCTCTCTCTGCTCTCCACCACATGAGGATGCAAGGCAGTCATCCATGGAACAGCAGGAGTGGTCGAACTGGACGCGAGGTCTGCTGATGTCCTGGTCTTGGGACTGCCGGCTGCCAGAACCCCAAGAAACAGGAGCAACCCCCTTGCTGATTTCTTACAGCGGTCTGACTAAGCCACTTCTGTTACATAAATACAAACCTTGAGGATCTTAAATTTTGGTTCCTAAATCTATTGAGGCCCAGGAGTCAGGAGGCCTGATTTTTTTATGTGACTCTTTTTTTTTTTAAATATCATTTTCAGTGTATAGAGAAGTCAGGCAGCCCCGGTGGCTCAGCAGTTTAGTGCCTGCCTTCCACCCAGGGCCTGATCCTAGAGACCCGGGATCAAGTCCCACGTCGGGCTCCCTGCACAGAGCCTGCTTCTCCTTCTGCCTGTCTCTGCCTCTCTCTCCCTCTCTCTGTCTCTCATGAATAAATAAATAAAATCTTTAAAAAAAATGTATAGAGAAGTCACAAAAATAGTACATAGAACTCTATATATTCTTTATACAGATTCACTAAAAGTTTGCACGTTGTCTCATTAGCTTTATCGTTCTATCTGTAATATATAATATATACATGTATGCATATGCAGATATATATTTATAAATACATTCATTTTTATATATGCATTTATGTATTTATGTATATCCGTGCATTTTCCCCCCAAACCATTTGAGGGTGATGGAGGCTCTAAGTGTCAGCCCTCCAAATATCCTACGGTATATTATTTCCCCAAAAGAAAGACATTCTTTCACACAGCATAATTCTCAAGATTTTAAAAAATTAATATCGATAGAATACAGGGACCTAAACCACAGTCTATTTAAAGTTTTGTCAATTATCTCAACGATTGGTAGATCCTTAGACTACGCAGATAATTTGTTGCTCAAGACTTTTCATCTCTAACTTTAGCATCCACTGATAATTTTATAAATCAATCAGTTCTTCTATAGTTATTATCATTCTAGTTAATGAACTTTCCCATCTTCCCCATTTATTCCTTTGTATCAGTATAGAATTAGAATTCAATGGGTTATAATGTTCTACCCTTATTTTGATGTTCAAATTGTCCCAGGTTTCAGAAACATGGATTTAAATAAATACCCCTTCTGACTCTGAGAAACTATGTGAACTGAGGCAAGTTGCTTTGCTTTTTCAGTTCCAGTTTCCATTTTGTATCACTAGAAAATCTTTAATTTCTTTTTCTTTACATAGGCCTCAAAAACCAAGATACCCAGTTTTCCTTCTCTAGAGGCTTTTTTTTTCAGTCATTGTTTCTGTTTTGAGCATATTTTTTAGTCCATTTGCATGGACAAAAAAAAAAATAAAATCACCTAAATTGCCGTAATAGACAATGAGCTAAAAGCAACACCTGATTAGCTAGTTCATTTATTTCCTAGCTCGAGGAGAAGGAGGAGTAGAGTGTGGCCTTTTGTACCAAAGGCTGGAATAAATTGAAGACCTCTGACCCTCAGCAGGAAGTATTTGCCGCTTCCTCTGACAATAGCAGCCCTTGGATGGGGCATTGTTCTTGGAACTAATGGCCAGAGGAGAAGCAGTTCTCACCCACCTCTTCGTCCTCCCTCACTTCCCCACCACTCCCCCACCCGCCGGGATGCCTAACACCCAAAGCTCTACAGTTCTATCTTTCCTTTACATGCTTTATGACCAGGGTGGATTTGGCTTTATTAATGAGAACTGGCAGGATGATCTGGAGAGGAAGTGACACGTGAGGTCCCTTTTGTGCTCTAAAATGACTCTATTATAGGCAAACAGGAGTAAGGCTTCTGTTCACAACTGCAGGGTGAGGGTGTCATGCGCGTGGCGTGTGCGTGCAGACATGCCCATACACATGTACTCTGCGACAAACACCAATTAATACCTGATTTTTCATTTTTGCTTTTTAAAAAAACATCCAGATACTGTGGCAGGTACGTTGCCATTTAGCCGAGTTATAATTTTACTCTTTGTTTGCAGCGCTGATGAAACTAATCAGGATCAGTTTAATTAGAATTAAGGCCAAAGAAACACAGGTTAAAAAAAAATGAGGAGTATATATATGATACAATGTTTGCTTTGGTCATTTACTGTCAAGTATTTCTAGCTTACACCCGGGTCAATAATGGAGCAGACCAAACAGCAAGGGTTTGCCCTTTTTTTCTTTATTTTAAATATTCCTATCAGGGATCCCTGGGTGGCTCAGCGTTTAGCGCCTGCCTTTGGCCCAGGGCATGATCCTGGAGTCCTGGGATCGAGTCCCACGTCGGGCTCCCTGCATGGAGCCTGCTTCTCCCTCTGCCTGTGTCTCTGCCTCTCTCTCCTTATCTCTGTCTTCATGGATAAATAAATAAATAAATCTTTATAAATAAATAAATAAATAAATAAATAAATAAATAAATAAATAAATAAATAAATATTCCTATCAGCTACCTAGTGTCCTGTCCATCTCACTGTGAAAACAAAGACTATGATTTGAGGAAAAGAGGGAGAAATTATTTGCAGACATTTAAACTTTTTTTTTTTCAGGCAAAAATAAGCCCTGGGAAGTAAGTTCCCAATGACCAGAGTCCCTATCATTTGAAAATACAGACCTTTTTTGCTTTGCTGACATCCCAAGACGTTCTTTTTTGGGGAGAAATTCCACGCAGAAACCTAGGTTAACCTAAATACCGATTGTGCACCAGAGCTTAGGCGAGCCCCGCCACAAATCAGAAACCAAACAATATCTTAAAAAAAGGTTAAGGACACGGCGTCCGCGTAGCTCCTATTCCACCCGCTCGGCAGGTCCGTGCAGCGGGTCTGCGGCTCGGCCGGCAGCGATCTGCGGAAGCCCCTCGGAGCGGAGGAGCTTCAGGGTCTAATGACTCCAAGAAAATGAGGTGTTCCCGTTATCAACTGGGGACAGCTGCCATTCATGCTACAAAAGAAAGCGGATCTATTGCAGGGCATGAAATTAAATTTTCCAGGTAGCAGCAAGTAATTGATACCGTGGGTGACCTCTGCCCACGGCAGCCCATTTCAATCGGCAGAGAACAGCAAGAGGGCCAGCTCCCTGTCTGACCCCACGAGCTGAGCTTGAAAAACAAGACGTTCAAGTAACTTCAGTTTCTCCCTCATAAATGCTCCCCATTTTTGATACCTTTGTTCTCTCGGCCTTTGTTCTAATTCATAGTTCGTCTTACATATTTTTTAATGAAATTATGAACTCATCCGCCTAAGACCCTAAGTGAGAATCAGATTTGCCAACTTACTCTGTGGTTCAGAGTTTTAGGGGTTTTGTCTGTTTGTTTTCTTCCTTTTTGGCTTTTGTGGGTTTTTTTTTTTCCCCTGCAATATGACATTAATTTTTCTGGGTTTTCAGATCCTCCTTTAAAAATTTATCGTCAGAAAAGTTTTTGGAAAATAGAGAAAGGGAAACCTAGATAAGCCACATTACGTTTTTTTTCTTATGGAATAGTCACTTATATATTCAGAATTAATTGGTTTCTTCTGCATTATGGCAGAGCATCTATAACTAAGAATAAGTTTTAGGATAAGTATTAATTAGATTTATTTAAACATGAGGTTCAGATAGGAAACGCGACCAACAGAAAAGATTTTATGTGCTTGTCTTTTGGAATCGTTTTAAGACAAAATCGGAAATTCACCCCATAACCTACTGCTCATCTTGAAATTTTTAACATTGAGTATGCAACAGCTCCCAAATTAGGACTATTTGGTTCAAAGCTCCAGACCGTTTTAAACCCCTTAGGTTAGGAAAATGGACTGAAAGCCCTAATGTAGCAATTTAAGGCATAAATTATGTAAGTGCAAAAAGGAGACCAGAAGATCACAGCAACTTGAGCCAATTTAGATTTTAATCAGATTTTTTATTCCAACTTTAATTAAAGTGTTTGACTTAGAAAAATGGCTATTAGAAAAACTGACTGCCAGTAAAGCAAAAAAGAAAAATTAATTGGAAAAAAAAGTGCCCTGACTGCTCTGAAGATTCATAGCATATGTTAGCAAAGGGGCAGAAGAAACACTTTATTTTTTTTGTTTGTTTGTTTTTTTTTTAGAAGAAACACTTTAATCAACTGTTCTAACATACAGTAGTAGCATTTCTCTCTCTAGAATATAGAAGAGCGTGTATTGTGTTTTTTGTGTGTTTCTCCTTCCATGCTGACATAGCAAAAATAATAGAAAATTCCTTTTTTAAAAATTTAAACTGTAATGATACCCCTAAACTAGGCCATCGCTTCTCATCGACTTCCCCTGCCTGGTGTGGTCAGGCGAACTTCTGCGGCAATGGGTCAATCAGCTAATATTTGTCGTCTCCTGGGTCAGGGACCGGGAGCGTCTTGAAGCATGGTTCCCGCCCCAAGAAATCTCGTAGTCTTGCTGAGGATAGAGATGCGAAAAGCCTAAGACAATCCCATCTCTAGGCTGAGCCACCGGACGTCAAGTTTCTGATGCTGAAACCGAGAGATGGGGCGATCTGTCTCCTTGCAGCTCCTCTAGTGTCTGTGAAGGTGGGAGACAGGAAGACGGCCAGAGCCGGGGAAGCCCGAGGTGCCCACGTTACTCTCGCGCCGGGGCCGCTGAGGACACTGAGGCAGGGCGGGGTAGCCACGCCTGACTACAGCGGAGAGGTTTGGGGTTTTGTGTTTTAATTTTTTGGTGTTTTGAGAGAGACAAGCCAAGGCGAAGTCATGCATTTCTGCAAAGACGGCTGTACCACCACCAGCCTCGAGGTGGCTCATCCGGTGGCTAGACAGGGTCGGGACGTGGCCAGACAAGTGTGTGAAGAGCGGCCCCTCGGGACAATGCATCAGGGGGCGGGACAGAGACAGAGCCCCACTCCTGACTCCTCCCGCCTCCTCTTTCCTGTTTCTCAAACAAACTCATGGGAGTTCACCTCCTGTAGTTCTGGGTCGGGGCGTCTGGCCTCCTTTGGCAACAGGCCTCTTTTAAGGAGCAGATCTGGTGACCGACGGCACGGCATTTGCTGAGATGAGCTGCGGAGGAAGAGCTGAAGACCAGAGAGGAGCGCGAGACCCAACGTGAATTCTGGCCGGACTGTGGGGCCGAGGGCCCAGGGGACGCAGGACATGTCCTGTGCGGGACGTCTTATGACCGCACATGTTCCTCATGATTATTGTGATCCGTCCTTCCTTATGCCAAGAGATTTCCAGACCTGTGGCTTCACTGGTTTCTCTGCTCTGTATCCCTGCTGTGCCCAATTATTTAGATATTTTACAAGAGGACCTGAAACAAGGAAAAGCAAAATCCCGGATCCCTGGGTGGCGCAGCGGTTTGGCGCCTGCCTTTGGCCCAGGGCGCGATTCTGGAGACCCGGGATCGAATCCCACATCGGGCTCCCGGTGCATGGAGCCTGCTTTTCCCTCTGCCTGTGTCTCTGCCTCTCTCTCTCTCTCTCTCTCTCTCTCTGTGACTATCATAAATACATAAAAAAAAAAAAAGAAAAGCAAAATCCTTGTCAGTTATTGCTGTCACCCAGAGGCTCGCTGACAAAACTGGTTAAGCAACATAGAAATGCATAGGACACGTGGCATTCATGGCAGCGGGGGAAGTAGGTTCCAGATCATATTTTCTTAAGCTGAATTTTCAGCAAAATCTTTTCTTACTTTTAAATGAGGGGCAGGGATCCCTGAGGGGCTCAGCGGTTTAGCGCCGCCTTCAGCCCAGGGTGTGATCCTGGAGTCCCGGGATCGAGTCCTGCGTCGGGCTCCCAGCATGGAGTCTGCTTCTCCCTCTGCCTGTGTCTCTGCCTCTCTCTCTCTCTCTATGTCTATCATGAATAAATAAATAAAATCTTAAAAATAAATAAATAAATAAATAAATAAATAAATAAATGGGGAGCAGTGGGGGACTGTGTCCATTTCCCTGAAACCCGATCCTCCTCTCAGGGGAAAAGCAAGGAGAGGCGGTGGGACTGACCAGGAGGGAGAGTCACGGTCAGTGGTCCGGGGGATGTACGGGTCGGTGTGCCCTGACTCCTGCCACGCTGGGGCACGAATGACTGGATCCCTCCGGCCCGATCTGACACATTGACGAGCTTGTCTACCACTTTGGGACAAACCCTTTAAAGCAAAAAAAAAAAAAAAAGTGACCACAAAAAACCAATGCTTGGAGTCCGTACACATAAAGGGTCTACGTGGCAAGCAGCCGTGAAAACGTGCCCAAGCCTCCCCGGGAACCTCCCCGGGAAGGCCGCTCTTAAACTGGAACATGGTGAAACCACCAGCAACCGGGTGGAAGCCCCACGTGGCTCTGGACTGCGGCTCTGCTGGCTGCTCGAGTTAACCTCTGCCCGCGGGTGGCAGGCGCGCCTCTGTCCCATCACTGCGGGGCCTGCTCATCAAGCGCATCCTTCCGGGTTTTGCAAGAACGAAAAGGAAAAGCTTAGCAGTACCTGGAGCTACAATTGGGTGGACGAAGAGGAACCGTTATGCTTCCCTTTTGTCTAGTAGAGCCCCCACTTGTGAAGCTGCCCGACATAACTCATCAGAAGAGAGCACCCGAGCTATCAGACACCCCGAGCGGTCGAAGAGAGCACCCAAGTGCACCATCTTGCCGTGCTCACAGCTGACCCACCGACGTGATTACTCCTTTTCTCTAAACACACATGGGATCGTGCAAAATCCGACCTGATATTTATGTCTTTTCTTCAAAATCCAGTCATTTTCATACCCTTTACAATTTTCGATCTACCTCTGGATCACTGTCAAATGGACTTACTTTGGAGAAAGTAGCTAGCTTTTTAGCCTTATCTACGCAACGGCATTGTGAAGTTTCATCTTGGTGTGCTCCGTACGTACGTGCATTCGTGCATGTATCCTTTTTTTTTTTTTTGCATTTGCTTTTATTGAAGTTCAATTTGCCAATATACAGCATAACGCCCATGCTCATCCCATCGAGTGCCCCCCTCAGTGCCCATCACCCAGTCACCCCATTGTATCCTTTTTTATTTTATTATTTTTTAAAAGATTTTATTTATTTATTCATGATAGACATAGAGAGATAGAGACAGAGAGAGAGGCAGAGAGAGAAGCAGGCTCCATGCCAGGAGCCCAATGTGGGACTTGATCCCAGGACTCCAGGATCGCGCCCTGGGCCCAAGGCAGGTGCTAAACCATTGAGCCCCCCAGGGATCCCCCTGTATCCTTTTTTAAAATGTATAATCTCGTTTCATCCAAATGTTCTAGGTCCTTGGAGAGAAGGTACGGACGCGGCACTCTTTAGTTAAAGCACTGAAACAATAAAATGGCAAGAAAAACAGCATTGGAGAACCTCTGCACTCTTAGAAACATGTGGGAGTCTGAAGTGAGGTGTTTATTTGTTCGTGAAAGGGAAACACTGCAAAATTCGCCGCCTGACCTGAATCTTCCATCTAAGAAATACTCTCTGAATCTATAGCTGTAGTCACACTTCTTCATCTTGTTATGTTTTTTTTTCTGATGAACCTATAAATAACCAACCCCCACCCAAGAGTTAGTCATAGTCTACATAAAACCATCCCGTGTTCTACAATTTGTAAAAAAAAAAAAAAATTCATTAACCAAGTTGGTTACTTTGGAGGGAGTAGGGCCAAGCTCTCTGACACATGACATCAGTCAAGAGCGTGGCCATCGCTGCACCTCCAGCCTCACGCCTCCTTATTTCTTGCAGAGCCAGTCACTGAACATGGCACACGGGGCGTTTATGTGGCTGGATCCGAGCCACCTGACCATCCATCGGGGAACCTGCATCAGACCCCCTGCCCCTTTTTCCTGTAGGGAGTCGGGCCCCAGGGCACCCTCCTTGGAGACTCATAAAGACCATGAGATGTGCACGGTGTCTCCATCACCAGAGCATCCACGACAACAGAGCGTGGGGTAGAGTCAGGGCAGGAAAACGGAAGGAGTTCCACTTTGGGAGGAGCGCTGTGAGGAGCTCCACAACCTCATTCTCAGCACCCACAATGCATGAAAACCATTCTTAAAAGCAGTTATGCAAAAAAAAAATAAATAAATAAATAAAAAGCAGTTATGCAAAAAAAAAAAAAAAAAAAAAGCAGTCATGCAGTTTCTGAAAATCATCCAAAGGGCAAACATCGAGTAAAACACACGAATTCAAGAGGCTCTTCTAAATTGTAGGACAGTAATGTAGCCTGTGGCCCTCCAGCCACAAGCCAGGCTCTCTGTCCCCCCGGCTTGTAGCGGCTCAGAGATGGAAGCTGCACTCTGCACAGGTGAGGCCAAGGGGAGGGTCCCTCGTCCCTCCATCCAATCACAGGGCACAGCATCTCCCTCTGCACAGGTGAGGCCAAGGGGGGGTGGTCCCTCGTCCCTCCATCCAGTCACAGGACGCAGCATCTCCCCGGGAGGCCGTGGCTACCAGCCCTTCTCAGCCAGTTCAGTGATGACATGTGGAGCATAAGCTCCCAGTGAGTGGGAACAAGGCATCGCCCTTTCCTCCCCAACATCAGCCACGCGGTGCCCAGTACCGGCACCCTTGCCCCGCTTGCCCCCAGGCTGGCTGGCCGGTGCTGGAGAAACACCTGGAAGGATGGCAGGCCCAAGGTGCCGGGCAGGCGGCAAGACCACGGGCCCCGAGGCTCTTCCCCAAGGAGCTGCTGCGGGCGGGGCGGGGGGCGGGCAGGGCGCTGGGGCCCTGGAGGCCCAGGGGAGCGGAGTGGCAGAGATGCTCGGGCGGCCTGGAGGCAGGACAGCCCCGGGCGCTCGCAACCGGGGGAGGGGAGAGGAGGGGAGGGCAAGGTAAGGCCTGGCCGGGGCCGCAGCCCCTCGAGACTGGGCCTGCTCAGGGTCACGGGGACACCGGTCACCCTGCAGGCATCCCGACACAGCAGGGCCACGGGCCATCCGCCGGGGAGGACAGCAGCTGGGCGGGACACGCGTGGGGCGGCTGTCGGTGGGGGACCCAGGGCGGCCGGGCAGAGCCTCAGGGCCCGGAGACAACCATGAACGGGCCTCACCGGAGTGAGCGGCCCCAGAAACGGGCAGCCAGGACCCTTGGAGTGGCCAGGAGATGAGCATCCGACGCGGCCCCCTTGCCGCCTGGAGGAGCTCGGATCCCAAGAGGACGAGAAGGTGCACGGAGCAGGGACGCACGGCCCACGGCAGCCAACAGGGGATGGCGTGGGAGCTGCGGGAGACACGGGCACTGGATCCAACAAAGACCTCAAAACAGAGAAAGGAAACTAGGCTGTGAAAGTAAAGGGACCTACGAGGACAGCGTCCCATCGACGGGCCACGTTAGTGAATACTCTGTAGTCGATTTGCAGCAGAGCCTCCTCTTTTCTCTCCATTTGCTTATGTAATCCCTTACATCGGTGGGAAATCAGGTATTTATTTTATTTTATGATCTGGGTTGTGATCCAATACTCCTCGATCGGTGCTCCAACCACTCAGGTTGTGTCCGCTGGGAGCTCTCGGTGGCTCCTTGGACCTGCCTCAGGAGCCAGGTCTCGGTGCATTTGGTGGTTGTGTTAGCGCTTCTTCACCTCGGGCTCCAGGCTCCTCAGATTTATCTCGTGCCCAGGTCCTGAATCAGCCATTTGCTCAAGGAATCCTGGTTCCTTTGGTTGGAAAATGGGGTTAGGAATCACGACCGGGAAGCCCGGCTTCTCCCCTGAGTCGTGGAGATGTTCTGAAGTTAACCGTGGTGACGGCAACGCAACCCTGAACGCGCTAAGGAACGCGGAGCCATACGGTTGAAATGGGTGAGGTGTATGATGCGCAGCTCTGAAGAAAGCTCTCAGAGAGGGAAAGAAGAACCCTGCAGACGAACCCCGTAAATAGTAAATCCTTCACGACAAGGATCAAGCACCGGGCCCGGGGTGGTGACCATTGGGAAGGATATTTGGGATACCAGCTACACGCGAGGAATTGCTGCCTGCACGCGAGAAAGTCTCGAAAACTCAGCAGTCTTTAAAGAAAGTTCGAGCATCCCAAACCATTCCAATTGTCCCTCCTTGGGACCCTGGGCAGTACTGCATGCAGCGGCATTTAATGGGAGCTCTGAAACCATAGGGTGTGAAGAACACGGCCTCAGAGGCTCGTAAATACTTGGGGGTCTAACTAGCGTGTGTCTAACGGAAAGCCCTGCGGTCAGTCGTTTCCAGGCTGCAGCTGCCACGAGGTTAGAGCCATGGGCCGGTAGGGAGCCGCCCGGCGCCGCCACCCGCAGCCCGACGGCCTGGGCCAGGCTGAGCCTCCACAACTGTTGCGGAACCTAAGCCCAACAGGCGCGCGTGTTGCTTGTTTCCTGAACACGCTCAGGTGCCCAGGGGGCCCCGGTCCTGGTCGGGGAAGAGCAGAGGAGGAGTGAGGAGGAAGAGTGAGCCCGGGCACAGCCCCCGAGAGATGCCCGCTGGCCCCCTCGCCCGTCCTCACCTTGTAACTTGCTTGAGGGCCGGTGCACACTCTTGACTGCAAGAGCGCACATGTAGACAGAGGACGTGCACGCCCCCGGGGAGGACCGTAGGGCCCTGTGCCCAGCCTCCTGCTCTGTCTGACGCGGGGAGGGAACAAGAGGCGCGTGCCGGGCCACTGCCAGGACCAGAGGGGACCGTGAACGCGGAGTGCGGCCTACAGCGCACGGTGGCACCGGCCACCGACATCGCCAACAGCGCTGTGCGTGGCTGCGCTCATCCTGGCAGTCCCCATCCCGTTTCTCCACTTAAAACTTTAATAAACACAAATAAAAACTCCACAAAGCCACACAGAATGAGAGTCCGGATACCCCGTGTTCTGTTTCGCGGACTCTGCAGCCACGGGGCGTTTGCTGTTTACTCCAAACCTCCAGGGCGGGCAGGTGAGCAAACCGCGCTCTGAAGGCGGCGGGACAGCGGGACCATAGGGGGCCTGTTCTCGGAACACACGGTGTGACTGCGTGCGAGAACGACGGAGTAGCCGGGAGATCTGGGCTTGACTTCAACGTAAAATGCGATCACCAGTAAAGGATAAATAACCCGATGGTGCACATGTGTTGTCAAAGTCGAGAGTAACCAACCGTCCAGTGCTCAGACCAACAGAAAGATATTTGGGGGGACAAGTATTTTATCACTAATGCCGTTTAGAGTGGTTGGCGTATCTCGATAACAAAGCACGCACTGACTTGGAGGTAGCCGTTGCGTTGTTAACCCCCCTGCAGACCACGCACCCCCTACCCCACCCCTGCACGGGATGAGCACCCGCCCCGCGGCCCTCTGCCTACCACGGCCACCAGCAACCAGGAGCGTCCTAGGCCCCCATCCTCATCAGTGCTCCGTATCACCAATCCTTAAAATTAAATTTTAGACACTCTAGTGGGCGTGTGGTATCTCATTTGTGGTTTTGATCCTAATTTCCCCGTGATCGACAATCCTGGGTGCTTTCTCATGTACTGTTGGCCACACACGCATGTTCCTCCAAGAGGTGTGTTTTTTATTGGAGGCGTTTGGCTTTTTATTCTTGGGTTATCCTCCTGTATGTTCTGAGTTCAAGTCCTTCCTCATACATATATTTTAGAAATTTTTTTTTCCCAGACAGTGGTTTTCCTGTTCCTTTTCTTAACGTCATCTCTGAACTGTTCTCTCTCCTTTCATCCGGATCTGGGGTATACCGTATCGGGGGCATTCTTTTTTTTAATCATTCATTCTAGAAGTCTGTCAATATCAGGAATACTTTTAAAGAAACAACTTTGAGCTGGGCCAACCCTAATCCTACACTATCACGTGTGCTACTTTAGCCATTTCTGTAGCTCTATTACTCTTCTCCTTGAATGTCCCATTACCCTCTTTCCAACTTGTAGTTAAAACTCTTGGCTAAGTTTTTCTTTCAACCATTCTCATTTCCTGATGAATATACTTAAGACTACAGATACCTAAGACCCGCTTTAGGTGTATCTCCTTATTAGAAGGCAATTATTTAAATGCGGAAATTCACCAAATTTGTGGATTTGGAGAGGGAGAGAGGAATAAGCGTCCTTCACTGTCTGCGCATCCCGGCCGGGGGTTCACTACCCTGATGTTACAGGGAGACTGGCGGCCCAAGCGACGGGGCCTATCAGGGCGGCGCAGGGGCAGGTAAAGAACCATCCCGAGACCACACGGGAAAGCAGAACTCGGTTTCACGGACCTGTCGCCTCCCTCGGCCTCTGTGCCTGGCGTCCTGCCTGCAGCCCTACCCCTCCCTCAGCGAGCCCCCCACGCCAGCGCACACACGCACACACGCACACACGCGTTTCAGTCTTGCAAAGGTCTCTCACTTTTTTCCATTCAGTTCCAGAAACCCCCATTTTCTTACTTTGGTAGTTTCTTTAGACTCAATGACAAAGAATAAAACCAGCAGGCCATGTTAACCCACCATCCCCGCGGGAGCCGGAAATGCTCTTCATCTTCAACATTTTCTTAGTGATTCTTTACTCTTTATACCTTAAAAGTAATTTCTTCAGTTTCTTCCCAAGCTCTCTGGGATTCTGATCATAATAATCCTACAGCTACAAGTTCGTTTGTGAGGAGCTAACGTGTTTATATTACAGAAAATTGCCATTCAGTCATCTAGTGTGTGACTTGGGATATTCAATTTTTATTCTATATCTGTCAGAAAATTTTATTTTATTCATATAGGTCTCACACATTTCTTGTTAAATTTTTCTAGCCATTTTATGTCTTTTACTGTTATTATGAGTGGGATTATTTTTCCATTTCACTTTGTAACGTATTATTGCTGACATGCAGGGAAGGGTACTGACGTTTGTAGACATATTAACGATTCAATGACTCTACTGTCCTTTCCTAGCAATTCTAATAATTAGGGAGAAATTGGTTTTAAAAATATCCCTTCAAAAAAGTCAAAACACTTATTTTTTCATAATAAGGAGAGAGAAAGCTCACATTTGTATTTATCTGGGGATTTGTAGTTTCTCAGAGAGTGTATCGGTCATTATATTTAGTATCTTTTCCTCATCAGAAATGTAGTATATGGTGGGAACTACAGAGGAGAGTGTAAAAGGCTGATTAGATCAAAGGGTATCGTAGTACTCAGTGACATCCAAAGTTTATATTTTTGTATGAACACACACGTATACACACGGATACCCCTCCATATAAGGAGATGGGCTTATGTCTAGAAAGTGTTCATGACTAAATTTCAGACATGACTAGACATATCCACAGCCTCATAAACAGCAGCCAAACTAAATGAATGAGTGCTTTTACAGCCATTTGTGGACACACACAAAACAGAGAAAAATTTTAGTTGCCTAATGAACACAATCTCACCTGAGGTCAACTGAGCCAACACGGCACCTCCCTTCCTGCCTCGGCTCGCACGGAGATGAGCAGAGAACGGAGAAGCAAGGGACGGAGCAGTATGGTGCAAAAAGTGTAGGCTCTGGGGTTGGTTGAACAGGGTTTAAATCCCAGCTCGGGTTACTTGCCAGTGGGGTGGCTCAGGCACGACGCCACTTAAGTGCTCCCGAGCTTCATTTTCTTTTCTGTATAATCAGGAAAATAGAATCTACCAAAGGAAGGAGTTGTTTTTCGATTTTAAGGTTATCATCTAGTTGGGGTGTGTGGGTGCATGTGGGTGTGTGTGTGGATGTCTACTTTCCTTAGGACGGGATCCCTGGGTGGTGCAAGGAGCAAAGGTTTAGAATTTGCTAATCAATTTCACGACAGCTTTACAGAGAACATAAGTATTGAGAATAAAAAGAATCAACTACCTTTAGCCTTTAGATAATATGTTGTTTCATTTGCTTGATTTGGGCTTTAGAAAAGTGGCATCGTTTTGTATGCAATCTGATAAAATCTGTTTTTTTTTTCCTTTTTCACTAAATATTTTTCTGTCAGATTCTGCATTAGGTACGTGCTAGTTGTGAGTCATTTATTTTCACTGCTATATAACACTCCACTATCATGATCTACTCTTAACATCGCCTGCTGGTGACCTTTCCAATTGCTTGGGTTTTGCTCTTACAAACCGTGTGCTAGGACCATTCTCGTAGTTGCACAGAGGGGCTACGTAATTTGAACAGAATTACTGGATGAGTCAATAAAACCGAGATATTTTCCAGTGTTGTGGTATCAAGGCACATACAGTCCAGAGCGTAGAAGTACTCTCTTTGTCTACACTCACATCAGCACTTAGGACTGTCAGATTTCTCAACTGTTTGCTAATCTGCTGGTTATAAATTAGGTTCCCACTTGGGTTTAATTTCCATTTCCTGCCTACTAGATAGATTGAGCATTTTGTCCTGTGTATATCTATCACTGGTCTTTTCTTTGCCATGAAATATCTATTTCTGTCATTTACCTAGTTTTTTTTTCTATCGAGTTGTTTTACTTTGGTTGATTCCATACCTTTATGAATTCTTTATTCTCAATACTAAACATTTGTTGGCTTACCTCTTCTCCCAGTTTGAATCTTATCTCTTTGCTTTCTTTATGGTCTCGTTTGATAACCAGGAATTTAATTTAATTTAACTTTATTTATGTATTTATGTATTTATTTATTTATTTTGATAACTAGAAATTTTAAATTTTAGTTTCATTATTCTTTATTTTATGGTCCCAACAATTTATCCCCTTTTTGCCTTTTCTGGGTAATTGCAGCACAGAAGTGACAACATACACTGTCTCTTCACTTCTACGGTACTCCCCAGGAACAAACCTGAAGATAGCTCTCTGCTGAGGAGATCACCGGAGTCTCACTGGTCCCCTGGAAGAAAAACATACTTGGCCCCAGCTTATCAAAACGACAGAAAAAAATATATTTCACTGCAAAAATATTTTAAATCAGACTGGCAAACGCAGCTGTCTGGCTACCTTTAATGACCCCCCGGCCATCCTGCATTAATCACCTAATTCAGTTTCCCCTGCCTGCCTTTCTCATTCAGATTGCCCCCCTGCCACTTTAGCCTGTGTGCCCACTACCACAAATCTTTTTCTTTAGGGCTTTACTGATGAGAAATAAATGTGGCAAATAAATCTGGCTCTTTTCACTTTTTAAAGTTCTTTATCATAGCTATACCCATAAGCTTGTCACCATTAAGTTTCCCTGTTTTGAGAAAAAAAAAGAGCAACATTCTTTTTCACACTTATGTAATTCTAATTTCCAGTTATTCTTCACACGTACGTGTTAAAAGAAGAGATCAGATTATTTTTCCACCTACTTGGTTTAAGAGTTTCCTAGGATTTATGAGCAACCTTCCCTATAAGAGAATAAAAAGGAATTAGGAAGGTAGGCAGAAAAGAGGGAAGGATCCCTGATGAAGAGAAAAGAAAAGAAAGCCCTTCATTTCATGACTCACTCTTCCTTTTCTCAGTGTAGCTTCCAAAGAAAATAGTGGAGCCTGGTTTAAGACTATTTCTTGTCCACGTTCCCTCTATCACACGGTGTGTGGATAAGTGGGTAAGTTAGCCTAAGAAAGTCCCTCAGTATTCCTGGACTCCAGTGGATTGGAAACAGTTTTGTACAGACTATCAAGGATGCTGAGAAAGAAAAAAAAAAAAAATAGTTTGAAAACCAGTAATCCCCTTCCGGAAGAAAACATGCCATCTAAGACGGTGCTCCTTTCCCGGTTGGTCTGTGAGCTTGTGTTTTTAGAGGGACAGCCCTTGTTTTCCAGAAGAGTAGACCATCTCCAGTTCCCTAAAATCCTCCCTCTTTGCAAATTCTTACTTTAGTCTGATGTGTCAAGACAATGCACAAGGGTGCATGCCTGGGAGTCTGGGGGTGCGGTGGGGGGTGGAGGCCAGGGAAGGGGTTGCCTAGCTTTGTGTGAGAAGTGAAAATGAGGTGGCAGCTTTAGCAGACAATTCTGGGCCCTTTTCTTCCTCCCAGAGTGCAAGTGCCAGCTGAGGCCCAACATGCCCTTTCATTGTGTGAAGACAGGAAAGAGATCTCTCAATTATCTTCAAATTAACTGCCTCTTGCCATTATCTGTTCCCTGAGGACCAATCAGAGAGTGTGTTTGAAAAAGCTGGGAGTCAGCCTACCACTTCACCCACTCTCTGGGATCCCTTCCCACCTACCCCCTCCCATACACACACCCAGCCAAAATCATCTGTGGCTGCCATTTCTCATGACAAACTTTAATGCTTTAATTAGGAAGCATCTGTGTGTCCACTCTTCACAAACACCATATGGTGCTCAGTACAAAATATGTTTCATTTTCATGAAGGCAAAGCCTTAGGAAAGGGCAGTATTTTGAATATCAATTGTGGTTTCCACATTGGGTGAAGAATAAATTTGCTGTGCTTCAAAGAGACGACAGTGTTTGATTGAAGCATTTTGTTCTTTACCTGGTGTAGGGGAGAAAAAAATTTTCCCTTCTTACTTTCTCGGTTCTTTGGCTAGTCTAATAATTAAATTGCAGTAAGAGAGAGTAACAGGAGAAAAACAAATGTAATTACATACCTATGGGAGCGCTGTAAAAATACGAAAACCCCAAAGGCAGCCAGGTATTTGAGACATATACAACATCCTAAGAGAAAAGGGGTATAGGGCTGGGGACACAAAGGGGAGAAAAGCTGCTCACTCCCAGGAAGCCAGAAGAGATGTTTGGAAAACAAACATTGCCCTGTTGTTGCAGATAAGTTTCTTAAGTAAAGGGTGTCTCTGGCAATCGCTGTATTTCTGGTAGAGGCCCCCCTTTCCGCTGTAAATTTAGGAAGCTGAGGGGGAGGTAAAAAAGCTTTTCCTGAATCCGCAGGGTTTTGATTGCCTTTAGCTCAAAATAATCTTTATGCCAAGGAGACATATTTTGGGGTAGCAAATCTGCTCCCTCTTGCTGGCAAAACTTGGAGGAAAAGATGTCTTATATTAGAATAAAGCAGAATTCTACTTTCAAGGCTCAGAAATTGAAAGCCCTTTAGAAGTATATTCCAAGAATCCTCTAAACTGTCTGAAGATTTAGGATAAAGGATGCCCTACACTAACATTTCAGCTTTTAAACAGAACGGTAAAATAGTCACCCCTTGCGTGTTTGATACAGAGAATCGGGGACCCAGTCTCAGAATGTTGAAAAGGCACCTACTGACCAAAGTGGTGTGCGTGTCCTGCTCGGGACAATGCCTTCTCGAGGGCCTACTACTGCGTGGGGAAAGTCAATGGGCTTGCTTCTTTGACAGCCATAAACTGACTTGGGAAATACGGCCCTATGGGATATGCTCTCCGGATTTGTTTTCCTTTCAAATATTGTGTCCTTAAAATAACAAATCTAAGCTTTCTAAAGTTCACATTTCTCTAAAATTCAAGAGCTTACAATGGGCCAAGTCTCGAGATCTTTCCTCCAGTGAGGAATAGGAGGAGATACAGGCCAAATTCCAGCATGGGACTTTTCCTGCTTTTATGCAAATCACTCAACATGCAAATGATTAAATAATTAAACCATGATGGTGTTTAAATAAGCCATGTCTATTTTCTTCACTGCCCAGGTCAGCTACCATTCTTTTGTTGGAGGCAACAGGAAAGGGTTAGGGGAATGTCCCTCTGGAGGGTAAGGGATTGGGCTGGGAAGGGCTGTAATTACTCATTTTCGTTTTAAAATAAATACAGCAGTGGATGCTGTGGGGTGAACGCCATCCCCCTGTTCCCAAATGAGGGGACTGGTTTCTTTCCGCCTGATCACCGGGGCCCCTGTTCTTCACTCCAGCCCGGGTGTCAGGCACCTCAGCTCCCTCTCAGACCAGGCTACGTAATTATGAGCTACCACATGTGGCTCCTGAGACACAACTTTAATTATCCCAACTCAGAGCACACAACAGACTCTGAATTGACTGAACAAAAGCCTATTAGAAGGTGATCCCCTGTGGTCGCATTGCAATTATTATCAAGGGCCATGGTGGCTGCGGAATTATCTCTGCAATATCTCACTAACCTTCTATGCTGGAGTCATGTGAATGATGATTTGTGCCATAATCTCATTTCCTTTAATGGTGTGACAGCAAAAATAAAAGGGGGGGCTGCCTGGCTCTGGCCCGAAACCCAATTCAGAAGGTCACTGCAGATGTGCAAACACAGCACATCCAGCAATTATTGCTGATCGCTGCTACCTTTACACCCAGCGAGCTTGGAGCTGGGAACGGAGGGCTCGACCACTCTCGGGTTTGCCAACGAGGCACCCAGCGAGAGCAGCAGAAGGCCCCCGTGCAGGCAAATAAACAGGAAGCACTCAGCCAAGTGACCCAGTGGCGTCTCCTTTCCAAAGATTTTCATGTAAGCACAAAGAGTTGTTCCACCGCATCGGGAAGTCTTGCAATACAGGGCATTCGTTGGATGCCCGTGGCCTTTTCTTTGCTATACGTAGGAACACGGGGCCCACACGAGATGCTCATTTGCATCCTTTGGACTCCTTGAGTCATGCATAATGTTTTATCACTTCTTACCAATCTGAAGTTCAGAAACCTCAGGTCAGCTTAATCACAGAACTTTTAATGTGACGTAAAGAGAAAGCGTTACGTGCAAAAGCTACTGCTATTTTAATTGCTTACTTAACAAAACTGCCTTAATGGCTTTCTTCATTTTACTGGCTGGACAAATACAGTGATTTAACCACAGCATGGACTCCTATACTACAAACATTAAGAAAATCCTGATTTGTCATCACAGACCCTGAAGACAAATTGTATCATCCTGTTAGCACAAATCCCTTTTTCTTTCCTGTAATTCCAGTCTTTTTCTTAGAACCATTACATTTTTAGAAGATGTGCTAAAAGAGGGGCTATTTTATGGTTCCTGTGCCAAACCCGCTGTTCCTCGAATTTTCTCTGTGTTATCCCTTCCCAATTAGCAAACGCAGGCATTCAAGGGTCCATCTAACATGGACTCACTGTGTGAATCTGTCTCATTTCTTTTCCCTTACCTTCACATGACATATGAGCTATCTAAACCAAATTCTTCAAATGTTCACGATTTCCCATTTTGCTGTGTTAACCCTGTTCCCTCAGGCAAGAATGTCCCCACCTATTTCCCGTCCCACCCCTGACTATGACAGCCTATCTATCCTCTTGGGTAATTTCAGTTACAGCTTACCCTGAGCCTACGTTCCCAGCAGGTGCCGTTCTCACCCAAACCTCAACAGTGCTCTTTTTTAAAATTTTATTTTAAGCAGGCTCACTTCTAATGGTATTTACCTCATTCTACTATGCATTATAATAATTTATGTGCTTCCTTCTGCCTCTTTCCAGTGTGTAATGATTTCAAGGGCAATGATTAGGAACTACTCCTCTCATGACTCATTTATTCATTCATCCAACCATCTATCCATTTGATAGTTATTTGTCCATTGTTGATTCAATAACACTATTGAGTATCCATGAGCTATTAGAGAACGTTACAGGCGTTGAACATCTAAAGATGCGAGAAGTTAAATAAGACACAGTTCTCTGCATCTCTATCATCAAGGAACTTAGGGTCCAATGGAGAGAGAGATATTCCATGAATCAGTGTTCCCTTAGGAGCGGCCGTCTGAGCACACCTAGCGCCGCACTCAATGTATGGCGGTTGCTCAAGTTTTATTTGTTGAATTTAAAGTCAGAAGTAAATTGAGTAGACCCAGGTCCCCCTGAACTCATTTTAGGATAAGTTTACCTAAATGTGCTAAGATATGTTATCTATAATGATTCCTAAACTATAGATCTTTAGAGATACATAGATCTCCCCTCTAATGATTCAAAAGATAAAGAACCCAGTGAAAATTCTTCACGCATAAAACGTTCAGAAATGCATTCTGCAAGCCTGTTAGCTAACAGAGAGCAATGTGTGGCAAGAAATGAGGTAGGGGAAGCCGTAATCACTGCACATGAGCACTCACATCCCTTATCTCCTGTCACCCAGCATGTGCGTGTCTATTTGCACCAGGCAATGCAACACATAAGGGGTTAGAGAGGTTTGTTCTCCAGAATGAACACTAACCACTCGTGTAAGGTCGGGAAGGCTTCATAAAGAGATGCACTTTGAATTGACTTGAATGATAAAAGTCCATCCTGCGTTGATATCATCACCTTGCCTCTTGCATCCTTTATCCCTGTACTTCTTCTCTCCAAGACAGGAGTTGTTGGTTTTTTTTTTTTTTTAATTAAGTTCAAAAAGTGCTTTAATATTTTAGTTTTTACACAATTCTTTCTGCTGAAATTTTTCTTAAAGTCAATGTAAAATCTTGGGTTTTGTTAATAATAATGTACCAATGCTGATTTGCTAGTTGGGACAAATGCACCGTGGGTATATAAGGGAGAAGTCGGGTACAGGTATACAAGAATGCTCTGTGCTATCTCTGCAACTTTTCTGCAAATCCAAAACTTTCCAAAAATCAAAATATATTTGAAAACTAAACCAACAAATATGCCTCCTCCAAAGCAGTCAGCGATAAACAGGAATATCATTTGGAAGCAGAAACAACTATGCCTCACCCTTGCCCATATCAACCTCTATTTGTGCTCTCATATGTCCTTTTCTCAAGCTGACATGATACTGCAAAGCATGGATCCACTCACCCCCATCTGTAACCTCTTGAGCTCTTGAACTCTGTGAATACAATTATGGGTCAACATCTTGACTGGATTGGACGAAGTGGCCCAAGTGACATTTTGCCTTCAGGCTCTAATGGTGACACAGGCTACCCCTGGGGTTCTGACCACAGCTCTGTCATTAGCCAGCTAAGATTGTTTTGTTAATCTAATGAATGGTTCCATAGGAAATAACAGAGTAAAGGCTTATTAAAGGTGAAGGCTTCATCCATTAAAATGCCCTTTGTCCTTAATGAAGGTCAGTGGAAGACTGATTATAGGAGGAAATCTCGCTTTATGCTCACCCATATGTCTTAATTAATCATCACGTCAAGCAAGTCGTCAGACTAGATTTGTGTTTGCCTTTATTCTCTGAACGTTTTTGGAGCGGGGATTACCGAAACAACCTCAGTATGTTCTGGCATCAGAGAACCACACGTGACGCGCAGCACTGCCCAACTTATCGCAGTTTATTTTCTGAGATGAAATAGTTTCAAGTATGTATTTTTTTGTGACCTCTAGTCTCACGAAAATTTTTGGATTTGCAATATCCAGTATGGTAACTACTGGTCACACGTGGTTACTGAGCACTTAAAACGTGACTAGTGTGAGTCAGGATGTGATACAGGCCCAAGACGCACAACACTGGGTCGCAGAACCCTACATTGCAAAGGCCAATGTAAAATATCTCACCGATAACTTTTATACTGACTACATGTTGAAATTTTTTAATGTATTGAGTTAAATAAAATATAAAATATAAATAAAATATAAATAAAGTAAATTTTTAAAGTATAATTTTAAATATAAAATTTAAATATATTTTACTTTATAGACTTTTAGAATAAATTTGTATAAAATACGAACTTATTTATAAAATAAAATATAAAATTTTATTTTACCCGCTTCTTTTTCCTTTTCTTTTCTTTCTTTTTTTTTCTTTTTTTTTATTTTTCCTTTTCTTAATGAGGCCAGTAGAAAATCTGAAATAGTCAATGTGGCTCAGATCACATTCTTGTCAGATAGTGCTAACTAAAAGGGTCCAGAAAAATGTGTCCAGTGATTGCCTGAGCGTGTCTTTTCTTGAAGCACAGTTTAGATTTGTCTTTCAGGCAGTGGGGACATGATGAAAAATGTTATTTTCTTTTACCCTCGTTGATGCTCTACTTTACTCACAATTTAAAAAAAAAATACAATTATTAATCTTCCTGCCCTGAAACCCTTCCTAAGGACCAGAGCTGGAGAGCTGCTGGCCTCAGGCACTGGGGGTTTCCCCATAAGACACCGCCTCTACCCTGGGGGAGATCTGCTCTGTCCCTGCTGAGCCCCTTCTTCTGTGCTATCTGCTCAGAAGTCTCACCCCCACTGTTAGCTTTTTTCTAGGTCTTTCCAAATTATCCTTCACTTTTGTAAAAGCTTCTCTGCAGCTTGACCGAGAGATTCTTGAAGGCAAGGCTTCCACCTTGCTAACCGCCCGCCATACCTACCGCGGCACTAGGCTCCCCTGCTCTACTGCTAAGTATCAAATGGATTCTAACAAAAATAAAGGATTATTTATTGAACACTAATAATATGCCTGACTGTTTTCCTAAGTGCTTTTCCTTTAATCTCTCATGAAACCTTCTTAGAAATCCTCTGAGATAAATGCCAAAATTGCCTACATTTTACAGACAAGGGAATTCAAGATACAGACGGGCTATGTAAAAACAGCTCGAATGCAGGTGCCAAGTGGTGGAGTTGGATTGAAATGAAGGCAATGCCAGTGTACACCCAGGAGGAGGTGGCATCAAGCAGTTTAAAAACTGACTTGGTGCGGCTCCTGGGTTGCTCAGTGGTTGAGTGTCTGCCTTTGGCTCAGGGTGTGACCCTGGGGTCCCAGGATCGAGTCCCGCATTGGGCTCTTTGCAGAGACCCTGTTTCTCCCTCTGCCTGGGTCTCTCTCTCTCTCTCTCTCTGTGTTTCTCATGAATTAACAAACAAAATCTAAAATAAAAATAAATGAATGAATGAAAACTGACTTGGTGAGGCTGGAGATACCATACTCAGCCTGAAATGAAAGTGTAAGAAGGATGAGACTGGCTGTGGAGTCTCCTTCTAACAAGAGCACCGGCCCCTAAAAACAAGGCCAAGTCCCAGCCTTCCCATCTGCTACCTCTGATTGTGAGGAGAGGGACAGATGAACACTAAATTATTTTAATTCAGATAACAATCTGTTCCTTACATCCAGAAGTTGCTGGCATATTGTGGTGGTGTACACATGTCTACACATCAGCTGACCGTCCTAGGACACTAACACAATGGCTTGATTCAATCTTCGAAACTGTGGCAACGGATTCTTGGCTGCTCTTGAGTTAGAGTGTGAAGCAGTCTTCTAAAATGGTTCAGACTCCCGAGAGCTTGGCTTGTCATTCACAATACGAGCTTTTGAAAATCTCTTCCTCTAGTTAGCAATTAAATGTCACACCGTGCGTCTTTTAGGGGGTGTTATCTTTTCATTGCTGGATCCTACTAACCATAGAACACAGAAAGACCTTATTTGTCACAAGATATGAAATAAAAATGCAAGGCAGTTGTTCCAAACTTCATAAAAATTGCTTTTAAGTGGCATTTAGGCAATATTTCTTCCTGTCTACATCAACTTTCAATGTGTATTTTCTGCAGAGTGTACTTTTCTAGGTTTCATGAGAGTGAAGACGAGTTTGGGGAACACATAGTAGGAAGCACGAGGCCTGACTTGTCTGGGATATGCAGTTCTTTTGCAAAACATTGCTATTTATAAATGATTGCATCTGTCTAATTTTAGACTTGTCTAATTTTAAATAGAAGCCCTTTAGGCAACAACCATGACTAATTGTATGTTTTGAAGAGTACTTAGTGCATGGCTGCTGCTCAATAAATGTTAAATAATTGAAAATGTTAGCAATAATCATATTTGTAAGCACATTGAGCAAGACTGTTCCTAAATATGTTTTAGTGGAGAGCTCGGTGCATTGTTGGCAAGCAAACAACGTGCAATGATAATAACACCAAATGGCCTCTTGTTTTTTTCTAGACAGAAAGGGAAATTTAGTGACAAACTAATTTTAGGGTACGTAATAGGCAGAGTAGCCCTAGCGAAATGTCTGTGTCCTAGTCCCTGGAACCTGTAAATGGGCTAAGAGGCAAAGGAAAACTAGGGATGTGAATCAGCTGGCCTTTAAATGGAGCGTGTGTCCTGGAGATCCAGGTGGACCCAATAAGATTACAAGGTTCCTAATAGGGGGATCCCTGGGTGGCTCAGCGGTTCAGCGCCTTTCTTCGGCCCAGGGCGTGATCCTGGGGACCTCGGGTCGAATCCCATGTCAGGCTCCCTGCACGGAGCCTGCTTCTCCTTCTGCCTGTGTCTCTGCCTCTCTCTATATATATCATGAATAAATAAAATGTTAAAAAAAAAAAAAACAAGGTTCCTTATAAATGCAGGGGGTAGGGAGCAGTAACAGAAGAACCATAAAGAGAGATTTAAACATACATTACTGCTGGCTTTGAGGATGAAGGGGTGATGGCATAAGTCAAGGAAGGCAGGCAGGCTCTAGAAGCTGAAAAAGACATGGGAGGCTGGTCCCCCTCTAGACCCTCCAGGACGAAGGCACTTCTGCCAACGTCATGATTTGAGGACACCTAACTTCCAGGCCACTACGGTAATAAGTGGGTGTTGTTCTGAGCCACAGATTTTGTGATGATTTGTTACAGAGGGAATTCAAACCCGGGAACATGTTTTAGCACAGACACGTGGGCCAACCAGTGGTGATGAGTGGTCTGTATATGCTCTAGGTTCTCCCTGGAATATGATCGAACATTCCCCCCAAAAATAGAAACACAGGAAAAAAGCAGGACACGCCTCTCAGGGTTTACTGAGAACACCATAACATTAAATCACGTATACAGTATGTGCACAGGAGAAACCTAGAATGGAATGTAGATAATTGTTTCACAGAAGGCCGGGAAACCTGATTTTTTTTTTTTTTTTGAAATTCACTTTAATGCTATCCTAATAGCTTTAATAATATTTTTAAAAGTAGTCTCTAGGCTCAATGTGGAGCTCAAACTCACAACCCTAGGATCAAGAGTTGCATGCTCTACCAACTGATTCAGCCAGTTGCCCCTTTAATAATACTTAAAAAAAAAAAAGGAAAAAAGAAACACAGTTTTATAAATAAGCATGTATATCAGTGATTTTCAGACAGACACACACTTTCCAAGGGCTGTGTGATCACATGCATTTCTAAGGGATTTTTTTCCCTCCCAGATCCTCAACTTCTGCCTATTTTCCTAAAATTAATCTAGTCTAAGAATGAGAACGTGCCTACGCTTCCCAAAGTTCTCTGGTCTACGTGACAGAAAGACAACCTCTCAAGCATCTCAAATCCAACTCTGGTGTCTTGTCACGGTCCTAGGACTTTCCAAGGCACCAACCAAAGGGTGACTCTGAGCACCAGAAACCTGTAGGGCTGTAGTCTTTCCCAACCCTGGGGGCATTCTGGCCCAGGTCTGGGTGTTCTGAGCCCTAATCCACGTGGAACAGGTTCGTGGAGTGGCTGCTTTTGTCATCTCTTTTCTCACACCCACTATACCTCACTCTTGAGGAAGAGTTCTAAGGAACCAAACCAAGGATAAACATGAACTCTACAAACTGTTTTTCCCTTACATATTTAAATAAAAGTTATAATGTTGAGCTATTCTCAAAGCCTTCTCTGGAACATATTACTATTTGGAAAGAAATAGTCAAACAGTCAAATAGTATAGACTTCTGATGTTTATGCTTCCCAGTAGAAATGGAATGTTTTCTGGGATTACTATATTTTTAAAGATCCATTAGAAGAAATCTTTTGGATAAATTTTCGAAATGATTTTTTTAGATCTGGTGTGTATTATTAATAAGATATCTAAAATCTATTTTAGCAAATTATATAATGAGCTATATAGCCCAAAGATGGTCAATTCTCACCTGATTTCACTTAATAAAATGTTTAATATTTGCCACTTCCAATTTTCAAAAATTTCGTTATGCTCTAGCTGCCCAATAATTAGTGTTTATGAATATATACCTTTCATTTTCATTAATTACAAAGGGAAATGTCTAATGAAATTACTATCTAATGAAATTAAGGGACTTCTTTTTTTATTTTTACATATGACTGTACCTTGTCTAAAACCAAACACTAAAGTTTGACACACACACATGCACATAAGTTTACTAAAAAATTACCATGCCAATTACTAATTACCAAAAAATTTGTCAAATTCCTTGCTTTACATGTAACGTATTATTTTGCCAACATATCACCTTGCATTATTACAAATTAGAGAGAAGAGCTTATTCATTTACTATTCTCCATTTGTAGCATTACAAAAATGGCCTAATTATATCTGTCATCACTCTAATTCTAAACTGAACTACCTTACAAAAGGCATTCCATAATGTATTTCTCTTTGGATCTTATAATATTTCTCAAAACATATCAACATATTTATTTCAGTTATAAGTGGAAGTCATAGTTCTATCATAGAGTAACTGTAATTTGCCTAATTTTTTGAAAATTAAACTAGGCATCTTTACTTAGAGTTTAGGGCCATTATTTCTCACAGTGATATGTTAAAATCTTCAGCTTCTGAAAAAAAATTATTTACCGTATATGATAACAAAAAAGCACTTAGCACAATATATTTTACTGGCAAAAGTACAATAAAATCGCAATATTTTCTTAACCTATTTTGAATATATCAGGTTAATGACAGTGCCTATAAATGAAAGAGTAAAAGGTATAATTGATAATAACTTCATATGTCTCGATGTGTTTTTTGTTTTCTTCCCAGCAATTGAGAAAGTGGATGACTATGATGCCAAAGTATTTTGCAAGCCAAGTGGTTTCTAATTCTTTGGTTGGAACAGAAATTAAGAAGTACCTAGTCCAGCTGAATGATTCTTAAATCTAAATTTGGATGATAGATCATTATCTGATTTTTGGTTCATAAACTCCTAGGTTCAAAGAAATAAGCAGCAATGCTATCAGAACACTTTCTATTTTCATTGATTTGTATGAAGAAAATTTTTCAATGCTTCCATCTATAAGATTAACAATTAGTAATAGAGTTGATTAAAATCAATTGATTTAAAATTGATCTATTTTTAATCTATTGATTTAAAATCAATAGAATTGATAAACCCAGTTCATTTTAGCAATAGGTCACAGAACACACCAAACTATTAAAAAGGAAAGCTACTCCTTTCATTTGACTAAGACACACATACTTAAATGTTTCCTCTTGTTTAGTTATTTATAGAAATAAGCGTTTAGATGTCTTGATCAAATGTTTACTTGTAATAAGTATAGTGATAAATGAATTAGGAAAAAAACGTTTAATGGTTAGATCGGCTCAGTCTGATGGAATCTTCTGTGATGAGAGAAGTGTTCTCTAAGTGCACTAGTAATAGAGCAGCCACTAATCAGGCGTTTGTGGTACTGAGTACTTGTGGCTAAGATGATGAGGGAACCAAATCTTTAATTTCATTTAGTTTTAATTAATTTAAACTTACATAGCCACTAGTGACGACTATGTGGGATAGTGCAGACTTAAAAAAGCCTATGGAGGGACCCCTGGGTGGCTCAGCAGTTTAGTGCCGCCTTTGGCCCAGGGTGTGATCCTGGAGACCTGGGATCGAATCCTGTGTCAGGCTCCCTGCATGGAGCCTGCTTCTCCCTCTGCCTGTGTCTCTCATGAATAAATAAATAAAATCTTAAAAAAAAAAAAGCCTATGGTTACAGGGAATAAAACACATTTTCAGTTTTTAGGCATATTTTCTCTTGTTGAATAGTATAATGTATGGGGCAACCAATAAAAGACTTTCATATATTTTTATATAAGAATATATTAACATTTGGATAAAATTCTGTATAGGTGATAGAATGGAATTACAGAATCAAGGGGCTGGGAGGAGGTATAAAATTTCCAAGGGTTAAAAAAGATCTTGCTTATTTACATTTTTTTAACAGGATCATGGTTGATAACAAATCTTCAAGGTGCTTAGATTTCCCTGGATACACTTAAGAATGTGGCAGTTTTATTTTTAAATGTTAATATTTACAATATGTTGCAAAGGTATTATATCCTTGGTAATGACCACATTTTAATGAATCTAAGAGACACTTTTATTTTTTCACATTTCTAACACCTCTGAAATTGGGATGCATCTTACAATGATGGTGGTTCGTAGTTTGATAGTACTTTTTCTTTCTTAGTTGTGGAAAATCTAACACGGTAAGTATGAAGCATAGTATGTTGTAATCAATGTATTCCTAGATTCTATGATACATGATATTTAAACTGAAAATAAAAATTTTAGATGTCAACCTGAAAATGTATGAGGACACTTAGTTTTTGAAAATTCTGCAACTGTGTGGTCAAAAAACATTTGTAGACCCCTGATGGTCTTTCCTGCTGAAGTTCAGTTTCAATCGCAGCTTCTTTGTGTGCACAGCCCAGAGAATTGCTTAAGCTAGTCAGGGAAGGCGGTTGGAATTGGAGACTTAGTACAAGATTCTGGAGCTCTAAAAAAAAAAAAAAAAAAAAAAAAAAAAAAAAAAAAAAAAGGAGCTCTCAGGGATTCAAGCACAGAGTTCCTCAGGCTGCTCTCAGGAACTGGAAAAGTCATTTTCCCAAGCCTCTCACCATTTCTTTTCTTTTATTCTCTCGCCATTTCTTATGGGTCATACAGTTTCTCCTCTCTGATTTGCCCCACTTTCCTACTTCTCTTAGCAGAACAGCTTTCTCTAACCACTCACCAGGACTTGGATAATAGCCTTTGATCTGTATCTATACAACTTTTCAGCTCAGTAACCCAGTTTATCAACTCAAGGGCTCACTGTTTCCAAAGAGTGAGTTCCGACTTACTCAGCTCAGATAAGATGTCCGTTCCTGATGCAAACAACCGTGACTTGGATGGATTGATCCATTCGTATAATGCAAATGTCATGAGGGGAGAAGAGGTGAAGGCAATTCCCAAAAATGGGGTCTGAGTAGGTAGGCAGCCACAAATGCATCATTGAGAGTCTGCAACTATCAGAGCTAACACAGTGCTTACAGTCGCCAGGCTCCATACTAATGGCTTTAAAAACACTAATTAATCCTCATTTAATTTAATCATTCAATCCTTGGTTCAATGCTAGAGGAAGACATTGATAACCACATTTTATAGATGAGGAAACTGAGGCATGGAGAGCTTAAGTAAATTGCCCAAGTTTGCGCATTTGCTAAGTAGCAGAGCTTAGATGCAAACCCAGTGGAGTTAAAGGCCTCAGCACTTTTCCTCGCTGGATTTAGTCTTGCTTATGGCAGCATTAGGCATGGAATATTCTGTTTGAGAAAGTAATAAGTAACAGAAAAATAATATTATATAAATATCATTATATTTATGATATAATGATATCAGCAACTGATATTATCACATGACTACAAACCACCAAATATTTTCTGACTTAGGAGGTGAGGAGAGAAGACCTAAAGCATTTTTTTTTTTAAGATAAGAGTAGCTTCTTTTTTTTTTTTAAAGATTTTATTTATTTATTCATGATAATCACACACACACAGAGAGAGAGAGAGAGAGAGAGGCAGAGACACGAGCAGAGGGAGAAGCAGGCTCCATGCAGGGAGCCCGACATGGGATCCGATCCCAGGTCTCCAGGATCACGCCCCGGGCCAAAGGCAGGCGCTAAACCGCTGCGCCACCCAGGGATCCCGACCTAAAGCATTTTTAAGACTACTTCATTCCAGGCACTTTATATAAATTGTTATTTTATATGTACTATAATACAAAAACATGTGAGTATTAAAATCCCATTTTACTGTTGGAAAATCTCAAGTTCCAAGGAGTTGAGTAACTTGCTCAAGGTCCTACCGCTACTACATAGCAAAGCCCACGTCCTGACCCGGGCCTGACACCTGTGGCCTTTTCTCTACATCCCTCTGCCAGGTTAGTGTCAAAATAATTAAGGTGATGTGCAAGGTGGAGAATAATTCTATCAATCATGAAGCAACCCAACATAAAAGTCAACTTCCTCAAAGCAAAGTCATTTTTAAAAATTCACTTACAAATATGTGTTTGATTAATCTGATTAAACATAATTGCTCCCTATTTCCTTTTGTCTGTACAAGCATTAATCTAGGTGTCTCCTGACCTTCTGTTGCAGTTGTTGAAATTTCTACTGAAACCAGGAAGAGCTCTGGCCAATTCTTTTTCTTTTTTTTAAGATTTTATTTATTTATTCATGAAAGACACAGAGTGAGAAGCAGAGACACAGGCAGAGGGAATTTTGTTCTTTTTTTATTTTTTTATTTATATATTTTAAAGATTTTATTTATTTATTCATGAGAGACAAAGAGAAAGAGGCAGAGACACAGGCAGAGGGAGAAGCAGGCTCCATGAAGGGAGCCCGACAACGTGGGACTCGATCCCGGGAACCCGGCGTCACGCCCTGGGCTGCAGGCAGACGCTCAACCACTGAGCCCCCCAGGCGTCCCCAGACACTGGGTTTAAAGGCAAAATCAGAGAGTGATTGGGCCTCTTTGTGTGAAGGAGCCAGGGTAGGGAGGGCTCCTGACCAGCTGGGCTCTATCTGAACCAACGGCTTTAATGGAACCGCCTTCAAGGAGGGAGGGAGCTGATGTCTACTGAGATGACTGTGTGCCCGACGTCACGCAAGGGTCTTTACCTGTATCATCTCATTGGATGTCCCCTGGAGGGAGGCCTTATTAGGTAAGCCATATGTTTCAGAGTAGGACGCTACGGCTAGGAAGGGCTCAGGAACCTGCTTGGGAGTCACACAGCTAGGAAGTGGCCTGGCTACAAGTTAGAACCAGTTCTGAGCAATTCCAAAAACCACACTCCCCCGATTTACCATGAGACCTCCCATCCACACAACCCTAGCCGGCTGCTCTAAGAAACTAAGAATTCTTGTGATCCGTCAAACTGCATTTCAGAGCTGAGCTGTATCTCGTTTCTGGTCTCCCTGCTTCCGGGCCCAGGTTCACAAATACGTCTTGTAGACAGTTTCCAGAGTATATTCCTCCCCGAATGCCACAGTTATTGTCCCCCCTCCCTAATAAGACTCTATCACCTAGGGATCCCTGGGTGGCTCAGTGGTTTAGCGCCTGCCTTTGGCCCAGGGCATGGTCCTGGGGGCCTGGGATCGATTCCCGCATCAGACTCCCTGCATGGGGCCTGCTTCTCCCTCTGTCTGTGTCTCTGCCTCTCTCTCTGTGTCTCTCATGAATAAATACATAAAATCTTAAAAAAAAAAAAAAAAAGACTCTTCACCTAGAAGAGAATGTTCTAGAGACTTCCACTTCATGGGAGAGGAAGGAGATTGAGGGGGCTTGAGAGAGGATCATCGAGGGGATGAGGGAAGTCAAGAAGGGTCAGACTAAGGGTTAATTTTCACAGGAGGGAAACTACCCTGAGACAGGAGGGGGGAACTTCTTCCTGAGACGTGAAGGAAAGATGAGAAAACAAATTTAAAGCTAGACTCTTAGAGGTAGAGTGTTCTTAGAAGGGAATCTCACAGGACAGATGATGAATGTGCAAACCTCTCTGACAGGAGACCTTTGGGCATCTGCCAAGAGCCATAAAAGAAAATCTGGCTCAAGAGAGGAAAGTAACATCCTGTAATCATGAACACTCTCCATGCTGGGCTCCCAAGCTGCCCAAACACTCATTTGGAACTGACTTTCTTGCAGAGACGCCGTGCCAACCACCTAGATGTCCCCGAGGCCAAGGGCCTGCTGCCCCAGCTTCCGAGGGCCTGCCCGGGACCGCCTTCAGCCGCCAGCCCCAGCAGGGAACGTGCCTCAGCCACAGCGGGCCTTCTCACCCGAAGTGCTGCCCCTCCCCAGGCAGCCCATACCTAGGGGCTGAGTCATGATGGTAGGAAGACCTGACCATCTGGCTCAACTAAGGACGGTGTGCCTGGCAGCCCGGGTGCTCCCCGGGGGGCGGCTAAGGCTCTTGCTGGCCCTCCATCACAGCGCCACTTCTTTCCAGCCCACAGGTGTGGGTCCCAAGGACACCCGTTAATGAACGTCCTGCACGCATCCTGCATAAATACAATCTCCAAGCTTGCTTTGCAGCAACCCAACCTGCAACAGGACTTTTATGAGCAAGGAGTCAAGAGCAACGCAGAAAACTGGTGTCCCTGTTGTCATACCTCAAATCCATGGAGACGATCATAAAAAAAAGAACAAGGGCAGGCCAGGTGGCTCAGCGGTTTGGCTCTGCCTTTGGCCCAGGGTGTGATCCTGGAGACCCAGGATCAAGTCCCACGTCGGGCTCCCTGCATGGAGCCTGCTTCTCCCTCTGCCTGTGTCTCTGCCTCTTTCTCTCTGTCTCTCATGAATAAATAAATAAAATCTTTAAAAAATATAAATAAAAAAATAAAAAAAGAACAAAATTCCTCATCTTGAGGCGTGGGTAATTGCATGAGCAGCTCCGTTGGTTAGCTGAACCATTGCCAAAATTCTCTCCCATGCTGCAATATTTTTATTTTCAAAGAATTCACAATAATTTATTATTATTCATAAAACCTCATGATATTAGGTACTTTTATCTTTACCATGCACATATTCACTCAAACGAGGACTTGTTAAACACCTACCCAGGCACTATTTTAGGAACTAATTTACAAAAATGAAAAAAAGCTCCAGTTCTACCTAGCTAATACCTACTATATTAGGAACTAATTTACAAAAATGAAAAAAAGCCCCAGTTCTTAGAGGTGAATAGAGGGCACAGCTTCTGTGACAACGTGAAGAGAGCTACGGTAGAGGCACAGACACAATCTTTTTCCAGCCCAGGCGAGGGTGCGATCGGGGTCCAAAATGGCAGAAAGAGAGGTGGCTAGAGAAACAAATGGAAACCGTAGCCTTATCACAATCAACCAAAACAGTAAGAAATGCAGACCTGAGTCAGACTGAGTTTGAATCCTGCATTCATCACGTTCCAGTTTTTCTTTTTTTTAAGATTTTATTTATTTATTTATTTGAGAGAGATCGAGAGAGTGAGAAAGAGAGAGCATGAGCACCCTTGAGGGGCAGAGGGAGAAACAGACTCCCCACCAAGTAGGGAGCTTGACTCGGGACCCCATCCCTGGGCCTTGGGATCACGACCTGACCTGAAGGCAGATGCTTAACCAACCGAGCCCCCCAGGTGCCCCTCACATTCTAGGTCTTACCAGGTAAGTTACTTGATCTCTCTGGGTCTCCGTTTTCTCCTCCACATAGCAATGGTCGTACTAGCTAAGTAGAACGGGGGCTTTTTTCCCTTTTTGTAAATTAGTTCCTAATATAGTAGGTATTAGCTAGGTAGAACGGGGGCTTTTTTTCCTTTTTGTAAATTAGTTCCTAATATAGTAGGTATTAGCTAGGTAGAACGGGGGCTTTTTTTCATTTTTTTAAATTAGCTCCTAATATAGTAGGTATTAGCTAGCTAGAACGGGGCCTTTTTTTCGTTTTTGTAAATTAGTTCCTAATATAGTAGGTGTTTAACAAGTCCTCGTTTGAGTGAATGTGTGCACGGTAGAGATAACAAAATATCACAGACTGGGGAGGTGGGAGGGCGGCTTAAACAGCAGCAATTCCTTCTCACAGTCCTGGAGGCTGGGAGATCCAAGATCAACACCGGGGGGCTGAGTGGGTTCCCTCGTGATCCCCTAGAAGGCCGCCTGCCTGGCATGATTGCACGTGTCAGAGAGCAAGGGGAAGCAAGCTCTCTGGTGGCTTCTTCTCTAAGGACACTAACCCCATCATGAGGAACCCACTCGTATGACCTTCATCTACGCCTAATCACTTCCACGGTCCCATTTCCAAATACTATTACATGAGTTTAGGGCTTCAACATAAGAACCTGGGGGGCGTGCAATGCTGTCCGTAGTAGTGCAAAGACTGCTTTCCGCACAGAATTGTTGTAAAGATTCAATGAGCCAGTACGTGAAATGTGCCCAGACCCCTGGCTGCTGCCGGCTAATTAAGCTCCATTTGTAAGCGGTGGCTGTTGCCATCAAAGCCACAGAGGCTGAGCCACAGGTCGAGGAATGTCAACCGTGTCAAGACTTTCCTTGTGGAGCTCGGTTCCTCTGGGCTTTCTGTCTCTCAGAGGAAGAGAGAAAATGAACTTATTCCCGAGAATCACCAATGGGTCCGTCCCCACGCCAACACCGGCCCGCAGAGTCCCCTCACCAGAAGTCGCTACCTCGGTGGCGCTCTCCAACCGACCGACTTCCGTGCCCTTCTCGTGCGATCAAAGGCCTCCCGATCCCGGAAACACGTCCACTTAAGGGATTACTCTTGTTAAAGAGTGTTTAGCTTTTAATCCCACGGGGCACGAGCAGGTTGAAATACAAGACATCATAGAAAAAGAAGAATTCCGCGGGGTTCACCTAGAGGCGAGAGGCCAAGAGGAGTGAAAGGGAATCCAAGGCAAACCCAGCTCAGGAACGGTACCGGTGGCCGCCGACGCAGGCCGGCAATGGTTGGCTGGTTTCTCAACCTGAGGCTCAGCCACTCGAGAGGTGCGTTCAAAAATAACGTTTTCTATTTGGCTCCCGTGCCTTCTTTACCTCCGTAGGGCTCCGGAGTATTTTCTATTGACGGAGGCTGTTGGATTCAGTTGTGCGTTCATCAGAGAATGGCAGAGACGCGGCATCAATGGCCTGGGTTAAGCGAACAAAAGGAGACTGTGAAGCTGTTTAGGCCGTGAGACGGGCCCCTCGGCCTTGTGGGGCCCTCAAGCCTCCCGTCCGCGTGGCCGCTGACCTCCCTGGCATCGCCGACAGCTTGGTTACGCTGATGGCCGCCACCTTAGTCCTGTGCACCGTTGTTCGACTATGAAGTTGACAGCCCAGACCCTTAGATCCTGCCTGGCCCTTCAGATCCTTCTGTTTTATTTCTTGCTTGGTCCCCCTTCTTTTAGGAAGAAGGGAGGAAGACTGTTATCATCAGAATGAATGATGGGGCTTCAGCGTGCACGTCTACTGTCGAGGCGGAGGGAGAAACAGGCACCCTCTTACTTTCTTTTAAATAGTAGCTCTATTGAGGTATCATTCACATATCGTAGGATTCATCCTTTTTATTTTTATTTTTTTTAGATTTTATTTATTTATTCATGAGAGACACGGAGAGAGAGGCAAAGACACAGGCCGAAGGAGAAGCAGGCTCCATGCACGGAGCCCGACGTGGGACTCGATCCCGGGACCCCGGGGTCACGCCATGGGCTGAAGGCGGCGCTAAACCGTTGAGCCACCCGGGCCGCCCGGATTCATCCTTTTTTAAAGTGTAGCATCTAGTGGGTTTCAGTACATTGATGGTTGTGCAAGTGTCACCATTATCTAAGTTTAACAAGTTGCCATCACCCCAAGAGAATCTTTGTACCCCCGAGGGCCTGACAGCACCATTGACTCCGTATCCCTGTAGATCCGCCCACTGGGAATATCCCATCATGAACAGAGTTGTAGGCATGTGGCCTTTTGGTAACCGGCTTCTCTCCTCGAACACAACTGTTTCAAGGTCTTGTACGTTCTCGCCAAGGTGTAAACTGGACCGATATTCAGAGGATGACGTGTTCCTGTCAAGGACCTTCTAGGTACTCTCAGAAATCTTAGGTCCAAGGGTTAATCCCCCAGAAATACTTCCAGGTACATAAACACAATCGCAAAAAAAATAAAATAAAATAAAATAAAATAAAATAAAATAAAATAAAATAAAATAAAATAAAATAAAATAAAATAAAATAAAAAATAAACACAATCGCAGACACGTTCCTGGGAGCGTTGGCAGAGGCTGGAAGGAAGTCTAGAGCCTCTCCGCTCGGGGCCCCGCTGGATATGTCAGAGTCTGACTCCACAGCACTGTTCTGGGCCCAGAATGAGGCGGCCCCGTAGGGCGAGGGGTGGAGGACCCCAGAAACCACCGACAAGCACATGGAAGGGCGTTGTGAGATGGAGAACGGTGTGTAAGTCGCCTTCCACCTGCACAGAAAGGGGTGTGTGTGCGCGTGTGTCGGGGGGACGGCAAGGGAAGGACGCAGGAGGAAGAGGTCATCTGTGCAGGTGTCTGACGACGACCAGCCCACAGGCTGCCTCCAGGGTCAGGTTCGATGTCTCTACCAAAAGCCATACAATGGCCTGAGCGACATTTACTATGCGTGTATTCATCCCTAAAAAAGGAAAACGGAAAAAACAAACAAACAAACAAACAAACAAAGAAAAAAAGGAAAACGGAGCTGGTGGTGGCAGTTTTCCTCGTCCTGCGTGGGGTGCCGTCTGTCCACCATGGCCCCTGCCTTCAGGGTGGGGGGGGGACACCCAGAGCCAGGCAGGTGGGCCCAGCTTCATGAGGCGGAAAGACCAAGGATCCGAGGCTCAACGCTGTCGGGTCCTGTCCTCCCAGAGGCTGTGTCACCCTCTGGGGTCACACTCTCACCTGCCAACTCGGGTCGGCGTGGGCTTCGCTGTCAACGAGCCACGGAGCAGAAAGGGACACGAGCTCACGGAGGCGGCAGCCTCCCCAGCCGCCCCGGTCAGGGCCGGGCTGAATCCACGGCTGTCACCCGGGGCCGGGCGGTCCTGACCGTGACCTTCCCTAGACCTGCGGGGGTGGCGGGGCCGGCTCCCCCCCTGTTTCTCCATCTTCCCTCCCACGTCCCGAGGTCTGGACCCCCCGGGACACCAGATAGACTCCAGTTCTCCTCGGGATCGCGCAGCGCCCCGCCAACCCCAAGCCCCGTTCAAGTCTGATTCCAACCCCAGCTCGTTTCCTCCCACTAGGGTGGGGGTGAAAGTCCAGGAGGAAGAGAAAGTCAGGGTGTATAGCTTCTATTTTTAAAGGGCGTGTTTAATTACGGGAGGCGGGATGAATATTTCCATACCTTTCCAATGGCTTCACTTGTTTTTTTTTTAAGCCAATAAGAAGTGAGAAATCCTGTCTGCAGAGCCACAATCTGGTATAATTCCTCCACAGCTACACAAAGCGCTCCGTGTTGCTTCTAGAATAAAAGTGTCGATGCCCATCATGGATGAGAGTGAACCTGTGTTCACCCGGCACCTCGTAAGATCTCTCCAAGGGGCCGTGCTCCCCGCAGCATTAAAGCTGGGTGAGACATGGGCTTTACTTCCCGCATGAGTAACACCTATTAAGAAGGGGAGTAATTAAAAGCAAATCATAATTTTTAAACCTTAAGGGAGGCTATTACTCGGCTGCTGGAAACACTCAGTTCCTGGAGTGTCAGGAGACACCGATGGACGCTGCAATCAGGCACGAAGCAGCGACTCCTGCGCGCCTGAAAACACACCTCGCCTAAAACTTCACCCTGTGGGTCAGCGGCCCGGCCACACACGTGCATGAGCTGTCACTCCTCCTCTGCTCCAGCGCAGCTGCCCTGGGGCCCACGCTGCAGGGCTCCCGTGCAGGCTGGAGGTGACGGCCGTGGGTCCTGAGGGCTTCCCGTCCTCCCAGGGCCTCCAGTCCTCCCAGGACCTCCAGTCCTCCCAGGGCCTCCTGTCCTCCCAGATCCTCCAGTCCTCCCTGGGCCTCCTGTTCTCCCAGGGGCTGCTGTCCTCCCAGGGCCTCCTGCTCTCCCAGGGCCTCCTGTCCTCCCAGATCCTCCAGTCCTCCCAGGGCCTCCTGTTCTCCCAGGGGCTGCTGTCCTCCCAGGGGCTGCTGTCCTCCCAGGGCCTCCTGTTCTCCCAGGGCCTCCTGTCCTCCCAGATCCTCCAGTCCTCCCAGGGCCTCCTGTCCTCCTAGGGGTTGCTGTCCTCCCAAGGCCTCCTGTCCTCCCAGGGCCTCCTGTCCTCCCAGGGCTGCTGTCTTCCCAGGGCCTCCAGTCCTCCCAGGCCTCCTGTCCTCCCACGGGCACGCTGAGCGGGCCTCCTCCACCCCCACAGGCGGGCTGTAACCCGGGCATCAGCAGAGGCTGTCCTCGCGTGTCCCTGCCCGTGCCAGTAGCACACGGGGCCTGGAAAGCCATCGAGGATGAAGGGAACCCACTATAGGCAGCTTCACACTTTTCTCCATTTTAGCATCATTTTCAGGGATCTCACTCATGAAACCCCCAATCCTCTTCTTTCCAATGACACTGCCCTGGAGAGGGTTGGCCTTGTCTCGGCCGCACATCTTTGTCACCTGGGCTGGGGAGGCAAAAGTTAAAGTGCGCTCCCATCAAGGAGCCGTGCCAGGGCCTCCAGATGGATGAGCGCGTCCCGTGTCCTGGAGCAGCACCGCTGAACCCCTCCTGGGGGAACCTGAAGGACAGTGGGGTCGGAGCCCCCTGGAGTCCCGCCTCAGCCCCTCGCCCACATAGGGCAAGGCTTCCCGAGTGCCCTGGCCTCCGTCCTTTGCACCTAAGCTAATCATCTTAATGGGCTATAAGACCCAACTTATTTCTCCTGGCTATCGCTATTTGATGAAGAACAATGTAAATAAAAGACGGGCAGACTGAAAAAATAGCAGCTACAACCAGGAATAGCATTGAGTATTTTGCTCTCTTTCTTGCAGTATTTTTGCTGCATATGTGCATAAAATACATATTTGCAGAAATGACATCCTGTTGTCATAGTTTTCCATCATCTTCTATTCTCCTTTAAAAATACATCGTGGGGGCAGCCCTGGGGGGCTCAGTGGCTTAGCGCTGCCGTCAGCCCAGGGCGTGATCCTGGGGTCCTGGGATCGAGTCCCACGTCGAGCTCCCTGTGTGGAGCCTGCTGCTCCCTCTGCCTGGGTCTCTGCCTCTCTCCCTGTATCTCTCATGAATAAATAAATAAAATCTTTAAAAATAAAATGCATCATGGGCTGGGCCCCTGGCTGGCTCTGTGGGCAGAGCGGGGGCCTCTTGATCTCTGGGTGGTGAATTCAAGCCCTATGTTGGGTGCAGAGCCTACTTGAAATTAAAAAAAAAAATACATAGATATATATGTTGTGGACAAATTTCCACATCAGTGAACAGTGATGTCTTTTCTTAGTCATACAGACACTGAGCGTGTGGCTGGGTCCTGTGCTTTCAATCTACCCTGGATTTCCGGGTGAGGCATTTCCACTGCTTCCTTGTAGTTTGTTTTGTTTCTGTTATTGTTGTTGTTTCAGTTTTGTTTTGCTCTTATAAGCAATATTGCAATAAACCATTTGGAACAAAGATTTTGGTGAATGGGCCCATTTCCTCAGGATAGATCCAAAAAAAATACATTTGCCGAGTCAGTGCATCCACTCATTCTGATACGTGTCCCCAGTTGCTCCCCTCAAAGCGCACTCAAACCACCAGTGCTTGCCAGTGTTACTCTAGGCCCGCACCAAGACTATGCAAGACCATTAAAAAAAAAAAATCTTTGTTTAATCTGGTAAATAAAAAATAGTATCTGCCTATTTTAATAGGTTTAAATCATGAGTACATCTGAACGTCTTTGTCTTTTCTTGTGAAAGTCTTTTTGTATGTGTGTGTGTGAAAGTCTTCTTTTGCCCATTCCCTGTGCGTTGTCCTTTTTCTTATTTACCTGTAAGAGCCATTTGCACAATAGCAAGGCTATTAAGTTCTCCCCAGTTTTTCCTTTTTAACTTTTTAAAAGTTTTCTTATTTTTAACTTTTATCCTTTTGACGTCTAAGAGTGGTTGGGTGGTATACGACTTTTAAATCTTAGTCAAATCTTTTTCTGCATAGTACTAACTTTTTCATGTCACACGTTGAAAGCTTTTCCCCAAGTTAAAATTATATAAATATTAACCCATGTTTTTTTTTTTTTTCCTAGTCCTTTCATGGTTTTGTTTTTTATATGATGACATATTTGGGGCTAATTAACTTTGAAAGCACAAATCAGATCATGCCACTCCCCACCTTAAATCCTTCCCTGTCCCTCTGCAGCCTCTAGGATTAAGCTCAAGTTGCTTCATGTCTCTCACATTATCTGGTCACCCTTTAGCTCTGTGCTGCTTTCATCTTTGTTCACAGGCTTTTTTAAAAATTTTTTTCCCCTAAAATACACTCTAGGAGTCCCCTTGTTCTTTTAACAGATAGCCTATGGCCTCGAGTTCCGTGAGAATAGAGACCAAGACTGTTGTGATCATGCCAGCACCCAACACAACGTCTGGGGGAAAACAGACGGTCAGTAACTATTTGTTGAAAGAAGGAGCAAAACAAACTGTTCCCTTCCCTGGGAGGCCTCCTCCAAGCACCTGGGCAGGATCTGCTGCGTCCCTGAAACAGGTCACTGTGGTCACTGCTCCGTTCCATCGTGCGGTGTCATTGCACTGAGCTCTGAGCCTCTGCACCCACATCTGGCCAACTCGTCCCTCATCCTCTTTCTCTCTCTCTCTCTGTGTCCATCTGGCCAACTCGTCCCTCATCCTCTTTCTCTCTCTCTCTCTGTGTCTCTCATAAATAAATAAATGAATAAATAAATAATAAATAAGAAAATAGGAAAATAAATAAATAAATAAATAAATAAATAAATAAATAAATCTAATTTAACAGATAATGAAAATGTGTCCATCATATTGCTCCTCGCGGCTGCCTTTCACTTAGCACTTTGATGTGGTGATGCCCTATCCTACATATTTTCTTTCTTGTTTTTTTATATTTTACAGCTTTATTATATGCCTCCTTTTCTTTTTTATTTTTTAAAGATTTATTTATTTATTTATGAGAGACCCAGAGAGAGAGGCAGAGACCCAGGCAGAGGGAGAAGCAGGCTCCATGCAGGGAGCCCGACGCGGACTCCATCCCGGAACCCCGGGGTCACGCCCTGGGCTGAAGTCGGCGCTAAACCGCTGAGCCCCAGGCTGCCCTCTGCCTCCTTTCCATTACAAGTCACTGCAAATCTCTTTAGACACTTAGTGGAGTACTCATTATAAATAATTTAAAAAAAATTTTTTTTACTCTTTCTTCCGCGTCCATTCCCTCTGCCCAGAGGGCTCCAAGCACGACCTACATATATGGAGGCTTTTAGCAAGAAGCAGCATGGAAGACCTTTAGACCTGCGTGGACCCGCATTACTAAGTGGGTCCACGCAGCGTGGACGGCATTAGAATCTTCTTCGGAGGACGTCCATGGTCACAGTCTCGGACACTCAGCTGGCCTTGGGCGAGGTGTTCTCCGCTCGGCGGTTCCGCTTTCTTACCTGACAAGCAGCAATGCAGGTGGCGCTATGGGAGCTAAGGTCCCCTCCGCACAGCCTCCCGATCACCTTTCCTAAGAGGAGGGACCAGAGACCACCAGGCAGACAGGGGAGCGCCCTCACGCCTGGGCGGCTCCGAGGCTCCGCACCCCCGCCTTCCGTCAGTCCCCTCCCGGCCCGGGCACACGGTCACCAGGACGCTAAGGGCCCCGTGTTGTGCCACCCGCGCCAGCTTCCCCTGACAAGGGGACGAGACGCGGGTGCGCTCGGGGTCGGCCCGCCGGACAGACAGCTTGGCGGGCACGGGCGGGTCACCGGACGAGGGTCGATGTCCCCGAGAGGCCCAGCAGCCAGTCGGTCTGGCGGTCACACAAAGGAAAGCCTTTTCCTTGCAAACTGTACCTTGAGTCCTGACGACCACACACAAGGCTTTCAAGCAGGAGTGTTTGAAGCTGGGAGTCTGCTCAGCCTGGCCTTCCCCCCAGGGGACAACGGGGCCGCACCAAAGGCCGTTTTCTGCCCCCAAGGGACACTGCATGGCCTCCAGCCTTCACAAGTCCCCGGTTACGGCGAGTCCACCAACGAGCCAGAAAGGAGTCTGCCAGCAGGACGGGAGCCGCGCCTCTCCTGGCGCCCCTGGGGAATCCCGTCCGGGCCGGGAGAGGCTGTTGGAGCCAAGGGAGGGGGCATGGGGCAGGCTCCTCGCCCCTGCACACTAGGGACCCGAGGGAGGGAAGAGTGCAGGTGCGCATCCCGGGGTTATCTAGCTCTCCTTCCACCTTCCAGGGAAGTTGTGACGCACGCTACACGGCCCGCACCCTACACTCTGAGGTTTTCCTGTCGCTCTAGGAACCAGCTCGCCCCACCAGACCGTACCCGGGTCCAAGGAGCTCGGCAAGTGCTTAAGGAGGCATGAACCACAGATAGACCGTTAGTCACAGGCCGTGGTCCCGACTGCCTGGCTCTGCAGCCTGGTTACGTGAGCTCGGGTAAACTGCTCAACCTCTCCTTGTTTCAATTTCCTCATTAAAGACATGGGGCTGTTGTGATTAATGAGTAAATGTAGAGATTAGTGCTTGGCACAGAATAAGCCCTCGGAAGTTAGTTACTTACTTAATAAAACTAACTTACTCTGAAGTTACAGCAAAAAAAAAAAAAAAAAAAGGTTACTTTATATACATCAAATAAGCCCGTGTCACCACCTTTGCCCCCAAGATGAAACCCATAGAATAATTCATATTGATGTTCGTGTTCAATGGTTTCCATTTCTGTCCTCCTTTCAAGCCCTCCCTTAGTGGTACTCATTTTGATGGTATCTACGAGAATTATAATGCTGGCAGTAGATGGGGTGAGGAGGCAGGTAGTGAGGGCGGGACACCTAAGAGCCATTAGGTCCCTTAGAGATATCTTTGAAAGGACATATGAATACCAAACAATGATTAGATTTGACTTTTAAACACACAATATTGCTTCATAACCCTTTTCGCATTAAGGCGAGGTAAGCTCAGTCATCAAGCTTGAAGGTGAAATCATTATACAAAAAAGCAGACTATTAAGTTTTGGGGCTTTGTGTGTTTGCTCATTTTCCCATGTATCTGACCCCAACTCATGGGTTATTTCAAATGATAGGAAACTTGTATGTGCTTGTAAACCGAATAACAGTATGCAAAACTGATGCATTTTTTTTTTTTCTAGCAGGAACATTATCATTTCCCAATGCAGGTCTGTTGCTGGTCCTATTTCAATTTTTTTTTTTTTTTAGGTCAAAAATTCTGGATACACTTGGTGATTCAGAAGAGGCAATAGCTTAACTACGTCTTGAACCATGAATGCATTAACTTTAATTTGCAAGCCCCTGTCTGCAGAGCTAACCATGTTTAGGAATGTTATGAAAGCGGAGAAAAAGAAAGAAAGAAAGAAAGAAAGAAAGAAAGAAAGAAAGAAAGAAAGAAAGAAAGAAAGAAAGAAAGAAAGAAAGAAAGAAAGAAAGAAAGAAGAAAGAAAGAAAGAAAGAAAGAAAGAAAGAAAGAAAGAAAGAAGAAAGAAAGAAAGAAAGGAAGAAAGAGAGAAAGAAGAAAGAGAGAGAGAGAGAGAGAGAGAGAGAGAGAGAGAGAAAGAAAGAAAGAAAGAAAGAAAGAAAGAGAAAAAAAGGAAAGCAGAGTAAAGTCCCACCCAAAGGAAGAAAGGCTTTTACAAGAGGATGCTAATCGGCAAATTATTACAGACTTTTCCATCACATTCAGTCTGAGCACATTAATTTCTGTTCACAAAGCTACCGGCCACTTTTTATACCCTAGCACTGCACCGTCCAGCAGCCCCATGGGAATAGAGAATACCAGAAATGTAGCTGGTGCTAAAATCTCTACCTGATTTAATTTTGATTAGTTTAAATTAATATAGTACATGCGGTAGTGGCTACCATATTATACATGCAGTTATAAGAACATTTCCCCTCAAATCCCCATAACCATATAAGAGGCGACAGCTAATCCTTGATGATATAAAAGTCACAAAAACTGCAAATACTCTAGGTCAACATTCCTGCCACAAATCCTTATCAGATATCTTTATCTTTTTTAAATAGGCAGTGAGCGTATCACCCAAGATACTCGGTCTTCAACCTCTCCTTCAAAGCCATAAACATGTTGAGGATAGAGATAAGCTCGGGAAAGAAATTTTCCTTTACTTTCAAGTACGTACAATTTTCTGCTATCAGGCTGACTTCCTCCCTAAACCGGTTTTTTAGATCAAAGTGCCCAAAAATGAATATGCAAAATACATCGTCCATGATTTCGATTCAGGAAGAAGCTGCGGCAGAATCTTATTACTCTGAAGGACACGGAAGAATCCTTTGCACAGAGGCTAGTCGGCATCTCACTCTTTTCTAAAAGCTGTAAGAACTGTGAATCCCATTAACAGCTTCTCCTTTGGTCCCCCCAACAATATGCGAGTGACTCACAGTTCTGAACGTTTTGCTGCTGAACGACTCTGAAGGGCAGAGCGTGGGTCTGTGGCAAGAATGGGCTGAAGATGAGAGAAACAGCTAATATGTGCCTTGTTTGCAACTTTTCATTTCACTAGTTTAAAAAGCAATTAAGGAAAGGAATGAGGGTCCTGAGTCTGTAGAATCCAATTCTCCCCTTTTAATGGGTTCAGAGGACGAGGAAGCGTAAGGGTAATCCATCATTGCATTACTGCCATCACCACAGTTGTCTGTGTTTCAGAAAGAGGACACAGACCTCCGTGTGCTGATTTGGGTGTCAGGAAAGACAAGAAAAAAGATGAAAAGAAGAGAATTGGAAGCAACAGCTCTCAGATCAACCCTGGAAAATGTCTGCTGTGTGTTCCTGGCTCTTTGCTTCTTGTGAGTCCAGGCACCTGTCACTGGGCTGTGAGGCTGTGGGTGGCCCTATTCCTGGGATTTCCAAGCTTATCTGACCCTAGATAAACCTGGCTGCTTTCTAAGGGTCAGTTTAGGTGCCGAACTGAATGCTAAGAAAAACCGTTTCCTAAATAATTAGTAGGTCAGAGTCTCTTGATGTTGTAAGACTGTGGTCAGAGTTGACGTGGCTCTATCACGCGGAATACCGTATCGCCAACGGGATGTGGAAAACCGCTCATAAACTACTTACACAGAGTCAAGCCACCGATAACGAGACGGATTTGTAGCTGAGGTTGTGAGTCATCTATATGGGTGCCAGGTAGAGGCCTGCGCGAGGCCCTCGATGACACAGATCTACACAGTATGATTTATAAATACGGGCTTTAGGATAACCCTGCAAAATAATAGCAACCATTTATTGATGACTTGGTGTGCTTTCCACACATTACTTCTAAGTGTTACCACAACCTCTTCCGATGGACTCCACTATTTTCTCTCTTTCCCAGATAAAGAAACTAAAGCCCAGGAAGGACAAAGACCTCATCTAAGACAACGGAGATAGAAAGTGACCAAGCTAAAATTGGATCTCTGATTATCCTGGCCTTCTGTTTCTCTAAGGCAGGTCACAGGCCTGAACCATACCCAGATGACTCACAGCTTTGGACGTTTTGCTGAACGACTTTGAAGGGCATAGGATGGGTCTGTGGCAAGAATGGGCTGGAGATGGGAGGACAAGGTAATGTGCACCTTGTGTCCAAGGGCAAGAGGAAGAACTTCAAGGATACGTGCAGCTTCCTGGCCTTGACGCCTGCGTGGCGGGGCACCCGAGGGGCTCAGGCGGTTAAGTATCTGCCTTGGGTTCAGGTGCCCCATGTCGGTCTCCTTGCTCAGCAGGGAGCCTGCTTCTCCCTCTCCCGTCTGCCTGATGATTCCCCTGCTTGTGTTCTCTCTTCTTTATATAAATAAATATATATAATCTTAAAAAAAAAAACCACATGGAAAGGAAAGAAAAGAAAATTAAAGGCCAAAGCTGAGAGCCCTGGAATGCATGGCCATGGGGCCTATCCAGTATTTACTCAAACCACACAAGGAACTCAGCTGGGGTCCTCAATAGTTGAGCGTGACCTTGGCAAGCCAACTACTAAACCACAGTACAAGAGATGGAAGTGCTTTGTGTCTCATTTTGGCCTCATCAAAATTTCATGTGATTAGCCCCCAAAAATACGAGCCTGTCTACATTTCTTAGCAATTCTATTTTCAGCAGGTTAACCTACATAGATATACATAGATATGCTTGTATATGTGCTTAAGGATGAATGTACAAGACTACTCCTTGCAGCACTTTGTAATAATGAAAAATAGGAAACAAACCCAATTTTCGCCAGTAGGGCACTGATCCAATTAGCTATAGGACATTCACATAATGGAACTCTAAACAACTATAAAACAGAAGGAGGAAGCTCCTTCTGTAGCATGGAAAGCTCTCCAGCATGTAGAGCTCACTGAGAAAGGAAAGGTTTTATTTAAAATTTTTAAAGATTTATTTATTTATTTATTCATGATAGACATAGAGAGAGAGAGCGAGAGGCAGAGACACAGGAGGAGGGAGAAGCAGGCTCCATGCAGGGAGCCCGACTCGGGACTCGATCCCGGGACTCCAGGATCAGGCCCTGGGCCACAGGCAGGCGCTAAACCACTATGCCACCCAGGGATCCCCAAAAAGGAAGGTTTTAAACGATATTTACATATGCTAACTTTTGCATGAAAGCAGGAAGAAGAAAAGAAGCTCATATTTCCTCAAAGAACATGAAGACCGAGAGTCACATGCTCTTTTGACTGAGCCAGGCAGGCCCCCCTGGGGCTGTTCTCTTTTCTCTAATAAAGAACACCAGACTCTCGGGAGAATGGTCGGGGTCCAAGTGCTGGTTTTCCCCGTTCCTGACTGTTAGGTTTTCTTTTAATGATCAGCGGGGAAAATTAAAGACAGCAGACCCAGTCGGTAGGTTCGAGAGCGCTTCAGTGGGAGCACTCCCGGGCGAGGCTCCGGGACTCGGAGAGGAGGCCAGAGTCAGGGAAGTCGCACCCCGGCAAACTGCAGGGGGGTTATAAAGAGTTTTCCGGGGGAAGATGGGGCAGGGCGGCATTCCGGTTAGGGCAGGGGTCACGGGTTTCTAAGCTAAGTTAGGGCAGGGCGGCAAGTGGTGTTGGGAGGTTGCTGGCCTCAGGAGCCGTTTTGAGGTCCCCAGTCTCGCCAGCCCAACCCTAACTGGATTACATTTTATGAACCTCAGTTTTCTCTTTTCAAATAAAAAAGGAAGGAAATTACAATATCCCTGTGCTGAGGATTGACCAGGATAACGCACAACATTAACCCCACAAGAGCCCGCCTGCGTCATCCCTGTTGCCGTTGCAGGCAAGTGAGCTCGGGCCGAGGGCAGGCCTGGCTGCGTGGACACCGCCGACCTGAGCTCCGCGGAGCCCTCCTGCCCCTCTGCTGACGCCTTACGGGAGCAAGGGGTCCCTGCATCAGTCAGCACCTGGCTGCGGACCACCTGGCGGGGGCAGGTGAGCAAAGCACAGAACAAGCGTCACCAGCAAGACAGGTGCGAGTTAGCAGCAGCCCAAGCGCGCCTCGGAGGGGCCAGGGGCCAGTGCCCACGAAAGGACGTGCTCGGAGCAGGAACGGCATTTGTCACGGCCCTTTGTGAAGATCAAAATGATTCTCCGCTCCGCTGAGGTAGGGCACTGTTATTACTATTCCTATTTCACAGAAGAGGAACCTAAGACACGGAGAGCAAGGGATGAAGATCCCACGGAGCCACGGTTCGACGAGATGGTGCCGTCTGACTGCCCAGCCAGCCTCCTTACAGGGCTGCCCTTCATATGGGAAGATCCGAAGCAGCGGAAGCAGCCAGTTCTTGCCCTTACAGACCCACCGCGTCACATCCACCGTGCAAGCTGACCGCAGGATTCCACGAACAGAGAGTAAATAGTTTTCATTACTGCAGCATGAAGATGGACTAAGACTTCCGAAAACAGGATGAAGGCTTGTTAGCAATGCTATTGCACCAAAGGCATGTGTCTCCCATACAAGAATATATATGTCTTACTCCATTTTAAAAAGATTTATTTATTTGTGAGAGAGAGCAAGCGGGGGAAAGACAGAGGGAGAAGGGGGGGAGACAAGCAGACTCCCTGTAGAGTCCCAGGACCCTGAGATCACAACCCGGGCCAAAAGCAAGAGTCGGCCGCTTACCCGAATGAGCCCCCCGGGTGCCCCTTCTTACTCCATTTTTAATTTTAAAGCACAGCTCACTATACTCAACTAAATCTGTATTTCTCATAATTTTAATCAGTAAATTAGCTGTAAAGCCTAAAGCAAAAATTAAAGATAGCAGGAAATAAACTCTTCACGTATGTCTTATGACAATGATTTTTCAGTTCCTTAGAGCAGAAGTTCATGTCCCACTTGCTACGTTTCCTTTTTTTTCTTTTTTTTTTTACACTTGCGACGTTTGCAATCATATTCGGTCACTTTCCTTCTCCAGGCAGCTTCGGCGTAACACAAGCGACAAGAAGACATCTAGTGCTGGGGTTGTAAACCGGCATAGAAAAAATAAATAAATAAATAAAAAATAAAACCGGCATGGAACACAGCCTGATGCTCAAGGAAATGTTTCAAGAACACAGGCTAATGTACATCTATGAAGGGCACAGAACATGTCTCTGCCACTCATAATGGGGCTCCGCACGTGCATCAAGGCCAAGGTGAGCAAAATACCAGCTCACCAAGCAGCTCCTTGCTTTTCTCACAATTCATAATGCCATTGAGCTACCCGGAAACAGTACGGACCCTAAGAAACAGATACACTTAATCTGTTTCACATGCTTATTACTTAGAAAGCTCCCCACCCTTTTTTTTTTTTTTAGAAAAAGAAGAATTTTAAAACTAAGACCCTAAAAATAAATAAATAAATAAATAAATAAATAAATAAATAAATAAATCTAAGACCCAAATAAATAAATAAATAAAATAAAATAAAATTAAATTAAATTAAACTAAGACCCTAAAGACTCCTACTACAGACTGCTTTGTACTCTGTTTACCATTACTCTCTGAGATCTAGACAATCGCTCTGGGAACCCCGGCCCATATGCTTCCTGCAGTGTCTTGGCTGAGCTCAGCAAAGCCTAGGATTTCACTAGGTGTTAGGTCGTAAGATCTACTGTGACAGTGTGGACTTCCCCTCAGGGGATCTATTAGTAGATCAGAACACCTAGCAAACCTTCCCAAAAATGGTCCCAGAGGATCCAGGAAGGCTAACCCAGAGTCAGTGTGCTATTAGGGACCAGCTGAAATAAATCAACTGAAAGCTCCCGTGGGGCCCTTAGCTTAGATAAGCAAAAGCTAGGAAAGGAAAGAGAGAAATGAGGTCTGTTTTCTGACTCTCAGAGGAGAAGGAGGAAGTTGGCTAATTAAATTTGGAGCCCAGGTGAGGGAAAAGGCTCCGTGATTTGGCCAAACCAGGAAGGAAATAAATTTGTTAGAAAACTAGAATACTGAAACGCCCATCTGACCTCTGGTCCTTTTTGAACGCCTGAAAGTGAAGAGGCTGGTGTTGGAATAAAGCAGACACCTCTGTATCTGGGGTTCTCGGGGCTGCCTCGGTGCCCCCATGCCGCTTGCTTCCCTAAGAGGAGAGTCTTGCCTGGATCACACCCAAGGCAGTCTGGTGGCCACCACACCCAGAAGGCTTTGATATACGGTGGTCCTCTGTCCCAGGGCCCTCCGTCCCATCTTCTCCTCTCACTCCGGTCCCCCAGATCCTAAAACAATGGCAAAACCCTCCCATGAATGTGTTTCCCTCTCAAGTTACTAATCCCATGTTCCTCCTGTCACCCCTCAACATCTGCTTCCTCTACTTCCTCACTTCCTATCTATTCCTTGACTCTGCAACTTGGATCCTGTTCCACTTTGAGAAGTGCACTCTCGAAGGCCTCATTCAACACAGCCAGCGGCCCATCCCTCTCCACTAACTCATAGCAACACCATGGATCACTCCGTTCCTGAAACCTTCTCCATTCATTTTTGGTGCTGTGGTCAGCAGCGTCCAACTTCCTCTACAGCGGTGCCTCCCAGACCACAATTTCTGAGCCATCTTTGCTGGCTCTTCTTCCACCAACCACCTAATGTAGATGTTCCCCAAAGTTCTATCCCTCCCATCCTTCTCTCTTCTCTGTGTTCTACCTTGATGAAATCATCTACATTCCTAGTGTCCACAATTTTCCGTATGTTCCACACAGATATGCATGCTCAGACCCAGCCTCTCTTCTGAACCCAGGCTTGCAGCCCAAGACGGGTGACAACCTGTGGTTACCGCCAGACTCAACAGGGACAAAACCCAAGTCCTTATCTTCTCTGTTAAGTCTTTCTTCTTTCTAAACCCTGTAACTCTTTTACAGTCATCTGTACTGAGACTCTGTTCCTTAGGATGATCTCTGCCTTGCTCCTCTCCCTCATCCAACTACATGCAATTTATTTATTTATTTACTTAAAATTCAAATTAGTCCACTTAGAGTGTAGTATTGGTTTCAGGAGAGCCTGGCGACCCATTACTTGCATATAGCACCCAGTGCCCATCACAAGGGCCCTCCTTAAGCCCATCACCCAGTTACCCTCCACCCACCTCCCCTCCAGTAACCCTCAGTTTTTTCTCTACAGTCAAGAGTCTCTTACGGTTTGTCTCCCTCTCTGTTTTTATCTTATGTTAATTTTCCTTCCCTTCCCCTGTGTTCATCTGTTTTGTTTCTTAACTTCCACATATGAGTGACATCATACGATATTTGTCTTTCTCTGACTTATTTCACTTAGCATAAGACCCCCTAGTTCCATCCATGTTGTTGCAAATGGCAAGATCTCATTCTTTTTGATAGCCAAGTAACGTGCCATTGTACATACATGTCACATCTTCTTTATCTATTCACCAGTTGATAGACATCTGGGATCTCTCCGTACCTTGGCTGTCGTTGATAGTGCTGCTATAGGCACTGGGGGACATGTTACCGCGTGCAATTTAATTTTAAAATCTTTATGACATTCCCTCTATGTTATCTTTCATATCCAAATCCTTCTTTCTACTCCTGCTCTCCTAGCTGAGACTTCCGGACTAAACTCCTCATCAACTAAAGAATTAAAAAAAATCACCACCCAACTGGTCTTCCCATTTCTTACCACTTCCTCTAATCTGTCTCGCACACAAATAGAAAGCATCGGGACACTGAATTGATGACATTTTCCCATCCTCAAAAACACTGGTAACCCCATTTTTTCCAGAGTAAGTCCAACTTTCTCAGCTTGAGCAGCCAGGTCTTTTAGAAACCCACGTCCAACCTTTCCTCCTATCACCCTCCCTTCCCCAACACATACACCCTCATTCTTAAGCTTGCTGAATGTACTCTGCATTTTTTTCTGGCTTTTTACTATTTTCTCTATGTGAAAACACATCCTCAAGTTGAAGCTTGCTAAAGTCCTACCCATACTTCTAGGCTTTTCTTAGATACTATTTCATAGTCATTCCAGATACCATCCTCCCCTACCCCACCCCTTTAAATTAATTCATCACTCTATCTCTCCTCTATACCTAACACCGTAACTTTTTGCTTGTATTATAAGAAAGGATGATCCATAAAAGAGCAGCATCTCCATGTAAATTCACGGGCCTGATCCCTGACCTACTGAATCAGAATCAATGGGGGTTGAGTCTAGGATTAGTGTTTTAAAAAGCTTGCCAGATGATTGTGAGATGGGCTAGTTCAAGAACGACTGCTTTAGAGCCTCCGCCCTAGTGCCAATATTATGTGTTTGAACACGTTTCCCCACCGAGACTATGAGCTACCCAAGGCAGAGCTTGTCCTATTGCTTGGCCATCTTGCTATCACAGGAGCCTAATGAAGGCTTGTTGAGTAACCCTGGTTACGGCTTGGTGTGACCTGGAGAATTGCTTAAGTATCGCGATTCTGCTCAGAATTGCAGAATTTCCTGCACATCAGAAAGTACATCAGCCCTCCAGCTGCAGTTTCTTTATTTCTCTGTTTGCTGGACTTGGTATCAGTGATGGGAAAAGAGAGACATGTCATATTTAATATAAATGTTCAGAAAGAAGTTCCTGCCCAACCAGTGGCTCCACCTTGGCTGCCTAGAGAAACTGGTGAACCATCAAACACGTATCACCCACCAGCACTATGCTATTTGTGTCATCCTCACGACAACCTAGGTGGTACAGACTACGATCATCTCCAGTTGAATGATGAGTAAAAGGAGGCTCCGGGGGGCCATGATCCCGCAGCTAGAAGTAGCTCAGCTAAGAGGTCTGAGGCTACAGGCTACAGGTCCCACTCTGACCCATCACAATAAATATCCTGTATGCTTCATGCCTGCCAACCAGGTCTGGGCCTTTCACGGAAGCCACACGATCCTCTGCTGGGTCTCATGAGACCCTTTAAAACCCCAACCCAGTTGTGAAACTGAGTTTTACTGAATCCCCTTCATGTGCCCTGGCTTCGCTTCTGCTCTTCTCAGCGACGAAAACCCCAAGGCTACAATAGTATTTTTCTTGCCCAGTTTTAGTAGACTCAAGGTCAAGGCAATTATCACCTGGGCAGAGACTCCTTCCCATCTTCAGACAGTGGTGAGAGGAGATGCTTCTGAAACCCATTAAAACCTGCCTGGGAGCACTCTGAATCACAAGCCCTGTGAGTCATGGGGCTCTCCAAGTCAGAGTAGGCAAGAAGGCTGTTGGCTTTTATGGCAACGCACTCAGTACTCTCAGGGTATTGCTAATTAGCCTTTTAAGACCTAGAAATCTCCAGTTTTGGCATCAGGGTGGTTATTCACAATTGTCGCCCAGATAGAGGGAAATTGATTTTGGACAAAGCCTGTGGTCTGGAAAGCTCGGCCTGCTGGAGCGTATGCCTAACACACCAAGGGCACACCCCTGTCTAGAGCTCTCGTCTGGTTTTATAGCCTTGGACTCGAGAGCTGAATAAAAAGAAAGGTCAGACTCACAGTCCTTCCGACGGCTTTTCCCGAGCACATCACCTCGGGAACAGGGAATTGACCTGTGTCTGGAGTGTGGGGCCCAGCAAGCTGGCCTGAACCCTGCATTCCCTCCCAGGTTATCCTTTACTGCAGGAGGACGGGGCAAAGGGGGGGCTACGTTCCTTTGGCACATACTCCCATTCAGTATCTAGAAAGAAAAATTCCATTTTCTTGGCAAGCCAGCTTGTGAGCATTTTTACCACAGTGCTTAAAAGGAAAGTTTTTTAAAAAACCACCTATATCCTTCATTCACTCACTTGCTCACTCATTCACTCAACAACCTTCTATTCAGCACCGACTGAGCAGCAGGTGTTGCAGACGAGGTGGGGTGAGTCAGTCGGTCCCCGAGAGAATTCCCGACCTCCCAGGGCAGCTGTATCGTGTGCCTAATGACTCCCTGGTCTCTCGGGGTCACCCCAGCAGCCAACCCCACGACTCGTAATCCCCAGGAGGATGGGGAGGGAAAATCTTTTCAGCCCCAGTCCTGAGAGGCTTTACCCCACATCACGGGGGGCCCGGCACAGACCAGGGCCCCGGCTCTCCACTCCCCAGCCCCCTGCGTGCCCTCCGGCAGCCTCCTCAGCTTGGGCCTGGGAGCTCGTCGGCTCGTCTAACGCCATCGGGACCCCTCGTCCTTCTGGAACCACGAGGGGCACTATCTCCTTGATAAATCGTCGTTTCCCATCCCTGATTCTGTCTCGGCCACCAGCCGAAGACACGGGAAAGTTCTAAATTGACCGGGTTTGGCCACATCCTTACTCTGAAACCGTGGGTCACAGGTGCTTTAAGAGCAGAGAATGGGTCCCCCGCCACCCCCGCAGCAGCATCCCCAGCTGCGGGAACCACGAAGCGGAGAAGTGACAGGTGCCGCGGGCGCCAGAGGGGGGCCAGGGGCTCCCGGTCACACCATCGCCCTCCACCTGGGTGACCCCGGCAAGCAGGCGAGGGGGGGCGCCCCGTGGCCTGTCCCAGCACCGCCGCTCCCCGACCTGCACCAGGGGTCAGGGGGCAAGCTCTGGGCTAAGGAGCACGCCGGGCCCCAGTGGCCGGGCCTCGGGGTAAGGGCCGAGTGGGGCGCGGAGCCTCAGTTAGGAAAGGGGGGCTGAGGCGGGGGGACAGGGAGGAGGCGGGAGAGCAGGGGCCAGAGAAGCAGTTAAGACTTCAACTGGAGCGAGGATGCCTAACAAACTCTCAAAAGTGAGGGGCAGGGTCAGCAAGCGGGGCTCAGAGCTCCTCCTGCTTCTGCCTCTCTCCTGGAAAACACCAGCGGGACATACAGGGTCCCTTTGCTACTGTCCTTACGTCCAAGCCGCTTAAAACCCGCCCAGATTCTCAGAAGTTGCTCACTTCAAGTAAGTTCAGCAGAACCTCTTTAACCGCATCAGCCTGTGATGGTGCAGAGGACGCCCAGTTACCTCCTCCCCTCCTGGGAAGACCCAGCCGGCTGCTCTGGCGTTCGGTTTAATCTTTCCTCCCTGATTCCACCCCCCCTTTAGCCACCCCCCAACTCTAAGCGTGGGTGCAGGTCGGTGGGTCGGTGGGAGGCACACGCAGGAGACCGGAGGGCAGGAGGACAGATAGCAAAGCACTTCCTCCCGGACTCCTGTCTTCTTCGGCACTGTCCTTTTTTTTTCCATGAGGCTTCCTGTGCTAGGTCCTAGATGCACCATGGCCTAAAACACAAGCTCTGCCCTTGAGAGATGCACAGTTTAGATGTACCCCTGTAGTGAGGGAGAAAAAGGCTGGAAGAGGGAATTATAACAGAGAGCTGAGGGCTGTGGCCAAGCCACCCAGGTCTGAGACAAATACAGAAGAAACTGCCTGACCAGAGACTCAAGGAAGCTCCTGGAGGAGGTGATGTCAAATCTGAGCCCTCCTGGTGACTAGGAATTTGCTAGAAGAGAGGTACACGGAAGGAGATTTTGAAACAAGGCCATCCCAGGGGGGAGCCACAGAGACAGCCGTGAGCTTTCGTACTAATCCTCACCTTAGGATGCAGAGTCTACTCCAGGATTGCAAGTACACACGTTGGAATGATGTGGGGGAGCTTTCAAATGTACTGATGCCTACGTACCCCTCTATTTACTCGGAAACAATAAGGTTAACATCTAAGTTGCTCCCTTGCACAGAACCTTTTGGAGATCCTGCAGATGCAGGGGACCTGCACTGTGTTACAGGGTCACATGTTCGTAAAATTCGCAGAAGATACTGTTTTGTGCTTAATAACGAGGACCCGCAAACTGCACGCTAGTCAGGACCACAAACCTGGACCCATCCCCTCACCCAGGCCCCACTTAACCCAATTCAATCAGCATCTCTGGGGATATGATCTGAGCACCAGCCTGCTTTAAAAGCTGCCTGAGTAAGTTTAATGTGTGACCACAGTTGAACACATTGTGCTTTTTATTTTATTTGTTTTTTAAGATTTTATTTATTTATTCCTGAGAGACACAGAGAGAGAGGCAGAGACACAGGCAGAGGGAGAAGCAGGCTCCATGCAGGGAGCCCGACGCAGGACTCGATCCTGGGACCCCGGGGTCATGCCCTGGGCTGAAGGCAGGTGCTCAACTGCTGAGCCCCCCGGGCTGCCCACATTGTGCATTTTAATAGCTGGAAGGGACCTCAGGGTTCCTGGTAAAAACCCCTCCCTTTACAGGTGAAGTAACCATAATCCCGAGAAGAGCAGAAGGTCCCACAGCTCATCACTGTAAAGCAGGATTCAGACCTAATTCCCCTGGCTCCCAGTTCATGCTCTCCTGCTTAGATGGCTGGCAATTTCTGGTAACATGTACCAGACACCAAAACACATGTGTTTGCCCTCCCTTCCTTCAAAGCCTGGGCCTCCGAGCCCGGAGCTGACAAGCATCCATGTAGGCCTGCTGTGTCAGGGAAGCCTGGCCTGGCCGCGGGGGGCAGGGGGGGCAGGACTGGGCATGAGGGGCATGAGGCAGTGATGACCAGGACCCTCCCTCGAGACTGGAATGCACAGGGAACGCCTTTGCCTCACGCATTACAAGTCCCTGGGTCAGAGGGAAGAGGTGCAGAATCGGGACTGTTCTAGCCAGGATGGCCTGTGAGGGGCTTTTCTGGAGCCAGTTTTTACCACCTCACAGTCTATGCAGGTATGACCTGGAGAGAGCCTCCCCTTCCCAGACGACCCTGTCCTGTGAGAGCCCATGAAACCCAGTGACATATGCCCAGGCCCACCGAAGCAGGCCGAACATCCCCCCAGGTCTATAGGACCCCGGGTTGCATAACCGGGTACTTCCTACTGGAAGTACTTCCTTCTGTGTTCACGATTAGACTCGAAGGGATCCCTCAGAATGCCTCTGTAAAAGTACTGTTGGTTTTTTTTTGAAAATCACCGGGGGAATGGAAACCAGGAGACAACTCTGGGAAGCTCGGATGCCTCCGTTTTGCTGGGAAGGATGGTGGCCCTGGGCGGTTTGCGACAGGGGGCAACAGGAGGGAGCTGCAGGCCCGCCTGGTGCAGGAGCGGGGCTGAGGCTGCAGCTCCCACAGGAGGTGGCGTCCGGTCTGTCTGCTGATTCAGGGGTAGAGCATTTCTGAGCGGCTACTCTATGACGAGGCTGAGTCCCAGCCGAGGACGGGGGCAGAGATGCGCATGATGGGAGCACTTCCCATCACTCTCCAAGTACAGACAGCAGGAGAGCCGTGGGCCATGGGCCAACATCTCTTAGACGCCAATACACTCTTCGAAAGATGTCGTTGGGTGGCGCCGGGTGGCTCAGTCGGGTGGGCATCCGACTCCTGATCTTAGCTCAGTGTGGTGACATCAAGCTCCGTGTCAGGCTCCGTGGGCATGGAGCCCGCTGGGGACTCTTGCTTCCTCTCCCTCGGCCCCTCCCCCACTAAAATAAAAGACTTAATTGGTACTATTGCTACAACACTAAGGAGACACAGTCACTTCTAATGATACTTTTACATCCTCCCCTTTCCTTTCCCAGGGGCCGATCCCTGGCAAGCATCCTGCACGCACCATCCCCGGCCGGCTCCTGGAGAGCCCAGCCGGCGGCCGCGGCACCCTCCTTCCCCACCACTCTGCCGCCGGAGCGTGCACATACTCAAGTCTATACTATATACATGACGTCCTGTCTCTTGGGCTGTAGCCCCTCACGGAACCTCAGAACAAGCTTTGATGCAATGTCTGGCTGCTTAGGAGAGGCAGCAGAGCTTAATGGTCAAGAGCATTAACCGGGCATTAACCTTGGCTTGAAATCACAGCCCTTCCCTCATTTATGGGGAGCAAATGTGATGACGTGCACAATGGCCTTACACGGGGCCCAGCCCACGGGGAACCCCCAGTAAACGGCAGCTATTATTCCTGCCATCCAAAGTTTCCGAGATCTGAATCCAAGCCACATATGCACCGAGGAACTGTCCCTTCCTCTTAGACCGGGACAGGCTCTACCTTCAGCTTCTCCCTCCCACTCTCTGCTGTCCTACAAGGGGGAAGTCAACTTTTCCTCTCACAAAACAAACAAAACACCAGAGAATCAAACAACAACAAAAAGCCCTCAGTTCAAACTTTGATCATCATTTTTTTGCCTTGCTGCGATAGGTTCCAAACTGGTTTCTTACCCCTTAGACTCAGTTCTCTGTCTCCAATCCATTCTTCATTCTGCCCAGAGTTATGTTTCTAAAACGTAGATAAGTTCTCTGCTTGAAATCCTTGAATAACTTTTTTTTTCTGCATGGAAAAAAATTAGATAAGCCATGTAAGCCACTGAATATGGCCATGCCTTCTACTACACTATTGTCCTAAATCTCGTCGATACCAAACCACTTGTAGTTTCTGAACCGTGCTGTGCTGCATGCTGATTTATGGTTTCCTTGTCTTTGAATGCTAATCCCTTAACCTTCACTTTACACAGTGAATTCCCAGATCTTCTGTGAAAATCCTATTTATTCTTCAAACTCTTTGCTATGGACCTGTGCATAGAGGTCTGTGCTCCTCCAAAGTTCCTGTGTTGAGGTCCTAATCCCCAAACTTGATGGTATTTGGAGGTGGGACTTTTGGGAACTAATTAGATTTAGATGAGGTCATAAGGGTTAAGGCTCCCTGATGGGATTAGTGCCCTCACAAGAAAAGACAAGAGGGAGATATTGGCCTCTCTCTCAGCCCTATGAGGACAGAGCAAGAAGGCAGCCATCCATAAACCAAGAAGAAAGAGGGCCCTCTCTGGACATCAAATGTGCTAGCAGTCTGATCTTGGACTGAGCTTCCAGAAGCTCCAGAACTGAGAAAAACAAATGTGATTTAATCCCCCCAGTCTATGGTACTTTGTTACAGCAGCCTGAACTAACTTAGCTATGTCTTCTCAATGCCCTTTATACTTCACTTACTCACTCATTATACCTCAACGGAACGCTGAGCATGTAGCAGAGCTCATACTACATCCTAGAGATGCAAAAACCATCCCTGCCCTCAAGATGTATTTAGTGTAAACGGGGAGACAGGAACATACCTGACAATTCCAGTAGACTGTATGAGGTGCCGTCAGAGCACAGATAAGGGGCACCTAACCCAAACAAAGGCTTAGAGAGGCCTCTCCATAGGGGTGATGCTTGAATTCAGCCTTCCTGACTTCAGGTCATTCCCTGCCTCACACCATAGAGATAAGCACTCTCCACAATGTAAAACTTTTGTAACCCTGTGTGTGATCTTGTTGCTACTTCCTCTCAAGTGGCACGATAATTCAATAATTCCCCTTGGAGTGAACGTTAAGGACAAGAACTTTGTCTTAGTCATCTCAGTATTCCCAGATACTTTTAGAATATCTAATACATAGTAGGTACTCAATTACTGTTTGAAGAAGAAAGAGATGGATGGATAGATACATGGATAGATGCTCAATAAACATCTTCAAGTACTCAATGATTGTATTATATGAGCATAATTGAAACTGGAGAAAGAACTCTTTAAGTAAATTCACTTAAAATGTAAGAGACAAAGAAAAATTAACTTGAACTTTATGTTAAAAGTGAAAATCAAATTATCAAAATATGTTCTTTTATAGTAAAAATTTAGATTAAATGGTTAAGTGGGTACTATTTTTTTAGAAATAATATTGGAGAGGGTAGTAGTTGAAAAATGTCTCTAACAGCATCTCTGAGAACACTGTAATTTCACGTTACTGCAGGAAAAGCAATACTTTTATTTAAAAATTTCAAGATCTTGTCATTTTGCATGAGAACCTCTCTTATATTTTGACATATAATCATCACACTTACGTATGCATTTTGTTCATTTTCCTTCTTTAGTTTCATTTTATTTGCCAATGGCTAAGTCTGTGTTGTAGACAGTAGTACATCACTTGTATTAACATCATAAAATCTTACATCCTCTGAAAAATACAGAGTTTCACTCTATTATTTACATTGAATTTTTATTTTCTTTCAGGTGTGTTCAACAACAGCAAGTGGTCTAATAATGACATTGATTCAGTGGGGATGAAATCCACCCAATGATTTCTGGTAAATCTTTAACAACTAGTCCCCCAAAAAACAAAGATCTCTGATTTATAGTGTTTTCCAATTGTCTAGTGTAAATAATTCACCACGGCCAATTCCAAGTGGCTGGCATGATGTCACTGAACACAGACTTGGGAAGAGAGGTGTACACCGCATCTCTGAGCCTATATGATGAGCCAGCTCCAGCATGTCACTGGATAGATGCCAATGGTAAGCTGGATGTGATGCTTGAGTGGTCATTAATTTTAAATTGGTCAGTTTTTAGTGAATATTTCTGTGCTATGATGACTCTTCTTTTCCTCATAAACCTTATAACCTACAGCATCCAATAATTACAAATCCCATGTACATCATGTCAAGCTCCCTAGAGTTGCCCCCAAGTAAATAAAACCTTAGTAATATTTCATATTGTCTTTGGAGCAGACCCTGAGTTCACTCTCCATTCTTTGTGTCTAATACTCCTTCCAAACCCACTACTACTACATCCAGGGGTTGGAACAGCAGACCCCTCACACCTTTTTCTTAGTATTCTTCCTGGAAACATCATGAGACCAGAAACTAAATATAGAGCTTAAAATTCTTCTGTATTTTCTCTACCTTCCCAAAAGCAGGACTCCCCCTTTCCAATTGTTATGGACTGAATCTTGCCTCATCCTCAAAATTCATATGTTCAAGCCCTAATCCCCAGTGCAGCTGTATTTGGAGATAGGGTCATTAAGAGGTAATTAAGGCTAGATGAGGTTGCAAGTAAGGAGGCCTTAATCCAATATGACTGATGTCCTTATAAGAAGGGGAAGAGATGCTGGGGAGGCACACATCTAGAGAAAAGGCCACGTGAGGACACAGAAAAGGAGGCTGTTTGCAAACCAGGAAGACAGGTCTCACCAGAAACCAATCCTCCTAGCACCTTGATCTTGAACTTGCAGCCCTGAGAACTGTAGGAAAATACACACCTGTTGTCTCAGCCACCCAGTCTGTGGTGTTCTACTACAGCAGCCCTCATGGTCTAATGTCCAAACAAATTGCTAGGATAACCTTAAACATTTCCTAGTTCTTGGTAAATGCACAAACTAACAACGCGGTGGCATATGGGAGAATATGTGTGATGCATAAACTCATGAATTACTCTGATTTTTAATTACACAGGTTACTTAAAGATTGCTGAGAAGGTTGCTATTGGACCATCTGCAGATCATTACAATGTGACCTGCAGGATGAAATATAACTGTCAGCCTCATTCAGAAATATTTATTCATTTTGGGAATTGCCATAATTAATATAAGGCATTCTTGCACAGACTTGTATTAAACTCAGTATAATCAAAGACATACAGGTTATTAAAAAAGAACTTTCGAAGTTTGTGGAGGTAAACCTGTAGTTTCAGATAACCCTGTCTCCATTGACCTTTGATTCACTTGCTTCTGAAGCAAGACGATGGGAGAAATCAACTAAATTTTAAAGATTTTTTTTAAATAGTGACAAGGAATAAAGGGGAAAGGAGAAAAAAATGAGTGGAAAATATCAGAAAGGGAGACAGAACATGGAAGACTCCTAACTCTGGGAAACGAACTAGGGGTGGTGGAAGGGGAGGTGGGCGGGGGGTGGGGGTGACTGGGTGACGGGCACTGAGGGGGGCACTTGATGGGATGAGCACTGGGTGTTGTTCAAATTGAACACCAATAAAAAATAAATTTACAAAAAAAAATAAAGTTTTTTTTAAAAAATGAAATAGGCCAAAGACTATGAGACTTCACTGTGAATAGGGAGTATTGGTTTGCCCAAGTAGACATTACAGAACAGGGTCTGACTAACCTCAGACCTGACCAAAACAGCTCTATTTGCCAAAAAAACCCCAGTCATTTCCACACGGTGCCAATAAATCCAGATTGCTGGCTACCACCTATGAACACACACAAGGCAGCTCACTGTTGGAAACGTGAACAGAGTTTAGTGTTTGTAAATTTAATTACAGCTCCGTTTGCTGGTAACAAAGATCCAGTTAGTTTGTGTTCTGGGTTAGGTAAGAGGTTCTCTCTGGCTTTCAAAGCACCTTGGCTTAGCCTCTCCATCTTCCTCCACCCTCTTGCTGTTCCACAGCTTCTGTGCACACAGAGCAACTCCGAACAGGAGGCTGGAGTGTCTCACTGGTCTCTTTGCCCTTGGTGCTGACTCAGATCCTGTGAGAGCTCCAGGAAACTAATGAAAATAAGACAAAGACCATGAATAGTAGAGCCCACCAAAGAGGAAATACAAATCACTGATAAAGAGACAAAGAGGGGCCCCTGGGTGGCTCAGTAGTTAAGTGTCTGCCTTCGGCTCAGGTAGTGACCCCACGGCCCCGGGGATCGAGTCCTGCAGGGAGCCTGCTTCTCCCTCTGCCTGTGTCTCTGTCTCTCTCTCTGTCTCTCTCATGAATAAATAAATAAAATCTTAAAAAAAAAAAAAAGAGACGAAGAGATTGTGTTTCAATGGTGATTAAAAGAATGGCACGTTCAACATGATATTTGCTGCTTTCAAATTGACGTTTTAATGAAAGGATGGGCATCAAAGGCACGTGAACTTGGTTCAACTGATCTGCCCTTTATCATCTGATGTTACTAGAGAGCGAATTGGCAATATGCACGAAAAACCCTTAAAATGTTACTGTGCCTTCTGCTTCCAGCCAACGTGGAATAAAAGGTACCAGATTTACTCTCCTGCCTGAAATCACCAAAAAGTATTAGGTAAAAAATAAAAAAAAAAAAAAAAAAAAATCAGATAAAATCTATTCAACAATGGTTTTCAAGATACTCCCTGAAAGACAGCAAACAAATGGGGTGAGCCCTACAAAATTGCTTCAACTGACTGCTGGAAATTTCCCAGACCACCCTATGGGGTCAGGGCTCCCTGAGTTGAGGAGAAAGAGCTGAGAGTCTGGAGAGATCAAGGCAACTGGAGTTCTCAGAACAAAGTACTGGGGAGGCAGGAGCTTCGTGGAGAAATGTGCCGAGGGTCTCCCTTCATGATCGCTGATCAGCACATACGCATGCAGAAACCACCTACAGCTGGGCAAAGGCCAGTTAATAGGATTAGGTGCCCACACAGGGCTGGATATAGGGCATGTTCCAATAGACATACTGGAAAAGGTCACAACCATCAATCAGACTGAAACACAGAAGGGTCTTCATGATGGGGACAAGCCCTAGATGAAGCTCTAATCTGGTCTTTTTTTTTTAACTTTTAATATTTTAATTTAAATTCAATGAATTCATATATAATGTATTAATAGTGCCAGAAGTAGAAGTTAGTGATCCATCAGTCTTATATCACACCCAGTGCTCATTCCATCACGTGCCCTCCTTCATGCCATCACCCAGTTACCTCGTCCCCTCCCCCGATCCCCTCCAGGGACCTTCAGTTTTTTTCCTATGATCAGAGTCTGTTATAGTTTGTCTCCTCTCTGATTCCGTCTGTTTTATTTTTTCCCTCTTTCCCTATGATCCTCATTTTGTTTCTTAAATTCCTCATATGATGGGGCACCTGGGTGGCTCAGTGGTTGAGCATTTGCCTTTGGCTCAAAGCGTGACCCTAGGGTTCCAGAACCGAGTCCCACATCGGGCTCTCCGCAGGGAGCCTGCTTCTTCCTCTGCCTGGGTCTCTGCCTCTTGTGTCTCTCATCAATAAATAAATTTTAAAAACCTTTTTTAAAAATTCCACATGAGTGAGATCATATAATTGTCTTTCTCTGATTGACTTATTTTACTCAACATAATACCCTCTAGGTCCATCTATGTTGTTGCAAATGGCAAGATTTTCATTTTTTGATGGCCGAGTAGTGTTCCCGTGAGTGTGTGTATGTAGCACATCTCCATCTATCATGTGTCGACGGACATCTGGGCTCTTTCCACAGTCTGGCTGTCATGGACATGGCTGCTGTGAACACCAGGCTGCAGGGGGTCTCAGCGTTTCACTACATTTGTATCATTGGGGTAAATACCCACAAGTGCCGTTGCTGGGTCATAGGGCAGATCTGTTTTTAACTTCTTGAGGACCCACCACACTGTTTCCCAGAGTGGCTGCACCAGTTTGCATTCCCATCCACAGCAAGAGGGCTCCTCCTTTTCCGCATTCTTGCCAACATATATTGTTTCCTGCCTTGTTAATTTTCCCCATTCTCACTGGTGTGAGGTGGGATCTCATTGTGGTTTTGATCTGTATTTCCCTGATGCCGACTAATGTGGAGCATTCTCTCATGTGTCTGTTGACCACGTGCAGGTCTTTTTTGGAGAAATGCCTGTTCACGTCCTCTGCCCATTTCTTGATTGGATTATTTGGTTATTTGAGTGTGGAGTTTGACAAATTGGTTATAGATCTTGGATACTAGCCCTTTATCTGATATGTCATTTGCAAATATCTTCCCCCATCCTGTCAGATATCTTTTGTTTTTTTTCAACTGTTTCCTTTGCTGTGCAGAAGCTTTTTATCTTGATGAAGTCCCAATAGTTCATTTTTGCCTTCGTTTCCCTTGTCTTTGAAGACGTGTCTAGCAAGAAGTTGCTGCAGCCTAGGCCACAGAGGTTGCTGCCTGTGTTCTCCTCTAGAATTTTGATGGATTCCTGTCTCACATTTAGGTCTTTCATCCATTTTGAGACTATTTTTGTGTGTGGTGTGAGGAAATGGCCCGGGTTCATTCTTCTGCATGTGGCTGTCCAAATTCCCCAACACCATTTGTTGAAGAGACTGTCTTTTTTCCAATGAATATTTTTTCCTGATTTGTCAAAGATTAGTTGACCACAGAGTTGTGGGTCCATTTCTGGGTTCTCTATTCTGTTCCACACTGTCTTGATGATCACAGTTTTGTAATACAGCTTGAAGTCTGGCATTGTGATGCCTCCAGCTTTGGTTCCCTTTTCAATATTTGGCTATTCGGGATCTTTTCTGGTTCCATACAAACTTTAGGATTTTGTTCTGGGTCTGCAAAAAAATGTTGATGGTACTTTGATAGGGATTGCACTGAATGTGTAGATTGCTCTAGGTAGAGACACCCCTGGGTGCTCAGCAGTTGAGCGTTTTCCTTCGGCTTAGGGTGTGATCCTGGGTCCGGGGATCTAGTCCAGCATCAGGCTCCCTGTGAGAAGCCTGCTTCTCCCTCTCTCTGTGTGTCTCTCATGAATAAATAAATAAAATCTTTTTTAAAAAATCCGTATTATTGGTTATTGTATTTGACGGTGAAGTTCTAGGTGATTTTTATTTTCTCCCTAATTTCTGTATTGTCTGAATGTTTTTACATGTATTATGTTTTATAGTCAGAAAAGCAATAAAGTTATTTTGAGTTTATTAAAAATCTCCAAAGCAAAATAAGATTTTAAAGAAAGATAGTATAATCTCATTTGAGGGAAATATAAACTAATATAAATTTATAGAAGAGAAGAATGGGAGCAATACACCAAAACATTAATTGGGATTTGAGTGGTAAAATTACTACTGGTGGGTTTTTTTTTTTTTTCATTTTGCTTTTCTGTGCTTTCTTCTAATTTTTCTCCAATAAATGTTTGCACTTTTATAATAAGATCATAAAACTATTATCCTTATTTTAAAAATCTCATGAATAGAAAAAGTTGGCCAGAAGGTAAATGCATAGCTATCCATTCAGCCTTCAGGGATCTCTCTCTTTTATAAAATGAGGGTACACTAGATGAATTTTAAAGCCCTTTTCACTATGAGAATTAATCTATATTAAATTTTCAGAGATTACATATGAACAACTTTGGTTCTCCTATGTTTAAGCTTAAAAATAAAAATAATGAGAGGCTTTTCATTTTTCCTAGTTTTCCCCTTCCTCAGATTGGCTACTGAGCTGGGCATTTTGCCCTAGATTTTCTTCTTGAAACTGAGTCCTTTATTGCTTCAAATGAGATTAATTTTGAAGTTCAAGATTGCTAGCCCTTCATGTTTATTTATAAGCTCCTTATTGAGGCACATACCTTGTACTTGCTCAAAAACTGATGTAGCCTTTTCCATGTCATACTGCCCATAAATTATCCAAAGACTAAGTTTTCAGATTGATTTTTTTCCTTCCCTCCCCCATTAAATCATCATATTAATCACTCCAACATTTTCCTTCATTGAGGATGTTGATGAATGGGAAATAAATTATCTGTCAATTGCATATTCACCAAAGTATGTAAGATTATTCCAGACTTCTTAAAAAGTAGCTATCCAGAACTGCCCACTAGAAATACCAGGAGTCTGATTTCCATTGAGTTATGGCAGCAGATGTGCTGGACTCTTCCTGGAAAGGCTAACGCTCAACTAATCATGCTGGTGCACATGAATTTGATTTTATTAGTTGCCATTATTATTTATGGTTTGCTGAGGAGCAGTGATGCATAGCTCATTGTGGGTTCATGCTTTAGCTCGTTTACCATGGAAATACTGGGCCCAGGATATATTTTTCCTCTTCTAGTGTCTCTTCCTTACAGGCAATAATACACAAACTCAAAATTGAAATGAAGATCTGGAGCAACTGTAGTATATGATGTTTCCCTACCCCTCTTCTAGCTGATGACCTCCTTGTGGGGGGTACACGTTTTTATTACCTTTCCAATATGGGTACCCTAGGGGCTACCGGGACATACTACTTGTTAATGGGGGAAGCAGATGGCATCATGGTTGTAAGTGTGAGCTTTAGAGTCACACAGATCTGGATTAAATCCTGGCTCTGCCACTTATTAGCTATCATCTTCAGAAAGTTACTTAACCTCTCAGGGCTTCTCTGCTCAACTGTAAAATGGAAGTAATAATAATACCTACCCAATGGGTTATTAATGAGGATTAAAGGAGATAAGACTTCACAGCTCTCTAGGAGGGTTCTTAAAGCACGGATAATATCCAATAAATTTTAGCAAATATGATTAAAAAAGGAAGACCATGTCCTGTTGCATAGGTTCACAGTGAATTGAATTTTTTTTTACTTGTTCCAGAGAGGCCACCTGACTTCCCCAAGCAGCTATTCTAGTGTTTTGTGTCCATTCGGTTTCTTTTTTCCTAGGGAAAAAACCATCCTTGTTACAGCTTTCTGCTATTGTTTGGACAGAGATCTCACATGTTCCTTTGTGTTCTTTTCTCACTGCTGCTTAGTGCTTCTCCACGTTGGTAACCTCTCTGGATACAAGTTGTGGTGGTGAGTGGATTACTGAATGATGCAGTTTGACAGGATGAGCCCCTAAAGGCAACTCTTTCACTTTCAAACATTTTAAAACCATTTTTAAAAAAGGACAGTAAAAGAAAGAAAAAAATAGTCTATTTAACTAGTGTTAGCGACAGGAGAAAAAAAATCTGAGCACCTTTACGGCTGAAAAGAAAATGACAATGATCATAGCTTGTATTTTCCTTGACAAACCGTTTGGCAAAAACTATTATTATTATTCTTTATTTTTTAGAAAACAAGAAGATGGACAGAAGTATAATACTTTTAAACCCGTTTTGTCAACAACGTTAAGGCAAAAAGGAGGTTAAGCAACATGTTTTTTGCTATGGCTGGTCAGTAATTCCAAGACCAGTAATTCTTGGTGCCATGAATCACTTTCTCATCCCATGTCTTCCTCTGTTTTGGGGACACTCTTCAGAGGCTTCCATGTGAAGTTTACTGGAGGCACTATGATTGGCATCATCATCATCATCACAATAATAATAATGACAATAATAGCTAACATTATGGAGCTCTTATTATATACCAGATGCTGTTCAGAGTTTTTACAGGTGTTAAGTCATTCAATTTTTCAACAACCCGTTGAGATTAGCATGATAATTACTCCCATTACTAACAATGAGGAAAAGGTGGTACTTGTTGGAGGACACACAACTGGCATGTACTAGACTATCATGGTCAAGAGCCTCGATTGGCAGAGCCAACCCTGAGGAGCAGCTCTCTAGACCCACTGCTTCTCTTCTCACACATCTGTCTTTCCATCCCCAGTGTGAGCTATAAGCATGGCCCTCTTCCAAAGGCAGCCAAGTCGAGGTCCACAAGTAAAATACTACTTCTTCAAATGAAAGAGATGTAAGAAGAAAGTTGGAGGCATTGGCCTAAACCAGTTACCTTTTGCAAATGCCTGTCATTCCTTATCCTTAGTCGTGGGTGGTTAGAGCATGGAGGGAGCATGGATAACTTGAACAAGGACACAGCAGTCAGGAGGCTATCTACCCAATCCAATATAACTGCACTTTGAATACCGTCACTAACAAGCCAGTCTCAACATATCCAGCCTAAAAATGTGCTTGGATTTCATCATCAAATAGACATTTTGGATGCCTCAGAGTTGCACAGAAATCATCCTCACTTTACGGCTGTCCCATCGCTCAGAAGAGGCCAACCTAGAACAAATTCACGCCAAGGTGAAAGCAGAAAGAGAGAGTGGCTCTGTCTCATTGACTGTCATGGGTTGGACGTGATTTAAAACATGAGTCATCATGAAACTGCAAAGCCTGACACACATTTGTGAAATGAAGCCCTTCTGAGAAGGGCTCTTTGAAGCCTCTTGAGGTAGAAAACATTATGTTTTGACTTGCAAAAATAAAACTGTACCTGCCTACGTACAAATCCTCAACCCATGAACTCACTGGTTGATGCTGGAAGCGGAAGGAGAAAGAAATTGGGTGGCTCCTTCATTTTCGGACCAGCCACGGGACTGAGCACCAGCTCAAATCTTCTTTTTTTTTTAAGCAGGAGAAAAAGTAGGTTTGTGGGAGAGGGTCCAAGTAGGTGAGGAGAATGTCCCCATTAGCAAGCTGGCTGTCCACCCAAATCCTCAGCACCACAGAATCACAGAGATGCCCCACAAGGGCCCACTGCTACATAAGCACTATGACACATCCCTGGAGTATGCATCATGTGGAATATGAAAGATCTAGAAAGAACAAAATGAGACAGGCTGCCTTCAAAGTTTGCTGAGGATTTGGGTTTCCTTGGGGAATTTATTCAAGCATGAGTTTCTGCTCCGTCAAACAGATGGGCTATTTACATTGCTCCTCTCCCAGTAGGATCCTAAATTCATGTAAAGACATGGCAAGGGAAGATAAATAGAGAAAATATTCTAATATCTAAATAAAGTTGCTGCGTGTGAGACGTAGTCCACCCCTGCAGAAACGTAATACAGTTTGCTCTGCAAGAGTCCTGGACCCCAACACAGTCCAGAAGGTCAACCACCCTGAGAGGTCATGAGGGGCTCACCGAAGCAGATGGGCAGCTGGCACAAGGTAGAAGACATCACGGCCAGCACCGTGGCTGGGTGGATGGAAGCCCCGGGGCCATGCCTCTCGTTGGGTGTTGTTCACACACATCGCGTATCCTATTGTCTGCCCACAGTTTTAACATCATTTCTACACTCATGGATTATTAGGTTTTCTCCTGGCACTTATTTATTCATTCCAAATGCACCAAGACCCTAATATATAAATGGAAAAATCCATAAGAGAGAAAATAGAATTTAGAAAATTATAAATTGCCAACTATCAGAAACTCAATAGAAAACCACAGGGAAAAAGCATTTTTCACTTCCCAAATAAGCAGAGCTTTAAATTCTAATACCCAGGTCTGGTGAGACTGTAATAAAAGAACCCATTCTTGATGATGGTCATGATCATGATGGCTATGAGAGCTCTTAGACCTAGTCGGTGCTCTATAAAGAGGATGGATGGATGGATGGATGGATGGATGGATGGATGGATGGCTGAGAAGTTCAAAAACTCTGCCTTCCAGTCCACCTGGGACTTAGCCAGGCCTGCCCATATTTGGGGATGGCTTTTCCCTGAACATCTCAAGTCACTGCAAAGCCCCCAACAGACGGCTCCTCTATGAGGTCCTATCTGGTCTCGTGCAGTTTTGTTTTCATTCTGACAAACCAGCTCAGGGTAAATGGCTGTGTCTTGCTTCACATTGAGAATTCTCCTTGGCCCTGGTTGAAAGTGTGATGAGTTTTGCAATGGACCTGAGGTTCAAAGTGTGATTCACGTTCTTTGAGAGTCATCTGTCAAGAGAGCATTCAAGGAACGGCATGAACGATTCTCTCCAGGAGGGCGCGGCTACTGGTATTTTGGTTTAATGCAAACCCATTTGGTTCTATAAATACATACGTGAGCCCCAGCAGTGGTAATGGGCTGCCAGTGTTTGTGTATCTTGGGGGTGGGTGGGTCTTAGGATGTTGACTCTCCCTACAAGGGGTCCTCAGAACGCATTTTGGATCAGAAAGGGAGAAGTGTGAGGAAGCAGTCACACAGAAAGCACAGGGTCCAGAGCCATTAGGACTGACTTGCTCATTCTGCAAATGAGGAAACTGAGGCTCCGAGAGGTTAGGTAAGTGCCCAACATTTAACAGCCAGTACGGGGACCTTGAGAAACTGGTGCCCACTTGAATGGTGTGGGTCACAGAATATTTCACAGAGCACCAGTTCTAAAAGGTTCTCCAGGAGAAGAAGGCAGAAGGGGGAAGGGAAGAGAGGGTTTTGGAGCGGTCTGTATCCTCTCTGCGCCCAGCCTCCCGCCTCCCGTCCTCCCTTCCCTCTGGAGGTACACGGTGTCCCTCAGCCTTTAAAAGGCTGAGAGGAGACATTCAGCAAGGAAAGCTTTTAAGGTTGTTTAACTCAATGTTGCCAAGTTCATATGATCACAGGGTCCCTATTACGTTCGATGACAAATCTCCAGGAGTTGCAGTCCTCAGAGCACACGGTCAGAAATGCCATGCTGTAACCTCCGCACGTCTTTCCAAAACCAACCTCAGAAAAGTGACAAAAATTACTACGGGGCCAAAGACACAACCTCAGAAGTCAATCCGTAACCTCCCCAGGAAACCCCCTGGTCTGAAATCCTGGGAGGGACTAACAGTGGTCCCTCTACTCTTATGCCTAACTCCTTCAGAGATACTGTGAATGCAACCAGTGTCTGAAATCTTAAGTTTTATCAGCATAATGGTTATTATGTGATTTCCAAAGCACCCGATGAGCGTTGCTCCTGCTTGGCTACAGTGTGTTCTGTAATCACTGCCCCGAAAAGATGACCCTTCCTAGTGTATTGTTTCTTGGTTGTTTTTGCAAAAGCTTCCTTTTTAAAATAGTCGGAACGAGTGTATTTGCTGCATTATAGGACTTTCCCTTGGCTTTAAAATATAAATAATTAAAGGACTTTTCAAGGCCAATTTTTTTAGAACTATCATGAGAAAGTGGTTGAAATTCCCTCAAAAGGATCTTCCAATAGCAGAGAATCAGACGTCTAGGTAACCTGTTGTTCAACATGTACTGGATGGAATACAGGCCTCTCCTACACATTATCCCTCAGTCGTTTAAGATTCTGAGAAGCATTTTAGCTCCTTATGAAGAAGCACTGGATCGGGTAAGGCCGATTCATTTTTCTCAGTATAATCACCTCCCGGTCTGGAAGGGCCCCTCCTGGGACCCTGTCACACTAGCCTTGAAATTCCCGGAGCCCATCTCTGCCTCTGCTGCATTCGACTACCTTGAAGGGTCGAGAGAGCGCTTCTCAGAGGTGAGCACCACCGCAGACAGAGAAACTGAGTGTCCCGTGAGGGTCTCTTCCCCGCTTCAGAGAAATACACCTGCAGCGAGCCGGGCCGGCCGCAGGGGAGAGCGTGGCTTGCACGTGTGAGTGGGCAATGGAAACCGCAGACGCTCAAGCACCCCAGTAGGCGGGCCCTGCACTGGGGCGGCCTCTCCCCGGCCCTCCCACCACTCCCCTCCTCGACGATACACAAATAGATCTTAAGAGAAGAAAAAGGAATGCCCGGCGCAGCTCACGGGCTGAGGCCCATGAAGCCACAGCGGAGCCCAGGCCCCGAAGCCCATGACAGACGCGCGGTGAGTGGGGACAGGGGACCGTTGTCCCGGTGACCCCGCTGGGAGCCCGCCGCTCAGACGCCCCGTCCCGCCACCCAGGGAGCTGCGACGCCCTCCCCTCTCTTGGCTTACGTCTCTCTGTATGTTCGTGCCACATGTATATTGACACTTATAAGGCATATATACATATATACATAAATATACATATACTATGTATATTTACATAGTACGTCGTGCTTTGAGTCTTCTTTTTTACTTAATTTGGAAATTTTTCCAAGCCATTAAAGGTATATTTTAAAACCTATTCTAACACAATTTAATGCATAGTGTTCGGCAGTATTGATGTAGCACATAGGTTCTTAATGAATTTTAGCTGCTGAATTCGGCTGGTAGCCAAATATATTTTCTTTGTAGACAAATAAAAAAATCGGTAGGCGGAATGCAAGTCTTACTTCGACATTCACCCTCCTTCCTTTATATTCCTTCACTCCCCAGAGATGAGCACTATTCAAAGTTTGATTCGTCTCCATTTGGACCTTTTTACTACGCATTCACGGCGTGTGTATTTATACCTATACACATGGAAGATTTTTTTAAAGTGATTGGTATGGTAACCGTTTGATGATCTGCGACCTTTTCACTAAACAGATTCTTTTAAGACTTTGTCTCACTTTTTCATGTAGCTTTCCCTCGTGATGTCAGATTGCTGAATTATGTGCCATAATGGGGACATGCCCCTATGACCTGAAATAAATCGTTAACAGACACGTGGGTTGCGTCCAAGTTTGTGGACTACTTGGAGAATATCCTTCTTCACGCCTCTTTGAGGACACATGCGAGTGTTTCTTCACCACCAGGACAACGAAGGCGACTAACGACTGTGACAGATCCTGGCAAAGTGACCCCAAAAGGCTGTGTCCAATTTACCCCCACCAGCGGCACGAGAGGACCCATGCACACCAACACCAACCAAGTCTTCTGCATTCTTTTTCCAATGAATTTTGCAGCTTATCTCCCGATTTCAGCTTCCTCGCCTTGAAAATGGCCATGACAACTCTTACCTCGTCATATCATGAAAGAAAATTATTTAAAAACTCACCTCTAGGGGATCCCTGCGTGGCTCAGCGGTTTAGTGCCTGCCTTTGGCCCAGGGCGCAATCCTGGAGTCCCGGGATCGAGTCCCACGTCGGGCTTCCGGCATGGAGCCTGCTTCTCCCTCTGCCTGTGTCTCTGCCTCTCTCTCTCTCTCTCTCTCTATGTCTATCATAAATAAATAAATCTTTAAAAAAATAAAAATAAAAAATAAAAAAATAAAAACTCACCTTTATTAGCCGTAGTAGCACGGCTCCCGTTTTCCTCCTCCCTCGTCTCCATCCCAGCCCACGATGCTTGTCACACTCACACATTTCACACATGTCCCTAGGCCTCCCCCATCCTTCCTAATTCTCAAAACCCCAATTCTCAACTGTCTTTCAAAGTTGATTACAGGTCCCTCCACCATCATGTGGTTACACTGGCCATTCTTTCACAACTCTCATGCATGTCCCTGCTGTGCCTTTTTTTTTTTTTTTTTTTGACTTAGAATTACCAGCCATTGAATAATAATGTTAAAATGGATGCTACTTATTGATTCTTAACTCTGTAGGAGCCACTGTGCCCAATGCCTCTGTAGACATTATCTCAATCATCATCACTGCACTATTATGTCTCATCTTATGAATGAAACTCCAGAGGCTCAACGAATTTAAATACCCTGCTCAAGGCCACATATAAGTGGCAGAGCAGAGATTCAAAGCTGTAGCTCCATGCTGCAAAGCCTGTCATCAACCACTTCGCAATGGTTGTAACCAGTCCACTTACCCCTTCGGGAAACTGCAAGTCCCTGAAGGCAGAGGCAGAACAATTGCACTGATTTGGTGACACAACACAATGCCCTGCACATGGCGGACACTCAGTTACTGTGTTGAGTGGCTGAGTTGCTACCTTTCGAGGTCCACATTCCAGGCATGAATCATCAGTCATTCCTGCCATGGTGCATGTCATCATCTGAGCCCTTGGGAGAGAGCTAAGACTTTATTGAGTAAACACTGTGCACCCACCCCTAATGCAAGAGCTATCTGGGCTACGCAGGAAATAGATCATATAGTCCCTTGGCTTAAGGAACTTCTGTCCCTATTTGAAGGATAAAATGTAGACAACTGGGGGCAGCCCAGGTGGCTCAGCGGTTTAGTGCTGCCTTCAGCCCACGGTGTGATCCTGGAGACCCAGGATTGAGTCCCACGTCAGGCTCCCTGCATGGAGCCTGCTTCTCCCTCTGCCTGGGTCTCTGCCTCTCTCTGTGTGTCTCTCATGAATAAATAAAATCTTTTTTAAAAATGTAGACAATTGGAACAATTCTTATGAATCAGAATGCCCCAAAACACTTACCTAGAGGAAAAAGACCTGAACCAAATCAAGAGTCCTATAGCATACAATAAGTGGTGGGGAAGAGAAAATCTCCACGAAGCCGAGGTCATGTGAAATGGCCTTTGAAGAATGAGTGGAAGGGGTCAAGTGGGAGGACATTACCAAGGTGAAGAATACCCAGAATGAGGTCACGGATCCAGATTTCCAAGTCCTCCTTCTTTCCCAGGCTCTGGGCTTCCCTGCTCCTCCATTTCCTCTATAAAAAGTGGGGATAATGATATAGTACATTGCTTGTACTCAACAAAAATAGTAAAAATGATCTAATTAGGCCATGCCTGTAAAGCACTTTGAACTCTACTACAGAAAGGAAGTGACTATAAAAAGGGAAGTTATTATTAGTGTGAATGTAGAATAGCCTCCCCTTAAAAAAAAAAAAAAAAACAGAGCAATTCTCCTTTCATAATTAATTTCAGTCCTAGAAAGCGGTGGCCTTGCAGATTCCTGCAGAGACAACCGTCTCCATTCCTAGGGTTCAGACAAAGACCCTAGACTGAGAATCACAGTTCTACCTGGAAGATGGAAATGGTCAAAAATGATGAGGCCCCACTGGTGTCTGAATGGGTGAAAGATTCCGCATGCAGGAAGCAACTTTAAAAAGCCAGGCGATAAAGATGATTATGAACTAGTGATTCGGTTGGAAGCCTGAAATGTGGCCAGTCTGGCCTTGGGCTGAAATGACCAAATCTCATACTTAAGCCCATTAGAACATGTTTGCACAAAACTGTTAAGCAACGCTGGCTGGTTGCAGCCAAAAAATAGTCCACACAGTGAGTGCATTGTTTCCAGTATACTAAGATCTTTCAAGATTGGAGCATTTCCTACTGGAAAACAAATTTTGAGAAGGACAAAACTGCCAACCCCCTAAACCACGGGCTTAGGGAATATCGCCTTAGGGAAGAGGATGTGGTTGGTGCCCCGTGTGGCCAGAATGGCAGGACGGTGGGCAATTTGTAGCCGCGGTTCCAGGGACCGAGACTTCAGATCAGCCCAAAAAGGAATGTGTGATCCTTGGAGCCAGTGCAGAGGGATACAGGCTTCACGTGGAGGTGCTGAGCGTCCCAACACGGGAGGTATTCAAATGCCCAAGAGAGACACAAGGGAAGGGGCTCCTAACAGGGAAACTGAACTCGAGGGCTTCAGTTGCCCACGCATTTCTATGATCAGTGCTTCTTCCTAATCAAAGGCGGCTCCGGTCAATATCCAAGGAGCCTGGACCCAGGGCTGGAGCGGAGGCCAAAGAAAAGTCCCCTTTACAAAATGTTCTCCAGCTGCAAATTATTCAGCGTCAACTGGGAGTCCTGGCACCGCCCTGGCTTCACCAGTTCCTGGATGAGAATCAACAGAGTTTGGGGTTTGGGGATCATTTTTCTTCTTAAAAAAAAAAAAAAAAAAGTTTAAGAAGACAGCTATGCTGTGATCTGGCAGGAAATGCAGTGTGCCCTGCTGCGGGCCACATCTTTTTCCAGGATCCTGTTAATCCTGGTGTTACGATGGGATGGCCCGAGAAGCCCAGGGCATGTCTTCTGCAAAGACGCTGAAGGTAGGAGTAGTGGCAATCGTCCTATCGCGCCGACGACGACGGGAAATACTGAGAAAACAGCCACCAGCACCGGGAGCATGCCCACTGATCCTCATGACACTCTAACTACATAAACTCCTTTAGCCCCATTTTACGGATACGTGGAGCCAAACTTCGGAAGGAGTCGGCCTGGGTCCGTGTCTGGGCATGTAGCCCTCATGCTACACGCTTGACAGTTTTAAATTTCTCTTTCCTTGTAAATATGTTTCTACATCATCTGTTTTATATGCTGCGTTTCCAGCACCTTCTCTCTGCCCTTTTTCAGACTGGAATCCGTAGCAACAGCCCCGGGACCAGGGAGGTCAAGCTGGCATCTCTCATCAGGGCCCCTTGCACGGTGTGTGGCCTACTGCTTCTCACCAAGCCTGCTCCCTATCTATAGGCCAGGAGTGATAACAGCTACCCCTTGCATTTGCTTTGAGGATGGGGACTGGCTGTGTCTGTGCTGCCCTAACGTGACGCCAGCGCAGAGCCAGCCTCCGTGCAGGAACTGCATCACGGAGGAACATTGTATGCGTCCAAATGTGCACTTTCGCACAGGACATCATGCTGACCATGAAAGTGACTGCAGGTCACTTGCCACTCGCTGGGCCTCTGCGACGCCGGCCCAGGGCTCGGCAGGCGGGTCCTCCAGAAGCCCGCAGCTGGATTGATTCAACACCTGAGACATGTCAGAGCAGAGACCAGTCTCCTTGGTGTTTACTGCAAAAGCTGCCAAACATGCTCAGTGAGCAGAATGACTGTCTCCTTCTGGACGTGGCCGGATTCCGGAGCCCGTGGGAAGTCAGCAGCAAGCAGGATTCCATGAAATCCAGTCGGGTGCTCGAAGGGGGTGGGGTGCTTCTAAAAGTCATACATTAATTTGGGGGAAATTCAGATTCATCTCGCATCCCTTGTGAACTGATGGGAATCGGCATCCTGGAAGGCTCCAGAGAGCCCCGGTAATCTCAGGGTGTCGGGAAGGTATTTAGTAAAAGGCCAGGAGTGGGTGGCGGGGGGGCGGGGCACAGGGCGATCAGCACGTCTTTTCTCAAATAAAAGGCCCGCAGTTTGTGATCACAAAGCCGAAGGCTGATGCGGCATCACGGAGAACAGCTGTGCCCTGCACCAAAGTGCAAAGCGGAGGGATGCAGGTCCCAAGAGCTCGCTCCACCGACATTCGTGCGCGGATCGTGGGATCGTGAGAGCCCACGGAAGAGCCGTGCGGCCGGCACGCGTGCGAGAGAAGCTTTGCACACAGATCCCTTTCCCATGAACCTTGAGGACCTTTATCTGTACTTACCACTTGTGCTGACCTCCGCCTACCCCCCACCCCCCACCCCCCCGCCCCAGGGCCTGGGAAGGAGGGTTTCTCAGCTCATAGGACTTGCCATTGTAAAGCCAGGACAGTCCATGGCGAACTGGGCTGAGCTAGTCACCCCTCAGTGCCCCCAAATCCTTTCGATCAGGGCCCCTCTTCCCATACGCTGCTTCTTTCCCCCACTAATTTCACCATTTCTTCACCTGCCCAGCAGACCCACCCGGGGGCTTCGGAGACTCCCAACACCCAGGCCGCACCGCAGATCCATGATATCACAAGCTCGGGCTATGGGGTTGAGGCAGGCAGCTCTTAACAGCTGGTGGGGAAAGGATGTGGGGGGTGACACCCTCTCCTATTTAGAGGAAACCCTCTGTAAACCAAGGCTCCTCATGACAAGAACAATCTCACGCTAATGGGTTTCATAAACTTGTATCTCTCTCTCTTCTAAAAATAAGGCCCGCCAGGAGATGCTCGTGTGCACACACTCATCACCCCTAAGCGTTTTTGGAAAATAATTAACATTTACAGTTTTATAACCAAATAAGGTTGGACAACAACGAGGTGGATCACACTTGGATATTGCCAAAAGGCTCCTGGCACCGAGAATGCTAGCAATCCTTGTGGCTCTTAAAATATCTTTCTTGCCCTGATCCGTGATGCATGCCTCAGGGTATGGAGGGCAAAGGAAGGACAGGGGCAAAGGGCGGACAGCCCAGGGTGTGGGTCCTCCCTCGGCCACTGACTCCCCACGGGAAGGCCAATGACCTCCTCTCTCGGTGAACCCCAACTGATCTATAAAATGAGACAGAGCAGAGTCCCCAGAAGGTGAAATAAGAGGATGAACATACGAAGTTTTACCCAGGGCCTGGTCCTCAGCTGACACTCAACACGAAAAAGTGCCTACCACCCGGAGGGAGGATGCCGCGTGCACCTACCTGATAAACAAGAGCGGAATTGTGTGGGAAAATCAGTATCTGGCAGGGGGGGTGGGGATGGCTTTGAACTGAGGGTCCCCCTTCTGAGCCAAGGGAATCATTGGACAATAGGAATCCAGAACAACAGGCAGCTGAAATCCCTCCCACCCTGACCCAAGCTACTCCCAGATTCTGGGAGATACAGGATTCGGATCTGAGCCTCAGGATTCAAATCTGGGCCACGGGCTTTGATCAGCGCCCCCCACCCCAAGCTGTCACTTTTGACGTGGGCTTAAGGGACCTCTTCTGCACTGTGCGGGCGGGATGGGGGGGCACCTGCGAACAAGTGACAGGTGGAGGCTCTTGGGCGCCGGTCCACAGGGCAGCCTGAGGGGGGCCTGGCCCTATTCCCCCGCGAGGGGCACCCTGGAGCCCGCCGCCCGTGCTTCGACCCCCCCCCCCGCCGCGCCTCCTGTTGGCTGCTCTCCTCTCACAGACCGCGCGGCCTTCACCCCGAGTCTCCTCACCCCTTCACGGGCAAACACCCTGGCGTCCTCTTGTTAAGGGACAGTCCCGTTCCCCCCACCCCGGGGTGCTGCACCGCGGCGCCGGGCAGCCAGGCACGGCTTGCAGGCCCAGGCCCCGCAAGAAGCCCCCCAATGCAGCAGCTCTGACTCTGGACGACCGTCAAGGTCAGCCAGGGAGCTAGGTGAAGACCCAAGTTTCTGGGCTGCACCCCGATGCAGCGGCTCTGACTCCCAGGGTAGGTGAAGAGGAATCTCCCGGCGGAGGGTCAGAACCGAGCCGGCTTGCAGGACGCCCAGCTGGGGCCTCAGGGAGATACCTGGCGGGCCCACCTGACGGCCAGAAGTGTGAGGACCACGGTGCTCTCTGCAAACAGCCAAGGACACACACAGCACAAGTGGGTTTAGCCTTCGCCGTTGCACCACCTGGAAACCAAGGAGACTCATTTTCACTCTTGTCCCTGGTTAGTCGCTAGTGTAAGGCCACACGCTCAGGCTGCCGGGGAGTCTCCCTTAGACTTCCCTCTAGCATCAACAGATGGACTCTTCTGCTTTTCTTTCTGACCCCTGCAGAAACTGGCTTTTTGCAAACAAAACAAAACAAAACAAACAAACAAAAAACAAAAAAACAACCATTCCCATTTTAGGCTTCTTTTTCTTGAAATGCCTTTCCCAACCAGATGAAATCAACTGATTTCTTTTAGGATATACCTAAATGCTCCTTTTGAAATTGGCTTTTGAATTTAGCCTTTCAACCATAAACCATATTTAGAACATTTTGGGAGTCGACCGTAGTCAGAAACTAATAGTTTTCAGCTCTGGGAGAAATCCCGAACGTATTGTGATTCTTGGTTAGTTAGATGAGGCCTTTTCATTATGACATCACGGTCTTGAAAGAACAAGGGAGCTTCCCAACTAGTCCCGAATAAGCCCAAAAAGTCATTCAAAGTCCCTCCCGCCACCAGAAGATAGAAGGTACAAGCACCTTAAAAATACCTCCTGTGGACACTTCTACAATGATAGGCATTTCGATGGCAATTTGGACACATGGGGGTCAGAACATGAAAGGAATTCTCACCTCTGAGGAGGGCAGGAGGGGCTGGGACACCCATGAAATGACATCAGAAATCAGGATATGCAAAATCCACCTTTACCGCTTCTTTTTCTTTTTTTAAAGATTTTAATTTAGGCACAGGGAGAGGCAGAGACCCAGGCGGAGGGAGAAGCAGCCTCCATGCAGGGAGCCGGCCGCGGAACTCGATCCCGGGACCCTGGGGTCACGCCCTGGGCCAAAGGCAGATGCCAAACCGCTGAGCCACCGGGGCTGCCCTACCGCTTCTAATTATTTATTCGTTCATCTGATTCTTTTCGTTTTGCCAAATCTCAGTTTCCTCTGAGTAAGAGCAATAGCAGTAACGACAGTTAATATTTTTTGAAGGCTTGCAGTACCTAGCGCTGCGGAGATTTTCACATGCGCGCTGTCTCAATCATCACAGAAATCTTTGGGGGGAAGTTCTGTTGTAACACTTCGTCCCCATTTGAGAGATGGGCAAGTCGAGGCAAAAGAGGCTAAGTCAGTTATCTGAGGCCGCAGGTAGCAGATGCCTCCAGCATCTGTGCCCCTAATTCCCAGGCCATAGTGTCCGTAACTTTCGTAGGCCTGTTGACAGATATGAGGGAAAGGATCCCCTTCTATCTTCACCCCGTTGTCCTGCGAGTGTCGTCGTCATCTCCATCGCCCTCAAGGGGCGGGCGGCACATGATTTCTGAGGTCATCACCCAGTCGTTCCTGAAGCTCAAAGACATCTTTTCACACCACTGTCCCCAGCACCGGACAAGCCTGTGGGCAAAACCTCTGGGACATGCCCCTCGGAGCCAGGCCCCCGTCGTTGGTCCCCTGCACTTTGGGAGTCCAAGGGTGGCACTCACGTCAAAACCTCCCTAAACAATAATTCCACAAAAGTGACTTTTTCTCCAGGTGCCAGCCTCATCTTAACCGCTCGGGACGGCGGCCTAGTGAGCGTTCCCCGAGGCCCCCGGCGCCCCACGCCTCCGCCCCACTCAGCCTTCGACCTCGCATGAGGCTGACACCAGCATCTCTCCACCCAGACCCGGGACTGCGGGGATGGGGATGCAATGGCTACAGAGCCACAGGGACCGCGGGGATGTGGGTGCAACAGCTATGGAGCCACGGGGACCGCGGGATGGGGGTGCAACAGCTACAGAGCCACGGGGACCGCGGGGATGGGGGTGTAATTGCTGCAGTGCCAAAGCCTTTCCATGGGCTTCCACCCTGTGAAACCGCCAGGCCGAGTCCCCCCACTGCCAATCACGGGGCTGCAATTCCGCTTCCTCCGGTTCGTGTCTAACATGCCCTGTACCGGGAAGCTGTGCTCACGGACCATCCCGTTTCTAATAGCGACCGAGGTTGACGTCTGGGGCTCCGAGACTCGACCGCGCTCTTACCCACAGGGTCCGAGCCCCACGTCTCGGACGGTGCTTGCCACTCATCACCGTCTCCCCCTCCTCTGGCAGCTCGTCTCACCCCTAATCCCTGTCCCCTCCCCTCTGCCTCTGCACCTGAGTGTCCGTTTATAAAAGGGAAGTGTTGCAGCAGACACCCAGTGCTACCAGAAATATCTCACTGTGTCTTTCAAACCAGATAAATTGTGTTCGAAAAAAGGAAGAAATGATGCCGAGGGCGCCTGAGTGCGTTGCCCGGTGTGACAGGGGTTGGTTCCTGGGTAGGATGGGTGACAGCAAGTCCATCAGGGATGCAACCAAGTTAGGCCAGACTGACGGGGCTCCTGCTGCCTGCCGGGGTCTCCCTCCCTCTGCCCCACACCGGTCCCTTCCTTCCTCTTTGCTCGCCATTCATTGCACGGCGCAAACGGCAGGCTTTGGGGCCTGACGCACTGGGTTTGGCTTAGTTCAACTTCTCATTGGCGACTTCTGAGCTTCAATGTCACCTGCCAAGAGAGGGTTGCGGGAGACCCCTGCAGTGTTCGGGGGGGTTCACTGAGATAGTGCGAGAAAGGAACGGGGCCGAAGCATAGCAGGGGCTCATCTGATGGGTTATCCTCTCAGGGGCTTGTCTCCTTCTGCAGTTACAGGGCCTCCCACTTAAACAGGAACTCGGTTTCTTTCTCCTTTCATGTCATTTAGGTCGGCATCTGGCTGTAATGGCACACACCTAGGTTGAGAGCAGAGTTGCCAGCAACGTAATGGGAAAATGGTGCAGAACAGTCATCAGGAGGGAAGGTTCCGGAGTCCAGCTGGGCGAGTGGCTCTACTCTAGGGAGAGCTCAGTGGCTGCTGCAGAAGGACGATCCTGGCTCAGCGCTTAGTAGGCCTCCTGGTATACAGTAAATCCTCAGTACAGCTCAGCTACTGTTATGGCTGTCTCTGAAGACTAATATTTACGAATAACTTAATTTTAAGAAATCAGTCCCGATTCAAACTTAGCCCCGTAAATAATGTCACTTTTTCCTGCATTCCGAGTGGAAGAGAAAGGAGCAGAGCTGTCGGTACAAGCCAAGAAATGCTCAGAGTCCTAAGGATGCACAGGGAGTGTCATGTATACGAGTGGCCTGTGACATCTGGGTCCTAACTGAAATAACAGCTAACGTGTAGTGTTTATGATGTGTCCTGCTTTATTTATTCTTTTTAAAAGTACTTTTTTTAAGATTTTAAGTAATTAATTAATTAATTTATTTATTATTCATGAGAGACACAGAGAGGCAGAGACACAGGCAGAGGGAGAACCAGGCTCCATGCAGGGAGCCTGATGCGTGATTTGATCCCGGAACTCCAGGATCAAGCTCTGGGGCGAAGGCAGGCTCTAAAAGGCTGGGCCACCCAGGGATCCCCCTGTGTCCTGCTTTATTTTAAATGTTTTACACATATTGCTTCATTTCATCCTCACCAGCATTCTGTAAAGTATTACGATCATCACCATCTCATAAATAAGGAAAACTGGGCATTGAGAGGCTAAAAGACTCTGCCTAAGATGCGCAGTGTCGAAAGTCAGGATTTCAACCCAGGCCATCGGGCCACAGAGTTGACCCTCTAGCTATATTGCCTTAAACATGAATTGTAAAGGGAGCACCCGGGTGGCTCAGCAGATAAGCATCTGCCTTTGGCCCAGGGAGTGACCCCGGGGTCCCGGGATTCGTCCCGGGATTGAGTCCCACGTCGCTCCCTGCATGGAGCCTGCTTCTCCCTCTGCCTGTGTCTCTGCCTCTTTCTCTGTCTATCTCATAAATAAATACATAAAATCTTTTAAAAACCTGTAAAAAGCCACTAACTTTAATATCTAGTTCTTGACGAAAGATCGTAAATTCCAACAAGGAACTGCCTACGTTGCCCAGAGCACAACTGGTGTGTAAGATGGGGATCCTTCACACTTCCCGCATTCCACTTGGAATTCCATTTGTGTGTTTAATCACATAAATCCCAAATGAAGTGTCAGCCCTTGGGTTCCAGGCCTCCCCCGAGGCTAAATCTTGGGGAAGAGCAAAAGCAGAAAAGACCCTTCCCAGCCTCCACGACGCGTAGGCAGAAATGGGAGGTCACGCTGCCCACGGTCCTGTCCCCTCGGCGCGGGCAGGGCCTCCAACCAACTCCCACCTACAGAGCGGGGTGGAGGCGATGAGGCTGCCCGGGTCGAGGCTCCTCCAGGGGGACGGGCTCCTGCCTCGAGGCGGAGGTGGCCACGTAGTGGGGCACCTGACGGGGCCACCTGCCAGGACCTGGGGCGCGGCCCCCTGGACAGCCAGCGACACCTGGCGCCCCCGTCCCAGAGCTCCTCAGCCCCATGGGCTCGGAGTGGCCCGGCGATCCCCGAAGCGATGCAGCTCCCGATCCCCGATTCCAGCCTTGCCAGGCCCCGGGCCCAGACTTCTGACCCAGGAAAACTACGTGATAACAAACAAGTGCTGCTTAAGCCGCTGGGTTTATGGTCCTGTGTTAGGCACCCACACGGCCCGCCGCCACGTGGGCGGACAAGGTGCGCCGGACAGGACAGGACAGCGCCGGAGGGATGAAACGGGAACCTTCGGGGTGACCTGCCTCCTTAGTCTGGCACAACAGAGTGTCTTCCGGGCGTTAAATTACAAATATAAAAAAGAAGAAAGGGAAAGAGGGTAGAACTCAGATGTTCTCACCAGGAAAAAAAAAGAAAAAAAAGACAACCATGTGAGGTGATGGATATGTTCCTCAGGCGGCCCACAGGACCTTTCCACGATGTATACATATATCAAGTTACCACAGGGCATACTTTGACTGTCTTACCATTTTTTTATGTCAACTGTAGCCCACTAAAGCTAACAGGAAGAGGACGGAGGAGGAGGAGAAATAATAACAGGCAGGTTCCTGAGCTAGGATTAAAAAAAAAAAAAACAGAGATGTTTTATCCCTTTGAGTTAATTTCTTCCCCAACTGGGCCCTTCCTTTGTTTCGCACGGCTAGAGGGGCAGAGGGGACCTCAGAAGCCTCTCCCTTTCATTGCCCTATAGCTCCAGGAAGGACCCCCCTTAAATCAAATGTAATGAAGAGGTGCTTACCCCTAAACTTCTCCCTGGACATTCCAATGACTTAAATCCTTCAATCTCAAACGGTTCTTTCTATCCACTGAAGTCCTCCTTCCTAGGCCTGCTTTCCTCTGGCCCCTCTCGGAGCGGTGCAGGGCAGCCCGTCCGCATCGCATGTACAGCAACACCTCATATGTTGGAAGACAGATAAATCCCTCTTAATGCTTGTCTTCCTGAGGCCCAAATCCCCTCGCTCCCACTCCGTCTCTCCGGTTCCCCAGTGTCTCTTGGAAGGGCTTCCCGCTACCTCTGTCCCTCTTACTACAGTGTATGAAAACCCAACCACAGGAGTCCCAACTCTCTATCAGGATAGGAGCCCAGAGATCCTATTTCACCACAATTTAGCTCACTAGAGCCCTGCAGATTATATGGGGGCAGGAAGATCAGGAACCAGAAATGGGGAAGCAGCTATGAGAACCAGGAGCTGGTGAGAATTCTTCTTAGGGAATTAAACAGGTGCTGGCGGATGCAAGTAGGAGTTATTTCAGGACGAGTCTCTCGTGGGCATTGTAAAGAGGCCTTGGAGCTGAAGACAGAGACGAGCTGAGCAGCTTTAACCAGTGGTCCTTGCGGTGGGATTCCAGGGCCGGCAGCAGCAGCATCTCCAACGGGCGGCCAAAATGGGAAATCCCAAACCAGTGGCTTAGAACCACACAAATTCATTCTCTCACAGTTCTAGGGGCAAGAAGCCTAAAATCGTGGTGTCGACAGGACCACACTCTCCCCGCAAGCACTGGGGCAGGATGTGTGCCATGCCTTTCCCTTACTGTGTGGTGATGCTGCCAACTACCAACGGCCCTTGTTTTACGGACTCCCCGTCACAGGTCTGTGTCCCCATCTCCGGGTCTCTTTTCTTGCAACGGCACCAGCAAAATTGAGTCAATGGGTCAAAATCGAGTAGGTCTATCCGACTCCACTACAACCTCATCCTAACCACTTCCATCAGCAGTGTCCCTATTCCCAAAAGAATGTCCCATGCTCAGGTCCCGGGAAGGATATATATGAATTTCAAGAGGATACTATCTAGCCCAGGAACTATTGTCAATGCCACTTCTTGGGCCCCACCCAAGATCTACTCAATCAGAAACTCCGGGGGAAGGGGCCCAGCAAGACATCTGGGAAGCTGTCCAGGTTGTCCTAACACTTGGGGAGCTTTGAAAGCCACTGATCTCTCTTTTTTTTTAAGATTCTATTTCTTTTTTTTAAATAAATTTATTTTTTATTGGTGTTCAATTTGCCAACATATAGCATAACACCCAGTGCTCATCCCATCCAGTGCCCCCGTCAGTGCCCGTCACCTAGTCACCCCCACCCCCCGCCCACTTCCCCTTCCACCACCCCTAGTTCGTTTCCCAGAATTAGGAGTCTCTCATGTTCTGTCTCCCTTTCTGATATTTCCACTCATTTTTTCTCCTTTCTCCTTTATTCCCTTTCACTATTTTTTATATTCCCCAAATGACTGAGACCATATAATGTTTGTCCTTCTCCGATTGACTTACTTCACTCAACATAATACCCTCCAGGTCCATCCACTTCGAAGTAAATGGTAGGTATTTGTCGTTTCTAATGGCTGCGGAATATCCCATTGTATACAGAGACCACAGCTTCTCTATCCATCATCCTTTGATGGACACCGAGGCTCCTTCCACAGTTTCAAAGCCACTGATCTTGTACAACGGAGATCCTTCCCAAAGCACACCAAGGTGACCTTGACGCAGATTTCAGGAGTTCCTAGAAGCAGGAGAGCATCCAGGCCAGTATCCTCGGCGACACGCAGTTACCAGGAGTAAACATCTGGACCACCAAGATTGGTTCTGGGAGTTAATTTCGGTGGGGGAAACTGCATCATTTCATCACAAATATATTCAGAGGGTGTCTTACACCAACAGATCGGGAACCACCGGGCGACTGCCTCCTACCGTCATGCGCTCAGGGATGGTCCAAGGAAAACCCTAGTGGAAAAAGATCCTGATATTCGGTCACAGGTAATAAGGGGCCTTCCATTCCTGCTGAAAGGACTCATCCGTGCCCATAACAGTACAAAGGGTCCTGAGGGGCAGCTCAGGGGGCTCAGTGGTTGAGCATCTGCCTGCTTTCGGCCCAGGGCGTGACCCCCGGGTCCCGGGATCGAGTCCCGCGTTGGGCTCCCTGCATGGAGCCTGCTTCTCCCTCTGCCTGGGTCTCTGCCTCTCTCTCTCTCTCTCTGTGTCTCTCATGAATAAATAAATAAAATCTGTAACAAGCAAACAAACAAGCAAAGGATCCTGAGGGAAGTAAACTCTGGAATCCAAACAAAGCCCCAGAAAGGCCCAAGACCCAGAAATGGCAAGTCGGGGACCAAGGCGGTCCAGGAGGAAACCCGCCAGCTCTTGGAGCTCAGCAGGGAGAGGAGCATCCCCAGGGGAACATTTCTAGCTTCCCCTTTGCTGAGGAAACACCCCTGCCCGGAGGCCACACGGAGCTCCCGAATTTTAGTGCCCTCGGCAGACCCTCCGGGAAGCTTCGTGCTGCGTCCTCCAGACTCGCTGAGCTCTTACTGCGGAGCGTGGCCTGGAGACTCGCGCGGCTCTCGGGGTGCAGCCAGTGCAGGGGCGTGAGGAGGCAGCGAGCTATCCGCATTCAGAAACGCCCCTCACGCCACGTGCAAGGGAAACCGTCGCGCTGAACATAAATGGCCCGTGTCCTCCGGGGACGCCGCTGCTGCTGCCCTACGCCTGGGTTTCTGCTCTTCTGGAAGGAATGAGGCGGCGACGGCGGCTTCTGCTCAGGCCACAGTCTCGAGTTTCCCGGATGCGCGTCTCGGCAGCACACACGTCCGTCAGCCCGCGGCCGCGTGGTAGCCGCGCGGGGGCTCGTTAGAGGAGCGAATATATTAAGCAAGGCAGCAGTTTTTATTTTTCAAATTCAGGCCCTTCCGGACTCAAACATGCCCAAAGGAGTAATGTTTGCCGCAGCCTTATTCCTCCTAAAAGCTTAAAAGCTTCTTGAGGGAGAACCCAGGCCACTTAGATCGTCAACTGTTACTCCTATCCTGCGTCTGTTGTGCAGGGTGTTCTGAGATTGGGGGCTTCGCCTGCCCTTTGGGCTCCGCATCTGCACGGGTGTCACTGCAGAGGTGCGGCGTCGGGCCGGACCGGGACCCCTCGGAGGCTCAACAGGCCTCTGCAGATGCACCTTCCCCTTCTTCACATCATCCGGCCCGCCGGCCGCCCTCCCCACACCCCGGGCCCTCCTGCCCCTGCCCACGACCGTTGCTCCTGGACCGCAAGGACGGCGACCCCTGGGTCCCGTCCCCCCCAGGAGGACATGCACGTGGGCAGAGAGGACCAGCAGGGGTCCCGGGGCCGAGGAAGGCCACCAGGCACCCCCGGAGCGGCCCGCTTCACCTGCAGGGCACAGGCCCCAGGCAGCGGCGCCCTAAAACACGGAAGACACTCATTTGGAGAAAATTCCACTAAATCCACAGGTTCTGAAACGCCAGGATGATCTAGTGGGAGATTGGCCGTCAATAACGGACGCCACAACCAAGCCGACGGAAACAATGGAAAAAGAGAAAAAAGAAACTCCTTACGAAAGAGCCCGGCAGGCACACTTGCCGAGGACTCTGGCCTCCCGGGTTTTCCAGCCGGAGGAGGGGCCCCAGGGAGGGCGGTCTGGACTCCGAGCCCAGGCACGTCGGTTTTTTGATCAGCTTCCTTAATGAGCGGGTTTATTTAGATGCCACTGAATTACGGTTTAGCGTGACGAGCGTGATGCAAACAACGTGTGAAACCCCTGAAATCTTCCCTTGGCTCGGCCAAGGGCTCTGCACGTCGGGAGCACCCCGTAGGTGCAGCGTCCAGGAGGCCCTGCCGGCTACGGCACACAGCTGGAGCAATGTGTCAATTAGAAAATATGAAATGTAAAAAAAATATATGAAATGTAAAATGCATGGCATCCTCCATCCTCAACAAGGTCTCGCCTGCTGCAATATTATGCGTAGACTTTTTTTTAAAGATCCTTTTTGAGTCTCATGCTGTTTTTGCATCCTTTGCATGTAATTACTTAACATCTCTCTTTTGTTCCCAGTGTTTTTGCTAACTTTTTTTTTTTTTTTTTTTTTTTTTTTTTTTTGCTCCTTAGTGCTCTTTTTTTATGGGCTTGTCTCTCTTTCTCGCATTTCCTGTCATGGGGTAGGAGGATACATTTTTATTTTGTAATAAGGTTGCTTAAATCGCTTCCTCAATCTCTCTCCAGAGAACAGGGTTTCAATAAAAACATTTCATGGGCTCCGAGAATGTCTTTCCTTTGTTGCTCACTGCGAGGGAGATGGGGAGAAAATGGAAACTATTGTCGTGGATCCGGGCCTGGCAATGAAAGAACATACGCGTCTAGAGAGATTAAGTACAAATTGGGAGGGCGGGGGCGGTGCTCGGCGCTTTCAACAGCAGCCATCCGCCCGCCTCCCGCCCTCCCTGGGGGCAAACAGGAAAGGAAAGTGTTCGGTTGCCTTCCCACACTCCCTGGCCGGCGGCGGAGCTCCTTCCCAGGGCCCAGGTACTGCGAGTCCCTTCTTTTATCCCTCTTGAAAATATTTATGGCTAAACATTGGAAACTGCCCTGGGAAGTGGCCCTATAAATTTCCTCCGGCAGGGGGGGGGGCACTGTCTCCTATCTTGAAACTCAAGACGCATCAATCCCAGAGTGAAAAAAGGGAGGAAGAACTTTCAAGGGTGAAATGTGATAGCCATGTCTTATCTTATTGGCAACTCTCCGAGTCTACATGAACCACTTTGTTTGGCACGGGTGACTGACCATTGGCTGGGAAAACACAATTCCTGCAGGCAGGTTCCAAGCCTGAGCTGGAGATGGCTTAGAGATACTCCACCCTGTTCTGCAAAGAGCGACACCTCATTTTGCAGACTGATAAGCATGCGCGCCTGACATGAAAGGAGGTCTCACACACACACACACACACACACACACACACACATACACACAAACCCCACTTTGTGGCAAGAAATGAGCATCTGGAAACTCCAGGGCCCGAGGGGGCTCTGCGGGGTCCAGTCTAAGGACTCCTCTGCTAAGCCTGGGAAGTCTAGGAGACTCCCTCTCGTTGGGCGTCTTTGCCACTTGGGTCAAATGCAAAACGGGATCCTCTTTCGTCTGTTTCCACTCAAAAAGGACTAAACTGCCACTGGAACAAGAACTCAAACCAGTTGCCAGCTGAGTTGCCTTATAAAAAAGGACTGACCAGCTCATCTAAATGAAGAAGCGGGGAGATCAGCCATTAGGTGTGGTGCGAACAAGGTCCCGGCGCTTCCCCATGTGCCTCCCTGGGCTATGGATGGATGGGAGTGGAATCTCCACGGACAGTTTTTGCTGTTCGGCTGTCACCAAAACAGCTACAGAGTTCTGGACCTTTTATCTACATGTGATAACGTCCATCCTAATGTTCCGGGCGAGAGTCCTAAGATTTGTCTTGATTGGATTAAAGTACATGGATCATGCATCTTCCTCCTGAAGAGATGGCCACGATCAGGAAAACGGAATGTGTTTATTGTCTTCATTAAATTGTTTTCTATTTATTCATAGAGAGAGAGAGAGAGAGAGAGAGAGAGAGGCAGAGTCACAGGCAGAGGGAGAAGCAGGCTCCATGCAGGGAGCCCGACACGGAACTCGAACCCAGGTCTCCAGGATCACGCCCCAGGCTGCAGGCAGTGCTAAACCCACTGCACCACCAGGGCTGCCCTAATTTTTTTTTTTAATTGTCTTCATTAAATTAACTAAGAAGGACACCCCTGGAGCATGGAGTATTAGGTTCAACCATCTGGAACTGCGAATCAATGATGTCTTGTAAAAAAAAAAAAAAAGTCACTTCAAATGGTTCAACCTAACACGGGGGTGTGTTTGCGGAAAAGGACGGAAGCCAAGTGAAAACCCAAGTAGTCAAGAAAACGGGTAGGAAACCAACGTGTCTCATGTCTGGTCACTGCGGGGAGGGGGTGTTGCCAATATTCCTCTGACTGGTTTTACTGCATGAAGTTTTAGGTACATTTTTCAATTTCTCTGGGCCTTGCTCTCCACGTGTATGAAATGGACGTTGGGATACCGTCTAGCTAGAAGGGCGATTGTGGGGATTCGATGAGTTAAACACAAACATTTCAGAATAGTACCCAGCTCTCAGTACAGCATAAGCTGTTATTATTCCTGTCGGTGTCATTTCTGGGCAAACACGATGGTCCCCACTTTTCCATCGCCCTGAGGCCTCATGCATGCTTGGGTCCTGCGCGATCTTGTCACCAACAGCAATAGTTGCATTCCCCGAGCGTTCATGTTCTGGGGTTATTAAAAATTGGAGTCATCATTCAATTACATTTCATCGCACCGAGAAAAGGTTGTTTTCATTTGTGCGCTTACCCGCAGCGGCTCTGCAATCACCACACTCTCAAAACCAATTACAGTCAGTGAATTACCCAAAGACATAAAATTAATGAAATTTTCTGACATAATTGTTTTCTAGAAAGCACGGAGTGGCTAGAGAGGCACAGACTCCAATAAGATGACTGGCTTCATGCGCGTCTCGATCCCAAGGGGACCGCCAGCTGGCATGTTCTCTGCCACCCTCTCAAAGGAGGTCGGCTTTGTTGTTTGCCTGGTTGGTCATCGGTAATTCCTGGGCCTTGGTATCATCAGCAACATCCCAGGAAAATCATCTCCGGCCGTCTTTCTCTGACCGGTGGGAATTTTCTCAAAACCATCCCAGGTGGGATCCCCGGGGGGCTCAGTGGTTCAGCGCCTGCCTTGGGCCCAGGGCGTGACCCCGGGTCGCGGGATCGAGTCCCATGTCAGGCTCCCTGCATGGAGCCTGCTTCTCTCTGCCTGTGTCTCTGCCTCTCTCTCTCTCTCTCTTTCTCTCTGGGTCTCATGAATAAATAAATAAAATCTTTAAAAAAAAAAAAAAAACATCCCAGGCACCATCCCAGGCTAGATGGGCGGCCACCCTCCCCTGGGCCAACAGCTGCACCTGCACGTGGCCCGGGTTCCCATCTCCTGGGCTCGGCCCTCAGCGCGATCGGGAGCAGGGGTGCATGCAGCAGCAGGGGAAGGCCAGGTGGCAGCGGTGACAGGGGTGACGGGTGGCAGAGAGCTGGCTCGGCGAGTGCGGGAGCTCAGGAGAGGCCAGCACATGTGTCCGCCCGTAGGGGGGCTGTAGGCCGCGGTGTCGGTTCACACTCCGGGCCTCCCGGAGCCCCGCAGACACCCCTCCTGGTCCCAGTCCACACCTCCGGGGGACGCCAGCCGTTACCGGGGCGCACGTGGGCTCCGAGGACACAAAGCCACAGCAGCGCTCACTGCGAGCTCCATGGACAGGGCCTCCGGGGCCGCAGGTCGGGCCGCAGGTGACCTTGGTGCGGCCCACGCGGCGGCTGCGGACGGGCCACCTTGCATCCCCACAGCCAACTGCACAATGTGGTGTTGTCACAGCCGCCACGTTCCAGGCAGCCGTGGTGTGGGGGTCACGCGCCAGGCAACCCAGCCGTCTGCCCGCATGACCACCCGAAACCCCGCAGTCCCCCAGGAAGCCGTGCCACATGCACCACCCACGAGGCTGCCAGGCTGAGCTCCGAGTGTCCACGGGTGGCCCAGGGGGCTTGGTGGCTGAGTGCCCACCTCAGCCTGGGGGTGACCCGGGGGTGACCCGGGTCCCGGAATTGAGTCCTGCAGGGAGCCTGCTTCTCCCTCTGCCTGTGTCTCTCTCTCTCTGTCTCATGAATAAATAAATAAAATCTTGGGGGGAAAAAAAAAAGGCCACATCACATGCCCAAGGTCTTAAAGCCTAACAGGTCACGTAACAGAGATAGGACTCGAGCGGGGCGTCTGCTTCCACGGTAAATCTTTTTTTCAGTATGGATGTAGGCATGTATTTAGTAGGGAAAGAGAGAGGGAGAGAGACGGAGAGAGAGCGAGGGGGCTCCGGCTCGAGCTCCCGGGCAGGCCAGGCAAGTAGGTGGGGTGGCGGGTTCCCGTAGGTGTGTACGTGGGTCTGGCCGGGCGCCTCGGGAGATGGGGTGACTGGCCTTTGTCCCAGCAGCTGCCCTGGCCACTCCCGGCCTTCACCCCATCTTATTATCCGTGTCATGCTATCACCCGTGACTACCGAGCACCCCACAAAAGCCAGAACCATTAGTTGTGGAAACCATCACAGGTATGAAACAAATGCAGAAAATGCGGCTCCCGCCCGCTGCAGCTCGAGGAACCCAGCGTGCACCTGCTGCCGGTCAAGTTGGGGGTTTTCTGGAGACATGTGGCTCCCTGAGCTTTCATTCCACATTCCTCAGGCGCTTGGCGGGATGTTCCACGTACAGCATTAAATTTAATTTCCCATCCCCGGCGACATCCCAGAGTTGTCAAACGCCCCAAGGTGCTCGGGATTTCACACCCAACCCGAGGTGTTCACGGCCCGGGGGCGCGCGGCCGTCGCTGCAGGGATCGCTCTAACGCTCAGCACACGTATCTGGCGGGGTCTCTGCGTTCACGCTTCCCATTTTCACCCAAACTGTCAAGACACAAGCTACGTGTATACAAATAAACACTTGGTGCGGAGATGATCTGCCACCGTGTCTAAGAAAAGACAGTTTTCGGATGGTTTTAGGAAGGGGGTTTCTCGCTCCTCTGTCGGCTCAGATTGTTTCCTCCGGCGCCCGTGGGGCCTCCTTCCAGTCACGGCCTTGCTGAGGATCACACCCTGCAAGTCTCCCCCGAGTCCTAACACATCTACTCCCCACTCTCCAGGGCGTATGTGTGCAACTTGTGCAACACTCCTCGCTCGGGTCACCAGGCCGCGGCCGCTGGGCCGCGTGAATCGCCAGGTCACAGGAGGGCGGGCCCCTCCACTCGCCGGCAGGGATCCACCACGGCTTCTTCGGTTTCTTTCGGGTTTTCCCACACTCTTTTGTGTTTCTCATGGTGTCGCGCCCTCTGTTAACACCCTATAAATGCGTGTCAATGCCGGGCACCAGGATATCGTGTTTCCTTGAAAAATACCCGGCAAAGACCCATCAGAGAGCTGCGGGGAAGATATCTTGAGGGACATGAAAAAATACAGGCCGCTCCTTTCTTCTAGGTTGCTCCCAAGGAATGAGTTGGAAAGCTAAGATTTTTATTGATGAAATAACAACACTGGAAGGTAGCGTGAGGGACTCTCGGAGTTCTCCGATGTGCATTTTCAGCGAGCTGCCCCCAGGAAACAGGGTGCAAACTGGCAACTGGTCAAATTGTGCCGGCAGGCGTACAAGTATAGCTCACCCTACAGTGTTGCCTCACAGGGTGCTTAACAATTTGCACATTAGCTGCCAAGAATTTTGTACAAATAGGACCTATCACAAATATATTTCTAGCTTTTCTTTAAAAATGAAATATGGGGCAGCCTGGGTGGCTCAGTGGTTTAGCGCCGCCTTTGGTCCAGGGCGTGACCCCGGGGTCCTGGGATCGAGTCCCGCGTCGGGCTCCCTGCATGGAGCCTGCTTCTCCCTCTGCCTGGGTCTCTGCCTCTCTCTGTGTCTCTTATGAATAAATAAATAAAATCTTTAAAAAAATAAAAATGAAATACGTTTCTCTTTTTTTTGGGGGGGGGAGACAATGCTGGATCCTTATCTCCATTACAAAGATCCCAGTGGTTGAACTGTCCGTTTTTCCACAGTACTCAGCATTTCTTATATTTTCTCCAGCACTTACCACTAACATTTATCATCTTTCCACTCTTATAAAAAAAACAAGTCTTTTTTTTTTTCCCAAAAAACAGATCAGAAAACAGACTAAGAGGTCTATGTCGTTTTGCTTTATTTTTTTTTTTAAAGATGGGAACATTTCTCAGAGAAAGGAAGATGATGTCCCTGTGTTTAACATGAAAAAGTGTGCCCGAGTCATAGATTACAGCTTCCTGTTCCGTCGTGAAGTAAGCCGTGCTAAGAACTACGAGCAGGGAACCCACCAGGAATACACCCAGCTGCACGGAACAGAAGTGCAAACAATAGGGGCTTAAATAAGTAAGAAGGTGAGCAGCTCCATGAGGCTGTTGGAGCCCCGGACTCCTGTCACCTGCTGTTGCACCATCTCTTGTGTCCTCCTCTTGCTCACGGTTGGAAAGCATTTCCCGTATTTCAGGCAGAAAGACAGAAAAAGGACCAAAAGCCTCCCACAGACTCCTGCCTGTGTCCCATCCGCCAAAGCTCCATCACGTGTCGGCTCCTTGTTGCCAGGAACCTGGGGAGGCAGGTGTCAGCCTCCAGGGGTTAGGAAGACCCCGGAGGAGAGGGTGTGAGCGCGCGGAAGAGCCCTGCACCGCTCCCACCGACGCTGCTGGAGGAAGACTGTGCCTACAAGAGGCGAGAATGGAAATGTAGGCAGAGTACATTCTAGAATGTGGATTGCGTCCCTCGCTTACCTGGTCCTCTAAGCATCTGAGGCTGCTGTCCTGGTCCATGGGACTGTATTTTTTGCAAATGCAAACTTGAATCATTCTATGTGGGAGCCTGGCATGAGCAAGGAGTCCGCGAGCTGAACGTTGAGTACCAGTGTCATCCAAACATCGATCTCCAAACCGGGCTCCGTTTCCCTCTGCAGGGCCCATGCAGCGATGGCGGTCAATTAATAAAAGTTTGTTTATTTCTAAGAAACGGCCCCCAAAAGAAAGCAATCCAGCTTTATAAGTAACTAAAGTCCTATATGTAGAGTCATTAAAGGTCTAAAGGAACACTTAAATCTTTCTGATTCGCATTTTATTGCGTTGTGTAAGGGATTACGTTTATGTCATAATAATGTTTGCAATTTTGAGGATTTGCTAATGCTTTAGAATAGATCCCTGGTGAATTCCGGGGGTCGACTGTGTATAATAAACTACTGTGTGGTAGGCATCAAAGTTACACCCTTAGGGAATCAGGGGCGCGATAAAAATGGGCAAGACTGCTCAGAAATCAGAAAGACCTGCACCATTTGCTGCAGGAGCTGAGAGACACACGAGCAGACTAAGCTAAGCGAGAAGACTGTTCTCCCAAGGTTACAGCAACATCCCAATTCACCTAAAATTCAAACACCTTGCAGCCTCTCCTATGGAGAACACTTCCGGAAAACACCGAAACAAGCACAGAAGGCTAGAAGAACAGCCACACGAGATTTCACAGAGCCATGTACTAAAATGTCAATGTTTTATTCCTAAGAAAGCCTCACTCGGAGACTATTTATGCTTGCTTGACTTAAAAGTTCACTGAGATTAGTTATCTGGTCCCTTAATCCCATATTGAGTAGGGACAGCTGATTGAAGGAGCAAGCACAGATGCAGGCCCACTGATAGATGCAAGAAGTTACGCCAACAGTATGACAGCAAGGAAGGATACGAGAAATAGTCTAAAATTCAGAATTCCAAAGGCACTGCCCCCCACAGCCATGTATGGAAGGGACCTCAATACCGCTTAGGCCAGTTTTCAATCAGTACAACGACGGTGCGGTATCACACTCACTCTGACTTATCAAGAAATGGTTAACCTGTACTGAGAAGTATCATTTTTTCAAAAAGATTTTATTTTTATTTATTCATGAGATACCCAGACAAAGAGATAGGCAGAGACACAGGCAGAGAGAGAAGCAGGCTCCATGCAGGGAGCCCGATGTGGGACTCGATCTCGGGACCTTGGGGTCACGCCCTGAGCCGAAGGCGGCGTTAAACCACTGAGCGCCCCAGGGATCCCTGAGAATTACCACTTAGGATGTCAGAGAAATATGTTTTATGCTTAAAAAAGATTTTCATTTAAATGATTGAAATAAATATGTTTTTACCCTTAAAGGGAATAAAGTTGCAGTTATCTGAAAAATTCTTACAGTGGAGGACTAATAATCTGGAGAGAGTGACTATGTTGAATCGACACAAAGTTATGTATGTTCAGCTGCAAAAACATAAGAAAATAATGTTCAGGAGATAACCATCCTTTTATTCTTTTATTTTTATATTTTTTATGACCATCCTTTTAAAATCACGATCCACTTGGAGTCAAGCTGTAAATGTTGCCATGCTTGAACGCAGAATGAAACCTGCTGGCGGATCCTCGCTGACCCACGCCAGCTCCTTAAGTCTGTGTGATGCCGACACAAATTGCCCCCGACCCCTCATCTTTCACACACAACACAGACAGGACTGGACATCACGAGACAGAAAGCAGAGCCACCGGAGTCTAGCGCTCATGAACCACAGGCTTATGGAATGCTCCGGCATGTTTTAAAGACTGTGGTCCAACTGAACCACAGTTCTGAAACGTATCACTTCCAGTAAATGGAAACTAAATATTTTCCATTAAAGAAGGATTGGGTAACAGTCTCAGAAAACCAGGCCCTAAATTGCTCCCCAGTTCAATCACACTGCTGCCGAAAGGCTGCACCTTATAGTGTCCGATGCTCCAGCAGGAAGTGACACAGAGCTACTCGGCCGTGGGTCGTCCTCCTATCACCGTGACAGAAGGACAGAGGGACAGAGGTGTGCTCTCCACTCCAGCTCGGGGGGACGACAGAAGGACAGAGTGACAGAGGTGTGCTCTCCGCTCCAGCTCCGGGGGAGGGAGACCGGGGCCTTCGGCAGGTGCGTCTCTCAGGTGCGCCCGGTCAGCACAGGCAGCGCCGGCGGCCCCAGGAGTGAGGCGGGCGGCGAGGCAAGGAACCCTGCTCCGGAGGCATGTGAGGAAGAGCCGGCGGGCACCTGGTCGCCTCCGGGAAGCCAATCGGAGGCCCAGTATCTGCAGGAAAACCCAGCTTTCTGAAGAGCATCTGGAGATCGAAAGGTTCAATGCAGAGAAGTAAGGAAGGCTGCTGGGGTTGAAAAGAAGCATCGTTGTTTGCGATCAACCCTCTCAAACTAAGAATCAGCAGCGTCATCGTGGGGTTCTCCAGTATTTTGCATGAATGAAGCCCCGCACTAAGCATGTTCCCTAAGTACGTGTTGCTACTGAATCCCGTGAGCTAGCTGCGACTTCCCCGCGTCTACCGCTGATGAAACGGAGGAGAAGACAGACACCTGTTGAAAGTGGTAGAAAGCGGTAGAGACGGGATTTAAACCCAGGCATCTGGCTCCAAAGCTCGTTTCTTAAACCGCTGGTCAACGCTCTTACCAACGTTCTCACGAAAGGAACACCCATGTCCCCTGCGACCTCTGCCAACCTCTGCGGCGGAGGCAGGCTCAGGGAAATTCCGTCAGGCCTGCTTAGAGCAAGCGGTGCAGCCCCAAGGGGCTATCAGCCGGGAAGCCGAGGGATTCCAGCTGTCCGGAGCTCATCGTCTTGTCCTTGTTGCTCTCCGAACCTGCCGCTCCCAATTACAATTTCCACTCCAGTTATCCCCAAAGTGTCCTTTCACTGCCATGCCCCAGTTGTGTGACTGCAGCCCATCCGTGTAGTTGTGCTTCAGAGAAGGGAAGAATGATCGAACGCTGTGGGGAAGGGCCTTTCCTTGACGTATTCGTCCCTAAACGTGTATAGGATCAACTGTGTAGTCCTATAGCTGCCGGGTATTAAAAAAGCCCTAAATTTATTTATTTATTATTATTATTATTATTATTATTATTATTATTATTATTTATACACATCACTATTAGCCTCCTCTCCAATACACCAAATCTATCTACTGCGATCCTTTTCATTTTCCAATAAAGTTGACTGGTTTCCCCCTTGCTAAAACCTTCCAGCAACACTCTCCTTGGGGCCCTTGTTCTGAGATCTTTAAAAATTTCCACCCCTTTAATTAACTAACTCATAAAGATGAAGCCAAATGCTTGGGCTAGCCAGGAGGAAGAAATGTTCTGCTTTGGTTCCAAGAAAAAAAAAAGAAGACCTAATATATTTTCCCTTTTTTATTCAAACTGTGGGAATCAGCTTCCTCCTCTTCCCACCTCTGTCCTTAGGGGCATCATCTGCTTCGTTCTTCAGCCTGGTTGGTAGTTTCCACTGACGACTAAGCTTTTAAGAGACTCGCATACCTGGGCACCTAACAGAACCTGATTCCTGTATTTTTCTCCCTTTTCCCCCACCCACCCCCCTACTTTCTCACCATCGCTGTCCTCTCCCTGAAACCATAGCCACCAGTTTCTGATGGCCTTTGCTAGAGGTGCCTGCTCCCCAAAGACCTTGTTCCTCCTCGTGGGAACCAAACAGAGCTAGCCCACCTTCCTGCCTCCTCCCAACTTATCACTAACAGCTTCAAAGTCTGTCCTTCCCCACCCACACACTGGGAGGCTGGATCAGCTGGAGTCTGGAACAGAAAAGTGGCTGGCATGGAAAACTGGGAACTGAGAGAAGATCAGGGTCAGCTCCAGGGTAAATAGGTGTCCAGGCAGGGCCGGGCCTGTGAGCAAGAGCCAGAAGCCCCAGAGGGCTGCACTGAGAGCAAAGGTACATAGGCCCCGAGCGAGGCGAGAGTTGGGAACCAGGGGAGGGGATGAGTCACACACAGCAGCCTGATGCCCAGGTCTAACCCAAAGAAGGAGCCAGGTCAAAACAAGTCCTGACAAGGGAAGCACGAGTTTGAGGTGAATCCAAGGACAGGAAGAGGAGGCTGTAACAGGGCACAGCTACAGGCAAGCAGAAGGAGCATAAAACAACAAGAAGATGGGGAAAGGGGTTTTGTAGGACACCCAAGGGCTGAGTTTGAATTGCACCATGTAGACAATATCCCAACCCTGTTGGTATCTGTTCATTCTAGAAGCACGTATAGGTCCATGCACTGTACAGCCATCAAAGGTGGCTTCGGACGGTTTATTCCTCCTTGATCTGAAGCATTGTTTTCCAGGAGATACCAAGGGCAATGGAGCCCAACTTCTCCACAGACCATTCCTTTGCTAATTAGTTAGGTGTCAGACCCAAGCCCCAATTTTGCTACTTAAAACGACCTGTATTTGACTGGTTTTGATCCATAAAATGGCATTTCCATATGGTTCAACCTAATAGCACGTGAGCTTGGACAGGTTACATTGCATCCCCAAGCCTGTTTTCTGTAAAATGGAGACAGTAACACCTACTAAGCTGTAATGATTGATGAAATCATGGATTTTTTTAAAGATATTTATTTATTTATTTATTTATTTATCTATCTATCTATCTATCTATCTATCTATTTATTTATTTATGATAGACAGAGAGAGAGAGAGAGAGAGAGAGAGAGGCAGAGACACAGGAGGAGGTAGAAGCAGGCTCCAACCCAGGAGCCTGATGCGGGACTTGATCCCGAGTCTCCAGGATCACGCCCCGGGCTGAAGGCAGCGCTAAACTGCTGAGCCACCCAGGGATCCCCAAAATCATGGATTTTAAGGCCCTTGGTATGATGTCTCACATCAAGTAAATGCTCAATAAATAACTGCTATTATTATCCCTAGTTTTCAGGAATAATACACATTTTGGAATCAAATTCAAGAGTAAGACACTAACAAACACCCCCTGAGCAGGTGGCCATAGACATATATGGAAAGCTCTCTGTACCCTACAGTACAAGCCCCGCAGTGAGCTGTTTTATGTACATCTAACTAACCGGGCAGTGGAGCATATGCTGAACACCATTCCCAGACTCTGGAGACGGTGGTGGAATTACTCCCGGCTCCACCACTGAATGACCTTGAGCACATCACTCATCTGAGCCTCGGCGTCCTCAACAGTAACCTGAGGATGATAACAAGAGTACCTGCACAAATACTGCCTGTGACGTGTTAGCACAAGACAGGGCACACCGTGAATGCTCGACGGATGGGAATCCTTGCATGCTGACCGGATCTGATTCTTTTATTTTAAAAAAGATCTCATTTATTTATTCATGAGACACACACAGAGAAAGAAAGGCAGAGACCCAGGCAGAGGGACAGGCAGGCTCTATGCGGGGAGCCCGACGTGGGACTCGATCCAGGACCCCGGGATCAGGCCCTGAGCCCAAGGCAGATGCTCAACCACTGAGCCACCCATGTGTCCCCGACCAGATCTCGACTCTGACCCAGGCCTGGTCATTAATTCCAGCTCCCAGCATGAAGCCACACCAAGTCTGGTAGAGGAAGGAGAATGAATGTGGAGCACATGCTTGGATCCTTTGTCTATTTGCCCATCTCCCACCCAGATTCTAGACTTGCCTCGACTGGAGGTCCTGAATTTACCGTGCTGGCTGCAACCAACCCATTTTGTTAGACGGCTAGCTGTTTCATCGCAAGCAAGTCCCGGAGGTTCGGCTTGGTCTTGGAACAACTCTTCCTTTGCTTGTGATTTCTGAGTTTCAGGTTGGAAAAGAAGTCTTGGGAGGCAGAGACTTTCTCATTCAGGGCCAAAGAGCTTATTTTTTCAAAATAGATTAGCTTTCTGGGACAGCAAATGGCTCTGGTGAAGGAGCATATTAATTGGTTGCAGCAGAAGGGTCATACAGAAGCAGAAAGAGAACATTTCCTTCTTGACACAGATGAATTTCAGAACTTGGCACAAGGAGCCAGCCAGCAGGGACACACATTGGGTGCAGCTGAGGCCGAAACGTCTGCAGGCATTTGGCTGAGCGCGGTCCGCCCACTGCTCTTCCCGGCGGGAACCCGAGCGACGTGGACGGCGCTGCAGCCAGATTACATGTTGCTACTGGGAATCACGTTATGTCATCCTGTAGAGAAGCCTGCACAGACACGCCAACTTTCTCCGGTGAAATCAAAGGCCCACTCCTCTCTTTCATCTTCCGGCTCTACACCTCCCAGGCTCCCGGGATGCCGCTCTTGGCTCACTCTCCACACTGGGATCAACAGGGTTTATCGGTTCCAGGGGTAGGCAGCCCACACGGCAGAGGCAGCCTGCAGGGAGCAGCTAAAGGAGCCAAGCACGCAGCACCCTAACGTGGGCATGGGGGGCAGAAGAAACAAGGGCCACGGGACAACGTCATTTTGGTTCAAGAGCATGAGACCTTTGGTCCCTATAACACAGGGACTGATTCTGTTAGAATCACTGGTTTAAGAAAAAGGTACGGGGTGGGGGGGGGGGGAGAGAAAAAAAAAAGGCACTGGGTTCCATTAATGAGTCGATCAAGCTTTTGCTGTCTTCTTTTTCTTTTGACCTTATGCGAACTACAGATTCGAGGTGGACTACTTTATGGAGTCCGTGGAAGCCTGAGGAGGCCCCAGAGGAACATGAGAGCTGAGCCCAGGTGGCCTGCAAGCCCGCTGCAGGGATCCGGGCATTCCGTGTGCCGTCCAGCAGCACACTGCCCTGGGCCCAAGGAACCGTACCGGGGCATCCACGGGGTCAGACGGCGGGACCAAGACGAACTCCTACGGGCCTTAAGCGGGGCACATCCGGAAGCCCCCGCCCTCGGAGACGCCGCCGTTCTCCCCAAGTCTGTTGTAGCACTCACTAATCTGGGCTCAGGAAAAGGGACGGCAGCCGACTTGGTCTCGGGCAAGCCGTGGGCGCCGTCCCTCCCCGTGTCACACGCTGGGACAGCAAGGCCGTGTTTCTACTAAAATCAGCGTAGCGCCGGACGTAGTCTCTGCCAGAGAAATGGCAAATGCTATCCCCTTCGGCCCTGGGGGTTTCCATGGTGACTCCAGCAGAAGTTCCCGAGCGGAAAACCAAAAAGGTCATGATTATCGTCAAGCGATGACAACCTAAGACTTTCTTCATCCCCCCCCCCCCCCCCCCGGCTTTACCCTCCCTCCTCGGGGGTGGCGAATTAGCCAGCAGCACCTCCCAGGTGAGGTCACTACGTTCAGGAGCCCAACACCCGGGGAAAAGGAGAAGGACCGAAAAAGGCCAGAGCACCAGCCAATTAACGCTGACCTGGGATAGATAGATAGATAGATAGATAGATAGATAGATAGATGATAGATAAATGATTAATTAATTAATTAATTAATACAAACAAAAAACGATGACCTGGGCACTTAAACGCCATTTCCCCATCTTGACGATGTTGTAAGAATTAACGTGGGGTCCACAATCTACTTCCAGCTTCTCAGATAAAAGGACCTTGCACGAAAAGTCATTTCGAGGTGGTGGTGGGGATGGCGAACACCACCGCGGAGAGCAAGCGTCTGCAGGCAAGCCCTGATAACGGCCATTCCTATGACCATGGAGGTGGCCTGAGAGTCTTCCATGGACTCTCTAAGAGATTCACACGTGCCTCAAAATAACCTTATGGGGGAGACACTATTATCGTCTCCCACTGACAAGTGCAGAACTGAGGCACAGGAGGGTCAAGCAAGGACCCCCCGAAGGTCACAGAAGTGGTTCTAGAACCCAGGCCCGCCGTCACCACTCCACACTTGTGGGAGGCCCCGGTTCTACTGTGGCCCCCATCCCCTATAAGCTATTTGTGTGAAGCAGAGGAGGTGGCAGGGCTACATTTCTTTCTGCAAGGCTGGGGTTCTCTCTGGCGCACGGCAGCTGATGAGCTCCCATCCAACGAGTCTGGGATGAGTTAACCTCAAGTCCCTTCTCTGCACCCCGTACTTGGGTGGCACCTTCAGTTTGTTCCCCCTGGAGGAGTACTTGGGACTTCAATATGAATCCAGTTGAACGGACTGGAGGTAAACCCTAACGCTGCCCACGAGCAGGGCCAGCAACGGGGTTCCGCTCACTGGAGTTAGGCCACAGCCATTCCTCGATGCTAATCTGGGACCTGATGCGGCCCACATGGGTCCATCAGTAGGCTTGTCACTGGCAGTCAGTACTCCACAGTCCCCCAAAGCCCTGTCGTCCCTTGCAGCCAGGGTTGGAGCAAGGGGTGAGAGAGTGGTGCCCAGTGGGCTGCACGAAGCTGCCAGCCAGCACGCAGAGCCTCTGGCAATTAGCTCGGTTCCTACAGTTCCTTAAACAATGTTGATGGACCCTTGTCTTTCATTAAGCTCCCTGAAAGCCAGTCTCTTGATGGATCCCAGGGGCAAAATCCAGGAGGAAAGAATTTATTTTCAGACACAGTTTAACAGCAACCAACTTAAGCGGCACCTAAAAAAAATGATAATTAAATATTTCTCCAAGGAGCAAATTAAGATAAATACCCCAAGGGTCCTTCACAAAGATCTGTTTAGAAAGCGTCCAATTAGGATAACGCACACCACATTTCGAGGACCAAAGGGACTGCTCTGCTTTACCCCCCTTTTGGCCTCTGTTGGTACGCCCGGTTTCCAAGGGAATGAATTTCTTTACATGGTCAGGAGCGGTGTGTTCTCTCAGGGGGAGCACCAGGAGCTGACTTCGTGGCACAGTATCTTGTTCCCGCTCTGATCACAAGAGTCAGAACTGAAGCTCATTTAGACCAACGCATGGCACCTGATTGAGAGGGAAAACCACGTGATTGACAAAATTTTGTCAACCCATGGATGTGCCTCATAGGATCGCCCCTTGCGCTTGTATCTGCACGTAACAAATGAGACAAGCATCTACCTTTTGTTGAAAGGAAACAAGGGTTCTCTCGTTCTGGTTAATTTTTATTGGGCTTCCCCAAGGAAGTCAACCTGACTTCCACATAAACGTCCCCATTCTGAGGTTTCATTCTGAGGGATTTGGAAGCATCTTGGGGTTGATCCTCAAGGTAAGGCCTCTTACAGGCCTCTTAGTCTTGAGTGAGGGGATGGACCATATTGCGGACGGGGGTGAAGGGGGAGCTGAAGCACTAGCTAGAGCTCTGAGGCAACCCAGGAGGCCACAGCTCTGTTTTCAGAGCCTGTCCTCCCCTCCCACCGCCGTCCCGTTACATGGCGCCTCCTCGCAAGACAGAGCAAGCTAAGCACGCTTCCCGAAACAGATGCTCCATTTCCAAATGAGGGTTTGGGTTGCTTGAACTTTGTGACCTAAACCTTTGGAACCTTCCACATTTGGCAGGTCAAGGCAGGACCAACCCACTTAAGATCCAATTTTTGCTTGCCTGTCCACAAGGCTGCTGTGTCTAAAGCACGATGGGAAATTTTAAGAAGCAACCATTAGGGATGCCTGGGGGGCTCAGCGGTTGAGCGTCTGCCTTGCGCTCAGGCGTGACCCTGGGATGGGATTGAGTCCCACGTGGGGCTCCCTGCAGGGAGCCTGTTCTCCCTCTGCCTGTGTCTTTACCTCTCTCTCTGGGTCTCTCATGAATAAATTAAAAAATGAAATGAAATGAAATGAAATGAAATGAAATGAAATGAAATGAAATGAAATAAATAAAATAAAATAATAAAATAAAATAAAATAAAATAAATAAAATAAGATAAGATAAAATAAAATAAAATAAAATAAAATAAATTAAATTAATTAAATAAAATAATAAAATAAAATAAAATAAATGTAATAAAATAAATAAAATAAAATAAAATAAAATATAAAAATAATAAAAAATAAAATAAATAAATAAATAAAGTAAAATAAATAAAAAATAATAAAATAAAATAAAATAAACAAAATAAAATAAAATAAAATATAAAATATAAAATAAAATAAAATTAAAAAATTAAAAAATTAAAAATAAATTAAAAAATAAAATAAAATGCAACCATTAGAGTCTCCGACACACGAAAATGCCTACCAGGGTCTTTTTCCTGTTTGTTATCAAGGTTAATATGGAAATGTGCTGCAGCGAGCGGAGAGGGGCGGTATTTGAAGGACTCTCAGTCTCCATGCGATGCAAATTCTTGCAGGTCAGACGCAGAAACGCGCCTCGGTGCTTTTGCTCTTGGCCAGGAATAGAGCATTTGTCGTCCCTCACCAGGCAGACTGGCACAGCCTCATTATCTCATGTCCACGCTTCCTGAACCCATCCGCTCCCCACTACACGGCGGGGCTTCTCAATTTAAATGTCAGCTAAAGTCAGAAGGTGTTTCCTAAGGATGTCAGAGCCTCGTTAGCCTCAGTTCTGTGACGGTCTTGTCTGTCACTTAGTTGACAATGTCAAGGAAATCGCTTTCCTAAGCATGCTTGCACCAAGGCTCCTCTGAATTTCCATGATACTCTCCTTAAAAAGCTGAACTCTAGGGCAGCCCGGGGTGGGGGCTCCGCGGTTTGGCGCTGCCTTCAGTCCAGGTCGTGACCCCGGGGTCCCGGGATCGAGTTCCGTATCGGGCTCCTGCATGGAGCCTGCTTCTCCCTCTGCCTGGGTCTCTGCCTCTCTCTCTCTCTCTCTCTCTCATGAATAAATAAAATATTAAAAAAAAAATCTGAACTCTGATGAAAAATGAAGATGCTCCGAATTACCAGTATGTAAGCAGAGTCACTTTTGACTGACGGATAAAAGGCCTTAAACACTTTACCACCGTGGGGTTTACACTGGGAGTGAGTGAAACGCTCTACACCCTGGAATTGGGTCGGCGTTCCCAGGGGGGCCAATGGCCAGACCTCCAACTTCCCTCATCCCCTCCACCGAATGCCGCTAATTGTCCCCAGTCACCGGACTACACCACTAAGGCCTCCACGCGATTCCGCACCGCTCCTGGGGCGGGCTCTTACCTATGCCCGCTGGGATGAGGCGAAGCCACCAATCTCCAAAGTCCCCACACTAGACCAAAACCAAACCAAAATTCTTTGCCAGCCACCAAGTCTGTCCTCACCCCTGTCCTCCCAGGAGTCTCCCCAATGACCCCGACTCCTGGAAGTGGACGCGGGGCTGCTCACTTCACTTGGGAGGCTCACTGCACTGTTCTCCGGCCTGGCTGCGTGTGACCCTGGTGGGCAGGGTCTCAGGACCGGGGCTCTACTCACGTCAAGCAGAGTCCCGAGCATGACCGAGATTTGTCCTGGGTGGATGCACAGGAGGACCTAAACCCTGCACCACCGGCCGACACTTAGCAGGAAATAGTTATATGTTGTCTTGGTGCTTATTCGCCTTGGTGGCTTGTGAGGGTCCTGGGTCACGTCCACAGCCCGGCAGCAGCTGCGCTCTTCTGCCCTCGCACCAGCACAGGGAAGAACACGCGGACGGAGCAGCGTCAGGTCTGCTGCTGAGGCAGCAAGTACCTTGAAGTGATCACAAACAGCGTGCGTGTGCACACCCGCAAGGGACACGTGCTAACATTTTAACGACCATAAAACACTCCAAAATTTGACAATTTAAGGGAAAAGTAGACTGTTCCTCTTCAGTCAATGTTCTCTACTGCCTCCACTTTTATTATTTGTTTCAAGGTTTCCATCATTGCTCTTTTACTGATGCACTTAACAGATGTCCTTCCAAAGGCGTCAGACCACTGTTGCTCTTCTTTCATTTTCTGACTCCCCAATTTCTTTTTTTTAAAAGATGTATTTATTTATTTATGATAGAGAGAGAGAGAGGCGGAGACCCAGGTGGAGGGAGAAGCAGGCTCCATGCAGGGAGCCCGACACGAGACTCGATCCTGGGACCCCAGGATCACACCCTGGGCTGAAGGCAGGTGCTAAACCGCTGAGCCACCCAGGGATCCCCTGACTCCCCAATTTATTTTTCGGGAAACAAATTACCCAGAATATATTTCCCCTTTACCTGTATATGCTGGGGAGAAGAAAAAAATATAAAAGAATTATATTTTTAAAGGTGATTTTTTTTCCCAAATTTTTATTTAAATTCTAGCTAAAATCTATGGTAAAATTGGTTTCACGTGTAGAATTCTATGATTCATCACTTACATTTAACACCCAGAGCTCATCACAAGCGCCCTCCCTGGAGCACCCGGGGGGCTGGGTCAGTGGTTGAGCATCGTCTGCGGATGGCTCAGGGCATGACCCCGGGGTCCCGGGATCGAGTTCCCTATAGGGCTCCTGCAGGGAGCCTGCTTCTCCCTCTGCCTGGGTCTCTGCCTCTCTCTGTATGTCTCTCATGAATAAATACATAAAACTGAAACAAAAAAAAAATGCCGTCCCTAATGCCCATCACTATTCAGCTCATCTCCACCTATCTCCCTCCATCAACCCCCAGTCTGCTCTTACAGTTCGCCTCCCTCTCTCACACTTTTTTCCCCTTCATATGTTCATCTGTATTGTTTCCTTTTTTAAAAATATTTTATTTATTTATTCTTAGAGACAGAGAGAGAGAGAGAGGCAGAGGCACAGGCAGAGGGAGAAGCAGCTCCATGCAGGGAGCCCGACGTGGGACTCGATCCCTGGACTCCAGGATCACGCCCGGGGCTGCAGGCGGCGCTAAACAGCTGCGCCACCCGGGCTGCTCTGTTTTGTTTCTTAAGTCAACTTTTCTTTTTAATAACTAGAGACAAAGAAACAAACTACGGTTGATTCAAACAGCAAACACTCATCCTTTCTATGGCTGTAGCCTCTGTAAGTGCTTTTCTTCCGTGAGATAAGTGGAGATCATCCTCAGATAAGAGGAAAGGTGAAAAACACAACAAATTTAACAATCAACTTTAAGGGTGAGGGCACAGCAGGTCATACCTGGATAGGACGATGCAAAATGAAGCTGCCAACCTGAGCTCTTCTCCAGGACAATGGTGGATCCACGCTGAGCCAGTCTGTCCCCGTTTCCCTATCTGTACAGCTCGCAATAACCCACAAGTGTCCGGTGTCTGACCTTCTCCAACATGTAATAGTGTGGCCTGCAGCCTTCGTCTCCTTAAAGGGAGGAAGGAAACCATCCCACTCACAGCCCGAACCAAGATATCATGAGTGGCATGGCAGGACTGGGCAACAGTTCCGGCGGGAGGCACTGTTGCCTTTCCCTCTCTCTCGCTCCCTGACCCCCACGACCTCGTTCCACTCTGACTCCCCTCCAGGGTCTGGGAGTAAGAGGAGGCTGGGTCTGAGCCACTAGGACACTGGGCCCGGGGAAACCAAGCACTTCTTGTGAGGCTTTCTGATTCCCCATTTTCAGACAATACCGCTTGTACGGCTGGGAGGCCCAAAACCAACCAACCAACCAACCAACCAACCAACCAACCAACCAAATCATGCTTCAAAAGCCACCAGTTCTAGTCCAACTGCTGCCAGTCCAGCAGGAAAGTCTCAGCACAATTCACTGCACCGTCTCCTTCGCACAGACTGGAAGGAGGCAACGTGGGGACACGACTCACTGGGGATCCGCGAAGCGGGATTCAAATGGAACCTAATTTGCTGAACTTGAGCCTAAACCTCACAGTAATATCACTCAAGGGGGAAAAAAAAAGAGAGAAAACACGGTGTTTTGGAAATCAACATATTTATTTCAAACTAAAACAAATGTCCTCCAAATTGAACCTGAACTAGATGGATGTTTCATTAACTTTCTAATCTTGAAGGCATTCCCTTGGCAGTTTCTCCAGGGCCCTGGGCAGCCAGACTCTTTATTGGCTGCTCCAGTTCACAGAGGACAATACCCCTGGCGGGCTGGACAACTAACGCAGCTCCAGTCTGCAAGCCTGGCTTCCCTGCCAGGGAGCTTAAAAACCATTTATGCAGTCCAGTTTGATTTCGGAGTGCACAGATGGGTTATTTGAACCTACTGATCCAAGGACATGTTTTTTTATATATTCTTATACCTCGGATCCAAGAAGCAATAATGGATGGGCTGCCTGGCCATTTCAAGCAATTATTGTGTCTGGCATGGGAGCAGGTAAAGACAGAGAAGTGTCAGCGCAGTTATCAGCAGTTACTTTCACTGGAGGAAATGTTACCCGTCCTGAGCCAAGCGCATCTACCTGTCTGACTGCTTTGTCTCTGATCGTCTCTATTTTTTTCTGCCTCTCTCACGTAGGCACGTACTCTCCTTAATTACCAGCAGAAAACGGTGCATTCTGCACACTTCACAACATCTGCTCAGGCCTTAATTAATCCAACACTCACGCGGTCTCCATGGCAACGATGCTTAACAGGCTCCGTCTCGGCATTCAAAAATCTTCCTGGAAGTGAAGGACTCGAAGTCTGGTCCTTACGAAAATGATTCCGCGTTAATTTTGGTGTCAGGTAGAATGGGGATTTTGCGTGGAGGGTGTTCACTTGGGGAGACCACGTCCTATGATATCACGTTCCGCAGCATCATAGTAACATCAACTTCCTCTTAAATACATGTGAAGAGGAACTTTCCAAGGGACTGCCGAGAAAAATCCCGTTACTACCTTTATGGGACAAGAAATTCTTGTGCTGCGGAAGATTCATGACCACGGTCCTCCTGATGCAGCGTCTGGTTATTGTGTGTTGGGCAGTCAGAAGACACACGAGTGTTAAAAAAGAACCTCATCAGGAGGTGTGCTTCCTCAGCTTCTGGCTCGACAGAGCTTCATTAAAAGCCGATTGTCCTTTGCTGGCACCTGCCAACCTCTCACCCAAAGTGCAGCCTGCCAACAGCAGCGACGTGGGCTAAGACCTTTCAAGGAGGCTGCGAACGCCGCCAAGGGAAATGTCAAGCACGTCGCTGAGAGTCTGTTCCAGCTCTGGGGCCCGCACAGATGTGGTCCTTCATACGGACTCTGTTTGTGTTTACATTTGAAGCTACTAGGGTAGAAAACTGTAAAAATAAGCGTTGGCAACTACCCAGAAAACCTGGCCAGGTGTTACACAGGATGTTGGAGGACGGGGCGGGGGCGGGGGCAGGGGGGTAGTAGTAACGGAAGCAGAGAAGAGTGAAACCGGGCATTTAACCCTAAATGGCATTCGAGTCCACAGCACCCTCCATCATTAAATGCTTAACTTGAGCACGAATAGGAAGGGAACCATTTCTTGGAGTCCTAGATCCTTCCTCCTTCACGGCTCCCTCCTCTGGATAAGCAAACCACCCAAAGGCGGCGGAGGAGGGAGAAGAAAAGAACTTAGACTCTTGCATAAGTAAAAATGCATTTTGGTAAACAAATCAGATCCCTGTTATGACATAAAAGGGATTAATCAACTGAGCCCCTGGACCACGAGAAGATCTCCCCAAACCTTCCCCGGGGGCTGGGACTCCGTGGAGCCTGGGTACATGGGCCCTAGGGACCAGTTATCTCCAGGCTGCTGAGGGACAGAGCCAAGGAGAGCTGGGAACTTGGGGGGGGGGGCGTGTTGGGGGGGAAGGGACCCCGTCCTATGAATACAAAAGGGATCATGGAGGGATGTGGGGTGGCAGCTCTTCCAGGAACAAGGGCCAGTTCCCTAACCTAACTAGGTAGTATCTACTGAAAGGAGCAGGGAAAGTATAACCATATTTTCTCAGCAAATTCATTCTCTGTTCTCCTGCAGTCTGTTCGGGACTCTGGGCTGCTGGCCGTACCCAAGACGTCTGACATTAAGGCCACCAGGGTCCAGTCAGCGGCCACCGTGGGCCTCACAGCCAGGACGCTTATCAAGCCCCTGAACCACGGCCCTCCTTCACGCTCCTTACCCAAAGCCACATCCCACGACCACCCTGAAGGGCCTGCTCTGAGCCCGCGAACCAGAGGCGAGCAAGCGGACTGCAAGTGGGATCAGGGTTCTCGCTCAGGTCCCGTCGCCTCTGACCTTAGATTTTGCAAACCCTCCTCCTGCTCGTCTCCCGTCCCTCCCTTCGAGGGTGCAGCTCTTGCTCCCCAGGGCAGGGTCCCCGGCTTTGACCCCGAGCGCCCTCCCGGCAGGAAACTGGCCTATGTAGCAGTGAGACCAGCGCAGGCTCAGGCCTCTGCTCTCGGGCTGCAGCGCCCACCTGCCGCCCACACCCGCATCCTGATTCACTTTTACACAACACACCTGCACAGCTTCACCCTTGTCCTTGCCCCCATTTCACACCTGAGCAAACTGAGCTCAGCAGCAAAGGCTGCAGAATTATACACGTGGTGATTGCGCTCACGCGGGACAGCAGGAGCTGCTCCTCGGGGCTCTGTGGGGGTCACCCGGGGACCTGGGGCAGGGGGTCCCCGACGGCAGGAGCAGGTGCTCCTCGGGGCTCCGTGGGGTTCACCCGGGGACCTGGGGCAGGGGGTCCCCGACGGCAGGAGCAGGTGTTCCTCGGGGCTCCGTGGGGTTCACCCGGGGACCTGGTAGGCTCTGCCGGCTGAACCCACGCCTGCTCACGGCCCCTCCGTCCGCCTCTGCCACACCGGGCAGAGGGACTCCATGCACCGGGGGCCCCAGGCCGGCGACGAGGACCCTGACTCCCCTCTTCCCGCGGACAAGGACGACCCCACGGCCACAGGGGCAGCGACTCCCTCGGGGAGCACCTGAAGCAGCGGAGCCGCGGGCGGGAGAACAACGCCGGGGCCCCGGGAGGACCCCAAGGTGCGGGCGCGGAGACGGGTCCCGGGGCGCCCGGCTTGGAACTCCCGCAGGGTCGAAGGGGGAGGGGGTCGCCTGGGGCACACGCGGACTCGCGCTCGCACACTCATTGGCTCACCTTGCAGCGGGGGCGGGGCCTGCGGGGCGGAGATCGAGGGGGCGGGGCCTGGGGGCGGGGCCTGCGGGGCAGAGCCCGAGGGGCGGGGCCTGCGGGGGTGGGGCGAGGGGCGAGGCCTATGGGGAGGGCCTGGGGGTGGGGCCTGCGGGGCGGGGCGGGGCCTGCGGGGCGGGGCGGGGCCTGCGGGGCGGGGCGGGGCCTGCGGGGCGGGGCGGGGCCTGCGGGGCGGGGCGGGGCCTGCGGGGCGGGGCGGGGCCGGGGCCTGGCCAGGTGCTTCCAGGGATGCAGGTGCAGCGGGCTGTGTCCTGAAGCCCCGCCCTCCATTTCGTCCTCCCGCAGGCTTCAGCGTCCAGGCGGGGGCCTAAGCCTGGGCCGCCCCTCTCCTGCTCCAGCGCACCCGGAGCTCCGATAGACTGGCGTTGGCACAGCTGCGCCCAGGGCGCACCGTCGACCAGCCCGGTCTGGAGGCCGGGGCCACTTGCCCCCGGGGCCCAGGGGACTGTAACAGTCAGAGAGAAGTTCTCCGCGGGCTGCCCCAACCCCGGGGCCATGCACACACACCTCGGGCTGAAACCCAGCAGCCCTTAGAAAGGGCCCCGTTTGCTCGCCCCTCAGGCCTAAGGGCCAGGCCTCGGTGTGGCGCATAGGTAGGGCCTGCAGAGGTGGGCTCAGGGAATTCAGGCCGGGCAATGCCATCTTTGCAACTGCCCGCTGCCTCCCTGCAGCTCGCAGGTCCCTCTCAGAAAGGGGCTTAGACACCATCTGGAACTCTTGAGTGTCCCAACTGCCACCCTTGGGCACCTCCAGGTCACCTGGTCTGGTGGCCCACAGGACTGCACCTGCCCCGCAGGGTTGTGGATATCTGCATCCTTCAAAAGCTGGTGTCTCAGGGTCTGGCTTCCAGTCAGCCTCAATCCAGATGCTGAGATCCCCGCTTAGGGGCACTGTAAGGTCTGTGCGCCCTCAGCCACGCTGCAGACTGGAAGAGGGGGCTGTTTCATCTAATTCAAGGAAATCAACTCAGTCCGGCAAAATGGACTTACACAAAACGAGGAAACAGAAGAACATGTTCCAAATAAAAGAACAAGATGAAACCTCAGGGAAGGAAAAAGAAAACTTAATTAAATGGAGATAAGAAAACAAAGCAGGGCAGCCCGGGTGGCTCAGCAGTTTAGCGTTGCCTTCGGCCCAGGGTGTGATCCCGGAGTCCCGGGATCGAGTCCCACGTCAGGCTCCCTGCATGGAGCCTGCTTCTCCCTCTGCCTGGGTCTCTGCCTCTCTCTCTCTCGCTCTCTATGTATCTCATGAATAAGTAAATAAAATCTTAAAAAAAAAAAGAAAAGGAAAAGAAAACAAAGCAGAAGAGCCAGTGTCTTTCCCCTCCCTTCCCTCTACTTAACTCTGCTTTGACTCATGAACGTCATCAGTTTATCCCACCGAAGCACCCTGACACATTCTTCTGGACCCTTCTGGGTACCCTTTCCTCTTGGTTTCTTGTGGCTTGGGATCCAGTAGGCAACATCCACTTGGGCAGAACCCAGTTGCTTCTATGGTAGAGGGGGGAGTGGAAGGGTGGGGGGTGACGGGGCAGCCTAGTCCTCCTTAACCTGGCTCTTCAAGGAACCCCATCAGTCAGCAAGGTGAGAGGCAAAAGCTTCCGTGTTTCCTCACAACTTGCACAAGAGTGCTTGAAAGAGCTGAAGGTAAGTGGATGTTCTCAGTGGACACCTTAGCCCAGAGGGGAGGAACTTGCTCTGCAGAACCTCCAAATGCATGCTCCGGTGTCCCTGGACTTTTGCTTGGGTTGCCCTCCTTGCTCCCGCTTCCTTTCCCGTCTCTAACTTGTTATTTATGCATCAAGCCTCAGGCACCTTCTACTCTGGGACAACTCCCTCCGCGGCACGTACTCCTGGAGCCCAGCATCTTCCCATGAGCTCCCACGGTACCATGTCCTTCACCACACCTGTTCCTGTGTTTGGCTTCTCCAACAACCTGCAGGCTGATTCATCTTTGTTTTGCTCCTAGCAAACAATAAAATGGTTTGGCCTTTAGCAGACCGTCCACTGGCTACTGAATAAATGTGCCGAATGAAGCTTGTAGAGATGCAAGTAAGTCGAACGCTGACCTTAGGAGACCTTAGTCCAGCCTTATAATTAGCCCCCTCCAGGCATTCGGCTTCTCTACTCGTGCTCTCAGGCTGTGCAGCCACGATCCGCCTGAGGATTGGCACCGGGCTGAGCAATTATTAAATGATTATTTAATGATTTAATAGTAGCTAGCATATACTGACAGCTATTCCCCAGGCTGTGTTCTAAGCACACTCGTGTGTGCAGCATTCGTGTCTCACAGTTCTGTAAGGTAATCGTCCCTCTTCCGTGGGTGAGGACTCGGAGGCCTAGGGAGGTGACGCGACACCCCGGGGACAACAGCGAGGGAGGACCTGACTCCAAAGCCCACACTCCCTGCTGCTGTGCCTCTCTCTCTCTCTCTCTCTGTCTCTTGGGGAAAGACAGAGATGTTGACTAACCACTCAGGCTGATCCTGAGCTTGAAAGGCCGCCTGAGGTCACGGGAAGGAATCTGTCCTCCTCCTTACTCCTTTACCCGCCATCCCAGGACTTCACTGCACTCCCCTTTCGGCTTAGCGTGGCTCCAGCCGCCCGGGGCGCCCGCTCTCCCTCTGCAGCGGGGCTTCGGCCCCTTCCCACTGAGCAGGGCCCCACAAGTGGCTGGAGGGGGTTGCAAGGCTCCGGCGACGGGACATCCTGATGGCTGATGGCGCGTCCCAGGGCTGGACTGCGAGTGGGGCGGCCGTGAGCGCACGCAGCCCGCGGAGGACAGAGCAACGGCGTGGCTGTCCTTCCCACAACCGATCTCCAAAGGGATGAATGTTTCCTCTAAGCTCTTCAGTTGGCAAGAAAAGTAAATCCTTTCCAGGAAACTTATTTACGACGCTGGAAAATAGGGTGGTCTTCTCCCGGGACTGGGGAGTTTGTGTTGGAACCACAGGGCGACCTCCACTGCGACCGGAGCCCTGTGTGGTGAGGACACAGTGCAAAGGGAGACGTCCTCAAGGAGCCTTTTCAACTTCTCTTCAGCTGCAAAGTCATAATCTTAAATAAGACAGTTACCAAGAGGAACCCATGATGCAGATAGCTCAAGAGATGCTCCTGCTTCCCCATGGTAGCTGCACCAAGACTCAAAGTCTGCAGGCCTGGAAATCAACTGAGCACATGAGTTTTTAAAGAACTGTGTGGGGATTCTGAACCTCTATTTGTGTCATCACGTACAGATATTTCCACATCCAATGCCGGGGGAAAGGGAGGATATTTATAGTTATATAAATATAGTTATAGTTATCCTATCCTATAACTTATAGTTATTCTATAACTATAGGATTTAGACTGAAATATCGGTGTGTTCCTTACTCAAGGGATATAGGATTCTGGACAAGGCTTTGTTGGAAAGAGAGCGGGAAGACAGGTCTTTTTCTTTAGATGCCTTTAGGAATGGAAGATACATCTCATAATTCAGGAGTTCAGCTTGGAGGTGAAGTGATTGACTAAAATTTTAATAAGCTATACCCATTCTTGAAGATTAGACTCTTAATTTGTTATTATGATTGTGACCAAGATGGCCGGAGGCAGCAAGAGTCAGAGTACTCCCAACAAAGGCTCTTTTTTTCTCCCCCAAAGGCTCTTTCTTAAACTAAGATTTGACTTGCCAACAGGAAAATATAAATGCCAACAGGTATTCAACTGGACAGAAGACAACGGAATCTGGGTGAAATTTTTTCCCTTCCTATCACAGCTCCCTCCTGGTGAGTGCTGCAATTCCGGGTGAATTTAGTCCTCCTTGATTTTCACTTTCAGTAAGGGGAGAGAGTGTTCGCATGTGAAATGTCTATTTCCCTATGGTCTTACACAATGTTAAAGTGTTCAAATAGCGAGGTGAAAGATATTTTTTTGACTCGGAGCAAAACATACAAATATTTCTGAAGAACAAACTGAAAACATTTCCTGGTTTATTTTCTTACAGCGAGACCCATATTGCTCTGAAGGCCAGATGTGCTAGTTTTCCCTTGTGAAACAGCACATACAGTCAGCAGGCTTCACCCAGAAAGCAGTTTGGATTTTGTCCTTTAAGAACCGCAGGGCAGGGATCCTTCTGGGGAGTGGTAGTTGTCCTTTCTCTCCACTGTGGGAGGGAAGCTGGGCACTACTGAAGCTTCACTATTTACATCAAAATGGTCTGCCTGGGGCTGTGTTGAAGGATGTTGCTCAACTGTGGCTTGAAGACCAACCAGCATTAGATTAGGACCAAGAAATTGAGCACGTGGCCCAGGTCCTAAGAGTCCAGATTATGTCCACAGCAGAGTAGTTGCCCAGTTGGAACTGGTAGGTGCCCAGACAGGACATGTTGGCCGCATGGGGACTACAACAGATCACCACCAGGAGAGGACCCCTTTCACTTCCCCAAGAGAACTTAGCACGTTAAAACAAAACAAAACAAAACAAAAATCAAACAAAAAAAACCACCCAGCCAAGAAAAGGCCTTTCCCACATGCTCCTCTGCCTTTTAGGGCCTTGAGGCCATTCCCCCTAATCAGCTGCTGTGTTGGGAAAGCTTGCCCATCATGAATATCACTCTTTCCAACCAGATTGCTTCTTCTAGATCTTTAAAAACAAAAAAACACATTTCCAAAACCAGGTGATCCAGTAAAAAATGCAATATGGGATTTTACTCTAGAGTCATAACAACTCTGAAAATATTTCTGCTTATTCAAGTTAATTTCTCCACCAGAAATCTGAAATTAGGTGTGATAAGTTAATGATTATACAAACAAGAACTGCTTTCAATAATTTAATTGGACTCATGCCCAAAGAATGTACTTGCATGAAATATTAAATATTACTTGTAAAGCAATTTGGACACAGTCACACAAACATCAGGAAAAGAAAAAAATAATTCTCCACAAAATGCCAGTGTTTTGTTTTGTCTGGAAAAAAAAATTGACCACACAATTAGAGGTAAACGATATTTTCTTCAGCCGCGTCTCCGGTCTCTGCATCTTGTCCGGTCCGCGTCTGTAGGTTGTGCGCTGCTTCTGCCGCCCCCGTCTGCAGCCGGGAGCTGCGTGCACTGGGCTCCGGGGAGGCCGAGGGCCCCGGGTGAGGGGTGCGCAGGCCTGCAACAGATAGACGCATAGGTCAGAGGGGCAGCGCGAGGCCCACACACGGGATGCTAGGCCCTGGGCCGTGGGGTCTGGCACACGGGGGGCCATGGGCTCCCAGGGGAGCGACAGCCTGCAGTGGCGGCAAGGGACCCAACGACTGCAGCACCGACGTGCTCGCTGGCACCCAGGCCTCCTCTAGCTAAGAGCCTTGCAAGTAAGTGCAGGGCAGGCTCAAGTGGCCGGACACCTGTCTCCGTCCGCAGGCAGAAGCCGTGCCAGCGCCGAAGGGGTGCCCCCTGCCCACAGGCCAAGGTCTGCCTCCGTGAGGGGGCCGGGTGCACCTGCACGGCACCTGGCCCCGGGTTCCCGGGGCCCCCTGACCACCCCCCGACCTGCCTCTAGATGCCCATGGGCCAGCGGCCTGGGCTGCAGGCCTTGGCAGGTGGCTGGGCCTCAGCTGTCGGGGCACCCGCTTGCCCAGGGCAGGGGAGGGGACAGGGCTGGCGCCCTGGAGGAGGGAGGCCGCGGCCACAAGCTCCTGCCTCCGGCCCAGGACTCCGGGCACCCTCGCCCGCCGCTCGCCTGCAGCACATGCCCTGTGGCCTCCACGGACACGCGAAACCGGCAGCGCCATGTGACCAGCGATGCTGGCTACCTGGGCCCTCCTGACCCGGAGGCTCGGCTGTGAGGCTGGAGAGCAGCACCCCACACGGCTGTCCCCGGGGCCCGCAGACACCAGTTACCGCAGGAGCTGGAGCCAGCAGGGGAGGTGGCCCGGGACGAGGGGAGCCTGGACCCACAGCTCTGTGCTAACCCAGGCCTCCCTGACTCCAGATGCCAGTGGGACGTCGGAAAATCCATCTACGTTTGGGTGACTTGATTTTACTGAACCCCGATTCCAAATCCTGTCCCTCAGATTCTGGGAAGCCACTAACTACTGCTATTTTCACGACTGAGGATGCCTCTACTCCCCTCGTGCCCAGAACTGGGCCCGAGAACTGTGGGTCTTTACTGACATCACTCTTTAAGCCTCAAAATGTTGCAACTCACATTTTACAGTTTGGGGAATGGAGGCTCAGGCCACTTCAAGCCCTCCCCCAACATCGTGCAAGCTAGATCTGAACTCAGGAGCATTGCCACTTGCTCATGGGATCAAGATTCTCACGATTCTCATTCTCACGGTGATGGAAATGGTTTGACCATCTTTCCTAAATGAATAGAGACCTTGAATGTCTAGTGCTTCTCCTCGCTAAGTACCACATTTTGAAGAGTCACTTAGCAAAAACGAAATTCAGAAAAAGACATAGCAAGCTCCTAAAAACACACACAATTATTATCAAAATTACAAAGCTCCCTCATTTTATCAGGCAAACACAAACCACCCCCCGGCACCCCCTTGTCTACGAGGGCAGCACACAGCAGTCCACAAGGCCCTCCACTATCGTAGCACATCTGGAGACGAAGAGTGCCTGTTTGTGGTCACAACACACATTCATGCTTCCAACTCCTGTCCCCAGCCATTGAATGAATAAAGCCATTTAACCTCTAAGAAACCAATATTCCCAGTTTCACTACTCATGTTTAGTATCACACAACCTGAAACACACGCACAGCTCCAAGCCTCCGTCTGGTGGAGGGGGCCGGCCGGAGCCACCACAGTGCTGCCTCGTGGCCAACAGAGCGTCCAGCCACATGACACGAAATACCACACGGAGAACGAACAACTATCCACTGAATGAGGTGGCTGAGGGGCGACTGGTGACAAACGTGACAATACCAGGCCCGATGAAGCCCTTAATCCACGTAAGTCTCCTTCCTCTGGGGCGTGAAACATGGAGCAGAAACCCCGAGACACCGGGGAGTCTGGATCTGGCGAGTCCTCCTACTGGTTTCAAGGAAGGCATCCTCAAAACGAGCCGAAGGACCACATATAGATCAGGATTCTTTTATCTTAAGTTAAACTGTAGGCTCTGGTTCAGGAAGAAAGAGACCCAAGAATAAACGGGGGGAGGTGTAGTTGGTAATCGTGCGTGTGTGTGTGTGTGTGTGTGTGTGTGAAGGGGTGCAGACGTTTACTGAGAACTTCTTGAGATAAGAAGAAAAACACAGAAGAAGAAGATCTCTCGGTGAGAAGCCGCTTCCTTGGCCCTCAAGTGACGGACTCGCGTTGTTCTCCCAGATGGGTGACTAGAGGTTGTCGGGGTATGTATGCCTGAGGGGAGCTCGGTCTCCTCCTCCGTGTTCTTCCTTGGTTTCCACCCTAACTCTTTAGGGAAGGTCAGACAACCTTCTTTGAAATTAGAAACGCTTCCACGATTTCTGATTTTGTTATTCCATTTCAACCCTGAAAGAACCCCAGCACAGCAACTGTATACTTTCTCAAGGTCAGCCACCTTTTTCCACACTTCTTACCCTAGAGAATATGATCATCATATGGAACTCTAAACTGGAAAAACATTTGTTAAAACAAAACCTCACTGATTCAAAAAGCAGAATTCTTGAGTAACAAAAAATCATCCAATATTGTGATCAAAATCCCTATAAATTGCTGGACATAAAAATACCTCAATTTTAAATAAGCAAAGATATATGAATTTAACAGAAACAGAATTTAGTCAACCATAAAGCAAATGCTATTATAAGGAAACAAAACTACAAACTGGAAGGAAACTTTCAATCTAGTGTCTCAATAGAACTTTTCCTTTTACTTAACCTAAAAGATATAATGTGATCTTTACCATACTTCTGGAAACTAAACACAAGGAACATTATTAAGCTTAAAATAAAGACAAATAGGCTAAAATACATAGAAAACCCAAGGCCTTGCTAAACCAAGTGGAGAAATAAAATCTTGGTGCAGGATTTCTTCTACTGAACCGAACTTTCTTCCACACCCTACAACTTCATCCTTAAGAAGAAATCTCCTTAGACCCACCGTCCACTAATGAAGTTTTTCAGAATTCTAAGTACCCACATTTTGGCTGGTACTATTCTCTTTCTCCCATGAGTAGGGCTAGAAAGCATCCATTCTACCAAGGACATGCCCTGCACCACACACCGATAATCCACAGACCAGCTGGTGTCCTGAATCTCCCTATTCTTAGCCTTTAGTTGCAACCTGTTGGTTGACATTTGCATTCACCACTTTCATCATTTGCTCACCTCGTATTGCCATTTTAGACTATCAGGGAAGAGAATCTGAGGTGTGGGATGGCTTGTCCTGAGAAATGGACACTAGCAAGATGCAAAATCAGCCTTCCCGCCATTGGCTCTCCACCATTAGTATTTTGAGCCAACCAAACTGGATTAAGACCAGCCTATAAACTCGAGGTGTACAGTGCAACCACGTGCCATATTGAAAGTGGATGAAGGGCCCCCTACGCTGACGGCTGAATGCAACCTGTGAACGACAAGGTAACCTCGGGCAAGTCATCTCTCCTCTTTGGGCTTCAATTCACCAAGGAGTTTTGAAGTCACCATTCCAGCCTCTTGAACTCCTCTACCAAAGGAGAATTTATACATTTGTGTTTTGGGTTATGATTCACCAAATAATCTGAGGGAACAACAAATGAATGTGTTTCATTATCTTTTTTTAAAATTTTTTAAAGATTTACTTATTTATTTATGATAAACATAGAGAGAGAGAGAGAGAGAGAGAGAGGCAGAGACACAGGCAGAGGGAGAAGCAGGCTCCATGCCGGGAGCCCGACGTGGGACTCGATCCTGGGACTCCAGGATCACACCCTGGGCCAAAGGCAGGCGCTAAACCACTGAGCCACCCAGGGATCCCCCAATGAATGTGGTTTAACTCTTTATGTTCAAGAAATACAAATTTATCACCTTAGGTCCCATATAATGTTTTTAAGGTAATTTCCAGACATGGGTTCCGCCCCCTACCTTCATTCCTCTAGCACCACCTAACTGCCGGAGCCCACAGAGTCCTCAGGGGACAGTCTTCGGAAAGCTACCTAACGAGAAGGTAATGCCCGCAGTCAAACCCAGCGCATGACCTGCCCGTCAATGAACAGCAAGCTGAAGGAAACAGCGAGTTGCTTCCTAAGTTGTCATGAAGAAAAAGTTTGTGACAAGTCGGAAAGGGCTGTCCGTCATTTTAACATCAGCAATACTTGCCTTTCCTGGATTTTCTGGATGGAAACACATTCTCAATCATGGTATTTTTTAAGCCATATTTAAACTTAAAAGCACCAGTATAACTTTCATCATAAATATCAACGGTGGAGGTCCAGAACTTAACTCAACAGTATGGCCCCTGGCCAGGCACCAGCAGCCCAGTGCTGCAAAAAAGCACACTGAGTCTACTGTTTAGATTGTTGATGATGCCCTGCTCAGTCCTCTGCGTCTCATCCCATTCCAGTCTCCCAAATAAAACTCACAAAACAGAGCTCTGAGTCTCTGGGTCTTGGCTCTGTTCTTGTTTACTTTAACGAAGTGTTCTGACTTGTGCTCCTTATTACTATATCCCCAGTGCATGTTCCGAAGATCAAAATTCACACTTCCCTAGAATAAACTCCACCTCAAAAATTTTTTGACTAATGTTCCAAGTCTGCAAAATAAGTTGTATTCCCTATTTAATGACTGATTCATGCTTATACTGTGAAACATTTAAAAAATCGTTTCCTGATGGCATCACTGGCAATCACTGTTTTTTCTCAGGAGCATTAATGCACAGCATTTTTCTTCTAATGGAAAACACTTCTTGTAGGGAGCTTGAGGTATCTTCAGAGCAAAGGAAAAATGGTCTGTGTCACTAATTCTGCTCGACTCCATTTTCCTCCGTGAGCCACAAAGAGGTCGTGAGCCTCTGGCATGAAAATGAACCTAGATTTGGTGTCTGAGACCAATGATCTCAACTACTGTTATGATTCCATTGCGACCCCTCATGTACCAATACTGCTCCTGCTCCCTGCCCTGGAGGGAGTGTGTGTGCACATGTGGTGTGCTTGCAGAAATTTGTAACCTATAAAAGCAAACTTTTATAATTTTTCAAATTGTGACTGTTGTAGCCGGACTTTTTTTTTCTTATCGGAGATTAATACATTTGGAATCGAATGTGAGTTAAATAGGTAACACTGACAAGAAAGCAGTTGAAGCAATCAATACAATGAAGATGAGATTATATTAACAGAAGACATGATACACCAAGCCTGTTATCTGATCTTGGATTTGCTCCCACTCTCTTTTTTCCCCATTAGGTACCAATGTTAAGGACTCATGACCTTAACGTTTAGCAAGCCCTATGGGAGGGTGGGGCAAGTGCTTCCACCTTCCCCCTCTTATTTAGGATGCATTTCAAAGTGTTTCTCTAAACAAGATACCAATAAGTGTTAAAGAGAAAAGAATACAAGTAAGTTGATGCAACTCTGGGTAAATCAAGTCTATTAAAAGATTCCTGAGAATGTTACAGGCTCCCCTGCATTATAAATCTCTGAGAGGGGAAAATGGTAAGTGGCATCCCCCAAACTCGGGGAGAGTTCTCTCACAGTGTGCTTGGCAGTGCTGTGTTCCATGTAACATACTTTGGGAAACGGTATACTAGAGAAAGATAAATATATTATAGATTAAGGAAGAGACGGTGAATGACCAAGATGCCAGAATAAGTCAGGGCAGGAAGTTGAAAATAAGTGAGGTTTTCCAAATTCAGAAACTCTTAACCCTGTATATAATGCCCTATGGTGGACCCAGGCAATAATCATCAGTGGCCACTAGAGTTATCAGGATGGGGAACCTTATAATGCATGGACCAAGGTGACAGCATCTGAACTCATGGGGCAATTATAATATCATAAAAAGGCAAACAGACATGGTAAGCCTATAAGACGCAAGAGGAAATGTACAGTATGTATAATGTAGGAGATACGCAACACCATGTTTTTCATGTCAGAGAAGTATCTAGTCAAATATCAAATACCTATTCCCAACTATCCAGTTTACAGGAAATACAGAAGTAGAATAATATGTTAAACAACACTATAGAAAAGCAATCAGCAAAATTCAGAATGTAGGACGTTTAAACACCCCCCCTCCCCCGCCCAGGGAGGAAAAATGTCATTTCAAAATATAAACAACTTAGTCTTTTCAAAAAAATTATGATTTTTTTAAAAGGGAGAAACTTTAGATTAAAAGAGACTTAAGAGATCTACAAACCAAATGCAACATATGAAATTATTTGGATCCTGATTCAAACAATCCAAAGGGGGAAAAAAAACTGAAGAGAAATTCAAGTGTGGAGAGTATGATTTTAAGTAAAAAATGTTACATTTTTTTTAGGTGTAATGATATTATGGTGATGTTTAAAGAAAAAAACAACATTCCTTGTCTTTTAAAGAAAGATACTAAAGCATTTTGAGATGAAATCATAGGATATCTTAGATTTGCTTTAGGATAACCCAATGTGAGAGGGAGAAAAGAGCACCAATGAACCAAGATTGGCTTGTCTCAGTTTTGGTCATCATTAAAGCTGAGAGTTCATTAAATCATTCTATTTTTGTATACATTTGAAATGTTCCATGATACATTTTTAAAAGTCCGTAGCCTTACATATATTTGGCCTATAAAATTATAAAGGGCTCTCTGTTATTCCAACATTGTAGCTTCTATACATCTGATAGAATTGGAATACTCTGGCAATAAATTAGAGTCTTCCTCTGGACGCAGAGTATGTTTAGATCAATTTTAATGCGACTGTATGACAAGTCGTTGGCAAATGTGTGTGTACAGGTTTATATCTATTTAGAAAGATTCATAGTTCATATGAATCTAATCCATAAAATAGATGAGGTTCATTTGGGTTTATAGCTACCCATAAAAAATGATACAGATTCAAGTGTGGCCCGTTGCTTTTGCCTAGAAAATCTTACATCTCCTAAGTGAACTGTAATTCAGAAAAGATCTTTTATACCCTGGGTGTATTTGTTGGTGGTAATGAATTGGTAAGTAGCTCATGGAATTTAGATTCCTCTCCTTTAGCCTTTTGAGTTTGCCTAGAACTAAAATGTGATATTTAAGAAATAGAAAATATTTAGTCAAATAATTTCAAAGTAAATTTCAGTTTTTAATAATATATATTGTCAAAGGAATTAGTGAATATGATTCAAAAATTTTATCTACTCAGGATGCCTGGGTGGCTCAGCACTTGAGCATCTGCCTTCGGCCCAGGTTGTGACCCGGGGGTCCTGGGATCTAGTTCCCCATCGGGCTCCCTGCATGGAGCCTGCTTCTCCCTCTGCCTGTGTCTCTTCCTCTTTCTGTGTCTCTCATGAATAAACAAACAAACAAATAAATAAATCGTTTTTTAAAATTAGAGATATGCTAGGTGAATTAAAAAAAAAATTAAGAGCATCTGGGTGCCTCACTTGGTTGAACCTCTGACTCATGGTTTCAATTCAGGTCATGATCTCAGGGTAGTGGGATCAAACCCCGAGCTGAACTCTGTGCTCAGCTGGGCATCTCCCTGAAGATTCTCTTCCTCTGCCCCTTCCCCTACTCACTCTTGCTCTCAAATAAAATAAATACTAAGAAAAAAAAAAAAAAAGAATCAACAGACTAGTAGAAAATCTCCCAGAAACTTATTTGTAATGGAAATCGAAAAAGCAGGAAAGTCAGAGGATCCAAGAGATCCAATATATAACCAGAAACAGGTCCAATAAGATAATAGAAAGCAGAAACAGATTTTTTTTTAAAGGGAAATTTCCCAGTATCGAAGGAAATATCTCTAGATTGAAAGATCCTAATGAATAATCAGTAAAAATGGCTTTCACGAAAGACCACACTAAGGCATATACTACAATTCATCCAGGAAGGGATAAAGAGAGAATTCTAAAGGCTCCCAAAATTGAGAACAGGTCACAGAAGTTTAGAAATAAGAATGGCACCCGACGTCTTGAGAGCAATCCGAGAAGAAGAATCAAATCCTTCAAAATTCTGTAGGAGAATAACTTTTGATCTAGAATTCTAAGCCTAGATATCTTACAAAAACCAAGTATGAATGTGGCAAAGATAAATTGAATGAAAAAGACATTTCAAATTAGTTAATTGGGAAAAATGTGCTTTCATGACCTCTTTGCTTAGGAAAGTTTGGGGATCCGCTCCACCAATTAAAGGAATAGATCACAGAAGATAAAGGGACTGAAGACAAAGGATCCGTCACAGGAGGGATAGGAAGGGTGACACTTGCATAGCTGGCCTGGGAACGGGGACCTACGAGAAACAGGAGGCCAGAGGACCCTGGAAGGGAAATTTCAAGGAAGGAAAATGAAGCTGATAGATACTGGACATGTCGCGTGTGTGCAAACTACTATTGGTCAATAACTGAGCGGCGTCGGAGCTTTGAAGGAAGACATAGTGGAAGGAAGGAAAAATGTAAGCAAATGAAAATGGCAGATGGTTAAAGATTCAGTAAGATAGAAGAGAATAGTCAAAACCAGTGTTATTTTAAGTAGCTTCTGCACATCAGGTTGATTTTTTTCCATCTTGAAAGAGCTCAGCTCTCACAAATGTCCTTTTCCAATCCTAAAGGATCCACATACGACTGTAAATGATTTCTCTGAAAACTATTTCTCAAAGTACAAAACATACTGAACCCATTTGGAAAGAATGAATGTGTCTCCATGAATAAGACTGAATGCTTGAAATTCCAAAATCTGCTGTTAGGAAAAACACCTTTATAAATAGTCAACTCACCAAAGAGATAACCTAAAAAGCAAATAAATGCAATGATACTAAATCTCACTAGTAATTAGAAAAGTACAAATTGAAAGCATGTGAGTTACCATTTCATACCCATGATATTGGCAAAATTTAAGAGACTAACAATACTGAGTTTTGGGAAAGTTCGGGGAAAACTGGAACTCTCATATATTGCTACTGAGAATTATGTAACTTTAGAGAGAAAACAGGAATACCCAGCAAAACCAAAGACATCTCTACCACTATTAGGTGTTATCATGTGAATAAATTCTCATTCATTTGCACAAGGCGAATGCATAAAAGGATGTTTACTGAGAATCATTTGCAGGGGGAAAACATTGGAAATACCCTAACTGCTCATTAGTGGGGGAATGAACATGCTGGTGTTTATTCCTATATTGGAATAGCATACAGCAGTTTAAAATGAACTATTTGAGCTATGTGTATGAATATGCTCATTTAGTGAAAAAACTGGCTGCAGAAAGGCATACACATTATGTATTTACACAGAATATATATAAAAACAAAAAATATGTATTATTTATGCATACAGGCAGTGATAGCATAAAAACATACTATAGAAATGATATGCACCAGGGGCACCCGGGTGGCTCAGTGGTTGAGCATCTACCTTTGGCCCAGGGTGTGACCCTGGGGTCCTGGGATTGAGTCCTGCATCGGGCTCCCTGCATGGAGCCTGCTTCTCCCTCTGCCTGGGTCTCTGCCTCTCTCTGTGTGTCTCATGAATAATAAAATCTTAAAAAAAAAAAAAAAAGAAATGGTATGCACCAATTATAAGATATTGGTTAACTCTAAAAAGGAAAAAAAAGAAAAATGAGAGGGACGTTATATCTAACATTCTAAAAAAAAAAGGCAAAGATATCTGAGGCAAATATGGCAACGAGTTAACATTTGTTAAATGCACAATACACTTTTTCTATACGTTTCTGTTTGAAATTTTTCATGATTAAAACTTGTATAACAAAAAATGCATCAAAATACACAGCAACCAATTACAATATGTGGTTTTTATTCGGATTCTGAGTCAAAAAAAAAACAGACTAGAAAAAGTACACACACACACGAAACAATTTTGAACTTAAATACTGACTAGATATTGATATTATGGAATTCTTGCTAATTTCTCCCTTGGTGTGATAATAGTTTTAAAAGGAAGGCCTTATCTCTTAGAGAATTATACTGAGATATTCTAGATCAATAAATGTTCTCATACAAGTTCTAAGTACTGCTGCAAAATAAACCGGTGTGGTGGCGGTGAAGCTTCTAGAGGAAATGTGACTGGCCGTTCAGTTCCTCAGTTTCTCAAGTTGGAGAACGGTCACTAAGTGGTTGTCATACTCCTGCTTAATTATGTACATGTTTGAAATCGTCCACAATACAAACAGACCCAAAAAAGAAAAAGAAAAAGTCAAGATCAATTTTTTAATCAAAGTGAAGCTATTCAGATCCTGGAGTCCTTGTTAAGAAAAAGGAACAATTTTTTTAAGGCGTGGTGAATCAAATGGCAGGTAGGTCTCCAGCTCAGGGACACATCACCACATTCACAGCACTGAGGTCCCCTGACAGACAGAGACACCTCGGATTCCCGAGAACCGTGCTCATTAGGCTGATTTCTGGAAACTGTCTGCTTCATGAGCCTATTCACACCCAAAGAGTCATGCCTCTCATTTTGTGCGGGAAGAAGTGAATTCATTTTTCTGCTAGGTGAATAATGCAGGAACTCAACTTAGGAATTTTAATGCCATCAGCGAAGAGGGAGAGTTTGAATTTTAATGCCCCACTTACTTCTTACTGATGCAGGAGAGGGAAATCTGTTAGAGTTCTTAAGCATACAAGATCCAATGCCTTTGATCAAACAGAAGAAGGTAAGCAATTAAATACATCCAAGCTAGTTCTAACTACATCTTAATGATCATATAATTGGACTTCAAAAAATTGGTATCCAATTCTTTAAAGGTTGACAAATGAGTTTTTTTTTTTCTTGATCAACTACAAAATTACATGATGTCAAATGACTTACATGCCTTTTCTGTTCTGAGAAATTGGTATTTACAGTTTTCATAGCAACATAAAGTTTTTTTCTTTTTTAGAAATGAGAAACATTATTTTTGTAATTCTATTTGTTTGAAATGACGTTTGCCAAGAAACCAAACTCCAAAATATATTTTCCAACTGCAGCTTTGAGTTTATGCCACTCAAAGATGATTATAATTTTAAAAGTACAACATAATATATAGAAAAAAGTGTTTTGTTCAGTGCAGATTTTCACACCCTTGGCATTCTTTTCACATTTGTTTGTTATCAGAGTCAAGATAACTATAGTACATTTCTGGAAATTAAACTTAAATATTTTTAGAAATTGTACAGTTAGAGAGGAAGGCAGTTTGCGGAACAGAGACAAAAATAAGGATATTACCAAAACAGCAATCAAAAGAAAACATACATACAACAGGATTAACTGCTCTATTCCTTGGAGCCATCCTTTCCCTCTAAAGGAGATTATTTTTAAATTGTCTTACGGATACTAATGTCACGTGAAGCTACTCTAGCTGTTATATTTGCGCTCGTTGACATGTGACCTGTGACCAACACCAGAGCCTAAAGAAAGCTAATTTCCTTCGTTATCCAGCAGGTGACACGAATGCCCCCAAGGTTGCACTACACCCTCCTCCTCCTGGACAGAACTCTCTTCTCCAAACAACTCTTCTCAACAAGGAGCCACAGCTTTGCCACATAATCTAAGTGCTCTTTAGTGGAATCAGCCACCAAGAACAAGGATCATGGAGAGGAGCCTCGGCTCTTCCCTTGGTGACCAGCAGCCCTCGTTCCTGACGGACGTCGGGGGGCCACTGAGCACGCCGTCCCACAGTCAACCACCAGAGCTGGAAGGTGCCGGTGCAGAGAACTGTTATAAAGGCAAGACCCCCCGCTCAATGGCTCATGAGTACCGGCCACAGGTGAGCCCACTTCACAGATGCTCCAGAGAGCGAGCTTCCCTGCGCGGCGGCCAGGACAGCTTCAGACAGGACACACCTTCCCCGAGCCTGGAGGGGTGGCAAGGATGTCGACAGAGGTGGCCTCGCGGGGAGGTACTCAGGTGGAATTTGCAACCCTTGCAAAGGGGAGAAGATGCTAGATGCGTAAGAAAGGAGAGTTGTCACGTTTGGCTGAACTAGGAGTTTGTGCAAGTGAGTCCGGGCAGGGTTGGGGAGTGTGCTGAAAAAGTAGCCTCTGGAGGGTCTGGAAGGGAAACGTGAAGAGTTCTTGAGGAGCACGCCTGGCAACTACGGTGATGAGTTGAATGGTGGCCCATCAGTCTACACCCTTGGCTTTACACACCCCCTGCCCATCCCACCACCCTGCAACCAGAAGTAGCTCCCAGAGCAGAGGGCAGGGGAACTGTATTCCCATTTGCCCACCTGGACTGGAGCACGTTGAAGTCAATCGAGTTTCCATTCCTTTGATGGACATTCATTTTTTTTTTTGTCAATTAGTAGAGACGGTGTCAGAATGAAAACTGGTTTGAGGGGCGCCTGGGGGGCCCAGCTGGTTCAGCTCAGGTCGTGATCTTAAGAGTCCCAGGATCGAGCCCCACATGGGGCTCCCTGCTGGGGGGCGTCTGCTTCTCCTCCTCTTGCCTCTGCCCCTCCCTGCCATTCATGTCCTCTCTCTGTCTCTCATATAAATAAATTAAATTTTTTTTTAAAAGAATGGAAACTGTTTTGAGCTTCTTATCCATTTGTTCTTCACTAAACAGGCACTCAGTGCTTCGTGTGTGCTCTGCACTGGGCTGGACAGGAGGCGAAGTAAGGTGAACAGGACCTAGACTCAGCACCCAGGAAGCGTATAGGCAGTAGTTTTTGAAATACACTTTCACTTTGAAAACTCTGTTTCTTCAAAGCTAAACAAGTACCTATTCTAGAAATAATTCTACTCCTAGGTATTTATACAAGAGGAATGAAAACATAATTTACACACACACACACACACACACACACACACACCTTGTAGAGGAATGTTCACAGCTGCTTTATTCACAGTAGCCCCAAATGAGAAATAAGCCAGGTGTCCATCAGCAGAAGAATGGGTCACTGGTAAATTCATCTGCAAGATTACTCGGTAATAAAAGGAGACCAATTACAGATTCATGCAATGCCATGGATGCATCTCAAAAACATGCTGAGTGAAAAACAACTGAATACAAGAAGGTACACGTGTCTGATTTCATTCCGTTCTAGAATATGCAAATTAACGTATGGTGATGGAAAGCAGAAAAGCAGTTGCTTCTGGGGGTGGGGATTGGTTAGAAAGGGGTAGAAGGGAGCTTTCTGGAGTGATGGAAATATTCTGTGCCTTGATATACATTTTACCAAACAGACTGAATAGAATTAATATCTGAGCACTTCGGTGTCTGGGAATTATAACCCCAGCAAAATAAACTACATAAAGCATCCAAGAGTCTAAAGGGAAAACCGGTGCAAAATATAGCAGAAAGCAACGAAAGGGTATACTGGACACAGGATTACACAAGAGAGAGTCCTAACCCAGACAAAGAGGCTCTGGAAAGGCATCCAGAAGTAAGCGACCCTGGAGCTAGGTCTTGAAAGATGAGTAAGAGTTAACCAGTTTGGAAGAAAATGGTAGAAGAGAAGATATTCCTGCCAGAGAAAGTAAATGTACAAAAGTGGGGTTGGGAGGGTGGCTGGACCACGGGGTGAGAAAGGATGGAGAAGGAGAGGCAGCTAAGAGGCTAAAAGGCCAGACCTGGCCTCCAGGCCCAAACTCATCACCTCCTGTGCTTCTTCAGGGAGGACCCCCTTGGAGCACGTGGTGCCTTTGAAAAGGCCCAAGGAAGTGAGCCCAGAAAATCGCTAAGACTGGACACAAACCCTTATCCACAGGCCCAAGTGCTGACCTGGGGGCTAAACAAAACTCTTAAATTCATGTTGGATTTGGTTTTCAAAAGACAACCACCCATGTGGTAAATCATGTGGGGATGTGTCATCTGGATTTCAACCACTCCCAAGGGAGAAAACTGTATTTGACGGGTGTGCTGCAGGCAATGGATTTATTTCAACATCCACTTACATCAGTGTTTGTTCTACTCTATTTAAAGGAAGAGTAGGCCTGCAAGATGCTGGGCTGGGGAGGAGGATGCTGTGCTTAGACACCAAGATTTGGGAAGCACCACTTTTGGATACACAAGAGCACAATAAAAGTTTTGAAAAAGCTGGGTAGTTGCAAAACCAGCATTTCCCCGATATTGTTATTATGAGAACGGTCTATCCTGTGACACCGAGTGACAGCCAGTAGAGCTGTGGAACGTACTTCGAGATGGGCCTTCTTGGGTAGAACCCAAATGAGCTGTAAGTCAAGCCACCAGAGCAACCACTTGGAAGTAGTCCAGGGGCTCAAGTCTTCACACGTACTTCCTAGCGATATAAAACTTTCCTCATGCAAGGTGAACAAGTGGAACTCTGTTGAGTGCCGCTGGAGTTCCAGCTATTTTGTGTCTTGTCTTACAGAATCCTCTTACCACCTCCAAAGCAGATACTACCAGAAGTCCAATATGTAAGGAAATAAACACAGCAAGTCAACTTAAATAATACTGGCTTAAAATTTCGTAGGTAATAAATGGCAGAGCTGGAATATGAACCGAGGCATGATTTCCAACCCTTCTATCTTCAACACCACGCCAGTCAACCATCTCCACTGTACAAATATTAATCAAGGCCATTCCTTTGTGCGTTCATGTGTGTAGTCATGCATTCAGATCCCTCACTTAAAAATGACGTGCTGATAAATTCATGTAAAGTTCATTACGCTGGAAAAGACAATTTTTAGTCTATTTTGGCTAAAACTTGGTTTAAGAGATGGGAGAAGGTGGATCCCTTATCTTCTTCTGACTTTTGAATAACAGGAGGATACCCTACCCTCCACTTTTATCTTAGGCACATAGCTGGTCTTGGTCATTCTGGCCAAAAATGGTATTGCCATGCAGGTTTCCACCCTAGTAGCTTTTCTGGGTCAGTACGGATTCAGTCATTGAATCAAGCCCCTCATGAAACATATTTTCTGTAATTTTCCTGAACTATAGAGTCTTCAAGTGGGCCAATGGACTCTCTAAAAAAACAAAAACAAATTCTGAAAATAATCATCTCTAAACAAAACAAAACAAAACCAAACCTAAAAATCATCACCAATAACCATCACCTTATAAACTTGTAGAAGTACTCTAAGTTTAAGAGAAGATGTATTTTACCTTTAAGCCCCCCCCCTTAATTTATAAAAATAAGGATTTCATTGTGTCCCTATGTGAGTCAGTGGGTATCTATCTTAAGTAGTAGGTAACAGGTTGACTCTGACAAACATATCTGCAATATCTATGTATCCACATATCTGCATCTTTTATCTGACAAGCATAAAGTATTTTAATTTACTAGCAGCACCATTTGCAAAATTCCTTCCATACTCTTATCCCGAGGAATGACAACTTCTTGGGTAGGGTGATGTTCATGAGATTTCCCCCAATACTTCCTTTGCTCTGAGTCTCACAGACTGCAGTTTCGGGCTTTCTCCTTCCAGTTCATTAAGGCGCCTCTTGAGCGGAGGAAGCTCACAGAAGGTGAATTTAGGATCTGGTCTTTCACAATACTTTACTCTCAGGCTAGTTGATCAGCATTCAATAACAACAACAAAAAATTCGTTTTCATGTGTGTAGATAGTTCAAGGGAATGCCCTAAAAGACAGGGAATAGCGCTGCCCCGACCTCTGTCACTGTTGTTGCATTCTGAAAAGGGGATGTGACTCCAGTCTGTGGTCCCCAAGGGGCATCAGTGTGCAACTGCACTTTCTCAACACAGGAGCCTAAATGCAAAATATGGCCTCATTACCACATGCCGACTAACAGACTAACACATTTTGGCCAAAATGTTTCTTACATTTTCTGCATCTGATCTATGTGCCAGTGAAGAGGAGTTTGCATATGCAAAACTCTGTGAGCGTATTTTAGAGCTCAGGCTTAACAGAAGCGTCAAGCATCTAAAAATACAGGATGAGCTCTACTTGTGTATAATCTATTATGCCAATCTGGATAATTTAACAAATAATCAAAAATAGTACAGCTTTGGGAGGAATAAATTTGTCAAGAGTCAGAAGTTTAACCTACTCATGGGAAGTAACAGAGCTCTGAAAACTTCAGTTTCTTAAAAGAGGGTTCAATTTTAATCAGCTGGGATATACATTAAGCTTCCATATTCTTGTTAGAAGAACATCCTCAAAACATAACCATATGGAAGCAAGTAAAAACAACACAATATACATACATCCAAGAGTTTAGGCTTACATAATCTTAAGAATGTTTAATAGTTCCATATTTACTATGCTAAAATAAGAAGAAGAAAAAAAAAAACCCAGCAGAGCTAAACAGTTAACTGCAAGGGCACATCTGAAATGACAAGAATATAAGCTTAAGATCTTCACATACAGATTCCAAAAGTTTCTGGCAGTCAAGTATGTGAAGTCTCTGACTTGTAATATCACACCCTCCCATCTTCTACCATCTGCCTCTAGCAAATGTCAGTGTATTCCCAGGATGGAAACATGCTTCCTTTCTGAATCATTCCTACCAAGACTTGAAAAATACGGCCTACTGCAGTTGAGCATTAGTGCCTTGAATTCAGGATAAAAACCGAAACCAGAGCCTCCTCCTTCAGTAATTCAGAAGAATCAAGACTTCCCTCGTCCAAATGACTAGTGTCTACACTGAAGGAGGCGAACGCTTAGGGACTCCTATACTGACAGCCCACTGAAGAGCCAAGCCGTCTTTGAGGAATGGGAACTAGAGAACTCACAAGCAACAAGAAAACACTGAAGCTTCCAAGGCCGTGTTGGAAAACAGAGCATTAAAATCACCTCCCCACTTGGGGTTTTTCACGAAGACGTCTTTCAGTGTGCAATTTCTGTTTTCTGTTGCTGGTGGGTTTATGAGACTCTCCAAGTGCAATACCCTTATTGCAGCGTTACGACATTCTGTATGATTAATTGATTGCAAATCACCACATAGGGTGCCAAGATCACTGGTAGGAAGCAGGTCATTAAATAAAATTAAAACTCGGCCAGTGTTTTGCTTGTAAACGTTACTTCCAAAGCCTTACAGCACCATTCCTTACAAAATGGCCTCAATTCACCAGAGAAGCAGAGTGTCCTATATTTTTGGCCGATGATCCAAATATTCTATATTTAATCCAAACATCCAGTATGTTATGTTTTAGGAAGAAAAAGCTGTAGTGTAATGAAATTTGCACAAAGAGAGCTATGGAAAAGAGTCATCATGAAAATAATTAAATTTTGCACAGCCTTACTGTGAAATTGTTCTGTGAAAGGCCCAGAGTCCTATCCTGCATAACTGGAAACTTCATAAGATTACATTTTTCCTTAGGTAAATCTTCAAACCAAGCATTAACGTTTCAAATTAAATTGAATTAATATGTCACCCAGAAAGAGGATGGAGATCCTGGCTCCTTACCCAAGGAAGCTCAACAGTGATTTATCATGGCACATTAACATCTGCACAGATCAAAACTTGGGCCCCGGTTTTTTTTATTATCTGGCTCAAATCTGTGCAAAAAAAACAGGACAAGACTTCTCCCCCTAAGCCAGCTGAGTCTGGGAATCGACCAGCAGAGAATATATAGGTGCCCTTCAGTTACTCTGGAGTAAAGCAAAGGGATATATTTCTTAAGACACCATCGCACTTAATTTAAGATTGCTATTATCAATATGTGATCTTTCAGGCAATATTTTAAGTCTGACAAGTTAGAAGGTCAGGCCAGGGAAACTAGTTCACATTCTAGGAGCATATTTAACTAAACAAATAGTGTTTGTTTTGCCCAGGGAAATACACTAGACTGTTAAATACGATGTAGCCAAAGAAAAAGGGTTTAAGAAATTATTTCATTGATGTTGAGCTAACTGCCCACGTTTAATTTACTGGTGTTCGAGCTGCTGTATGGTTAAAAAAGAAATACCTCAGTGAACAGATAGGTTGACTGAGTTATTGATAAAACAATCAAATGCTAAATTGTTTATGTGCCATCTTCCTAAAATGATAGCAACGGATTTATTTCCACTTATTTAGAATAAACTAAAGCATTTTATGAACACGTCGTAACTTCTTAAGTTTTCACTGGCTATACAAGGCTACATGGGGCTATATACACAATGTACTCAATGGAAAATTAACTCACACAGAGGTGCTCTCCAGAGCTGTACAAAGAGGATCTACAGCAGTCTGTTAAATAGGACTGTACATCAGTAAACAAATTTATTTCGACATTTAATAAGGAAGAAAAGTTGGTTAAAGTTTGCTGCCTAGAATCCAGTAAGGGATTAAAGGCAAACAATCTTACAGTTACTCTGACATTTTAAGAATGCTGTGTAGCATACGCCCATCTAATGTGATCTGGCACTCAGTGGGCCAGCTGGCCAGCCTTGTCTAGCCTGCCTGCATTGACCACCATCACACCCCATACAACTCTGTCGTTTCTCCACCTCTTCCTATGCCTCAGTGGAGTCAAGCTGCGGGGCTCAAACTCACAGGCGCTGTCATCTCTGCTAAAGAGTATGGACCTTGACTCCTTCACTCACGTCATAAATATTTATCGAATGTTCATTATACGCCAAACAGTGCGCTTGGTGCTTCTGACAGAACGATCCACAAAGACGACGCATGTAGGTCCCCGCCTCCGCGAAGCCTACTCCGTATTGGGGCACACAGACACTACACAAATTACTACACATGTAATTAATTCAAATTATGGTAGGTGCTAATAAGACGTACTTCCTGGTAATTCTGAACCTTGATGTGTATCAGTTTATCCAGGACTAATGAGAACTGATCGACTCGGTAACCAAACTCAGAAGGAGACTGAGGTCATAAACCAGAGCATAATTTTTAATTTTTAAAGTAAGGAATGATTCAAATTGAAATACCGATGGCCATTCTCAACATTTTCTTTCTAGCTGAAAAACCTGCTCAGGGGACTCGAGGATGACGGCAAGATCTCCCGGGGATGTACGGACGTAACGCAACCATCTACATAATGCAACCAACAGCGGTTGGAAGTTCTGCAGATTCGGAAGCTCTCTATCCCAAGCTGAGATGGTCAAGTCTGGTCGCCAAAACATTTCTGACGAATGGCTCTGGAAACATAGCTGACTGATGTAAATTCTTCCTGTATGGAGAGGAACAGAGGGAGCTAAACGCTGTGCCGCTGAGACTACCTCCCAGGTCGTGGTGACACAACCACCAACATCTCCTCTCAGACCAATACAGAAAGATAGTCACCCTTTATATTATAATAGATTTTCACTTTGAATTTTTTTAAAAAAATCCCCAATTTACTTTAGTTTTTTTTTTTTTTTTTAACTCCCCCCAGATCTCTATCTTATTGGCTTTAGAGACATTTAGGAGACACATCTTTATCAGTACACCACTCCTGAATCACAACCAGGATCAGTTACTTCCAGAAGGTAGGAAGGAAGCAGACATTCCCTGGATCCCAAGACATGCCAGACATTTTTCCCCCTTTGAACTCTGTTAACACTTCTTTCCAATTTGTACAGATGGGGAATTAAGGCTTAGGAATCATGCAGCCATAGGAGCCAGAGTTAGTATTTGGACGAAGGTTCTCGAACATCAGGGCCAGCACTCCAGGGAGGCAGTGTAGGGACAGGTGACAGGCTAGCTGCTTTGGAATCACCTAAGGATCATGTAGATACACAGATTTGCAGGCCCCAGCCATGTCCTGCCAAATGAGAATCTCTGAACACAGGAGTTCATACCCTTATTGCATTTTTCCAGAAGCCCTGAGGCATGGCCAGCTAGAGTACCCATGGCACCTTAATTCCCTCTAGCCTCAGGGTTACAGGGTAGCCTTCCATGACACAATCACAAGAGTCTGGATCTGGCGTTGGGGGTGGGGGAGGATCTCTCCAAGTTCTAAGCCAGTGGCTTTAAAAATTCCATCCATTCGGGCAGCCCTGGTGGCTCAGCAGTTTAGCGCTGACTTGGGCCCAGGGCGTGATCCTGGGGTCCCGGGATCGGGCTGTGCATCGGGCTCCCTGCATAGGGCCTGCTTCTCCCTCTGCCTGGGTCTCTGCCTCTCTCTCTGTGTCTCTCATGAATAAAAATAATAAAATCTTTTTTTAAAAAACTCCATCCATTCAACTCTATTTTTCTAAATTCATCTTTTTTCCAGGGACTCCACCAAAAGTAAAAGAGAAAAAGTTGCCTTATTTGAGAAACCCAGTGACAGTGACTGCCATGTCACAGGACCGCTGTAAAGAAGAAACAAGACCTTGAAATCAAATGTGTTTTTAAATGGCGAGAAGTACTATCTACTATTTCATGATTAATTCAACCAAATGTGAATTGGGATAAAATTTCCGAACCAGGAGGAATATAACTTTCTCAACTTAAGTGGATAACAAAACAAAGCAAATGCCCCCTACCACCAAATTGCTTGTTTTTTTTTTTTTTTAATAAACTTTTACTGTAACACAAACACAGCCAATCTCACTCTTCACACTTTGTCCCTGGCTGCTTTTGAGGTATAATGGCAGAGCTGACCATATGCGACAAAGACCTGATGGCCCGGAAAGATGAAAACATTCACTCTGTGGTCCTTTAGGAAAAAGTCTGCCACCCACTGAGCCTGATGGTGGTGTTTCTCTTAGGTAGACATAAGTTAACAGTCCTCAGTGGAACACTTCATATTTTAAGCAAGCCTTGCAGAATGGAACCTCCCTTGCCGGACGGACATGGAGGTGAGAAAGGAGTCCCAGATTCTGATCTGTGGAAGGGAAGATGCTTCCCTCCCCAGTTTTGGATCGTTGTCCCATGAGTCAATGCGACTGCTAGGAATACCCCTTATCGTTCAGGTATGTTCGGGACATAAATGGTTATGAACTTCCCTTTCAAACCCAGCCTTAATCACTCCAAGAATAAAGCCACACTGTACTAGAAAGGTCAAATGGGTAGTCCATAGACCACATATGTGTATGTACATTTATGCATATATTTACGTGAATATATATTTTGTTTTGTTTTGAGCTAAGGATGACTCAAGGCCAGCCCTAACCTCTGGAATCATTCATACCGAATGGACTCTCACTTCAGCAGCTTGTTGAGACCAAATTGGAACCCAGGGTGGGAACGAACAGGCAACCACATGGCTGGCTGGCTGCCTCTGAATCCACCCACCTGCTGGTTTTACTCTCTTGCTGTGTACTGGGCTCTATGTGCTAAGGCGGGATGGCCCTGGCCCAGTTGGCTCACACAGTCAACCTGCCCCCAGAGAACTATGCAATCAGGAAGTTGGCAGTCAGCACCGGGGGCTCACCAGGCCCTACAAGCAAATGGCATGTTTCCCTTTCCTGGTACAAAATCTACAAAAGGCGAAAGTCAATCATCTACATTTGTCAGTGAGAAAGATTAAAATTAAGCCTCTGAGCCCAATTCTTTCTAGTCTTGCCGTGACGTGGATTACCGAGAGCAAGTAGTACTATGATTTCTTTAAAAATGTTCCCAAAGTGATAGTCAAAATTCCATAGGAAAAAGAGTTGCCCAGTTACTTCCCAATAGATATATCTGGACAGCAAGTTGATGTCATAGTGAATGTTCTCAACCTTTCAGTATTTAGTTCATTTAAGCAACTCAAAATAAGGCATCTAATATCCCTCCCATTTGGAGAGAGCTCAAAATTATCAAGGCTCCTCAATTAGGGCCTAGATTTGGAAGTAAGACCTAACGAATCTACAGACTCAGTCTGTTCCACCCCACTCTCTGTGTGTTGACACACAGGATTGATAACATATCAATAAGCAGATACAGATTATTTATCACTATTCTAAAAGTTCAGCTCACTTCCCTAACCAAGCAAGAAAGACTTGCAATGTAGTTAAATTACAGTTCAAGTTTGGCACATTAAAAAAATTTAAAGCTTTCATGATTTTATCCTGTGTTAAGGGCTAAACTTTGTCCCCTGCCAAATGCATATATTCGACTCCTAATCCCCATTACCTCAAAATGTGTTTGGAGATAGAGCCTTCAAAGAGGTGACGAAGTGAGGTCATTAGGGTGGACCCTAGCCCAACATGAATGGTGTCCTTACAAGAAGAGGGTGTTAGGGGGACACCTGGGTGGCTTAGCGTGGAGCATCTGCCTTTGGCTCAGGGCGTGACTCCAGGGTCCTGGGATGGAGTCCCCCACCGGGCTCCCCGCAGGGAGCCTGCTTCTCCCTCTGCCTGGGTCTCTGCCTCTGTCTCTCATGAATAAATAAATAAATCTTAGGAAAAAAAAAAAAAGAAGAGGGTATTAGGACACGGATGGGGGAAGCCGATGCAAAGACAGGGAGAAGACCACCATCTACAAACCAAGGGGAGAGGCCCTCAGCAAAACCAACCCTGCCAACACCTTTATCTCAAGACTTGCAGCTTCTAGAACTGTGAGGAAATAAACTTCTGTTGTTAAATCCTCCCAGTCTGTGGTCCTTTATTATGGCAGCCCCAGGAAACTAATACATCCCTGTTTTCAAATACACTTTGTCCTTGATGTTTATGGTATCCAAAGCCAGTTTCACTTTTGTGAGAAATTGCCTGAAGGTCCTTGGCAAAGCTTCCTTCTACACAGATTACACAAATAAGGTGCCCATTCCTGAATTATGGAATATTTTTAAGACATTAGAAATCACCATATAGTCACTGCTTAAAAACTGTTACTTAAATACTAACTATACTGTGCCTTTTTATTTGGAAATTTTCTATTTTCTTTCCATATGTAAAAAACATGTCAATGAAATTTTAGCACAGCTGTCTGTATTTAAAAAAAAAAAACTGCCAAGATGAAATATTCTGAATACAATGCCTTGAATTTGGACAATATTTTGATGGGCACCAAATCCTAATATGTACTAAAGGGAAACACTCAACACTCTTTTGGAATCCAAACTTAATAAAATTATTCTCCTGCCAATAGCTACATGACTAACACATAAAATTTGGCTCTTGATTTAAATTTTATCATATGCATGGCAAAACCATAATGCTTTAACTACTTTGAAGAGGAACTTTTTAGGCAACCTTCAAATATTGAGGTACAGATAAAAAAAAATGTAACTGAAAAGGGAGACTAAGAAGATTTCAGACTCATTTCCATACCATAAAGTGTCTTGTCTGGTGTTTAAAGGAAAGGTCATATACAGACTAGTGAACTGTACAAATAGTTCCAGAATTCTAAAGCTAAGAGGGCGAGAAAAAAATCACAAAAATAAAGTATTTGTTTTGCTTTTAAGAAGAGTAATAAAGCTGAGCATTTCATGGGTCCAGTTACTTTGCAATTGTCCTACAGGGACTATACTGTTCAAAGAAATTCAAATTTTCTGTAGTCTTGTGGTCTTAGAGTCCATACCCCTCAGAGAAGTACAGATTAAGTTCTCAAAATCAACCCTCTCTTCCACCGGAAATAAAATCAAACACCAGTTGGGATTTAATGTGCAAACACCCAAGATCTGTGTTCAATGAAGCAACTTCTGAAAGTGAAGAGTAGAATTCTTTAAAGTGCTACCTTGGGATCCCTGGGTGGCTCAGCGGTTTAGCGCCTGTTTTCGGCCCAGGGCATGATCCTGGAGTCCCAGGATCGAGTCCTGCGTCGGGCTCCCTGCGTGGAGCCTGCATCTCCCTCTGCCTGGATCTCTGCCTCTCTCTCTCTCATGAATAAACAAATAAAATCTTAAAAAAAAGAGCTTCCTTATCTTGTTAAAAAAATATAAAAAATATAAAGTGCTACCTTAAAAAATATCTACAAGTGACACGGGGTGATTCTTAGGTGACATAAGACAGAAAAGCTCTATTTCAGAGAACGTGCCTTACGGGGGGGAAAAAGTGGAGCGAAAGTGTATTCAGGCTGAAGGATGCTCAGAAGCCATGCAAGCCACAGCCACCAGAGTCCTGAGTCTTTAGAAATACCTTCCAAAGGGCAGCCCTCCGGGAGGGAGGCAGGGGCGGAGAGCAAGAGCAGGGCACTTGACGAGATGAGCACTGGGTGTAATTCTCTATGTTGGCAAATTGAACACAAATAAAAAAATAAATTTATTATTAAAAAAATAAATTAAATAAAAGCTGTGAAGGCCCCAGAGCAGTTTGAGCGCCTGCATTCCCGACAACCCTCCGAAGGCGCGGGCCCACTTGCACTCTCCTTCCCTCTCACCTCCCCATCTCCTTCTAGCCTCTCCTCCAGAAAGGGCTACTCACGTTTAGAGCAAACAAACACAAACAGGGTTTTCAAACTAGTTGCCAACCTCCTGTGCTTACCGGCGCACGTTGCATCCTGATCTAATCCCTACTTACACACACCAGGATGTTCCTGGGAGGTTTAGGCCAAAGTCGATTTTCCTCGCCTCTGCCAATGTCCTCAGTGTCCTTGGCCTACACTGGACACACAATAACTGAAGCGTAAGTACATTTTCCCAGCGTTTCCCTTGGCGGTCTCTAATTTCTTACATGTGGCGAGACTGGTTTTGGATAGAATCACTGTTTATTTCCTTAGTACGTTTTCTATCTCCTGCAAGAGTGCTGCCAAATGCTTAAGAGCTTTATACTTTGAAGCACAATAGAAAAGATGGGAGATATACAAAAAGAGGGAGGTGGTTCTTTTAAACAAAAGCTGAATGTGTGGTTTAGCTCAAACTGAGTTTTTGAATTCTACCAAAGCCAGTATGCAAAACCACATGGACGAAAACATAAAAAAAAAAACCACTGTAAATAGCAGCTTAATGAATTAACACAGCAAAGCAACACGTACCTAGAAAAAGCCTTTTACAGTGTGGTCTCCACAGTACTAAAGTTGCAAGATAATAAAAGGGTTGCGTTCTGTAAATTTTGCTGTTTTTTTTTTTTTTTTAAAAATCTTGATGAGCCATCCCATTTTATTATTTTTTTTAATTGAAGGATTATTTGAAATGATGCTTTGAAGAGTCATTTCATTCTCTCCTATGTGCTGACAAGAAGAACGTTAACCGCAGGGACTAAGTAACGCAAAGAATCATCCACTACCAAGAATTCACATCTTTTAGATCAGTCATATATCAACTCTCAGGCAATGTCAGAATTACCACTCCCTAATCCGGAGAAGCTGAGTACCCTTCAAAACTTTCTGTTGCTAAAAGATCATCCCAGTGACCAACGAAGACTATATATGAAGCATGGAAACAAATCTGCGTCAAGTTCCGAAGAGCTCTATACTACGGCTTGTTTTATGTTTCTGAAAGATTTTGCTGTCAGTGATTTATTTCACATCCATGTGGCCGGCCATTTGTTTATTCTATTGCATGCCATCTGTTTTTCGGTAGAGAGGTTTCAAGTTCTTCTCATTCCCTACTTCATATCCCACAGAAAACAATTTATAATAGACATAGATTTAAATCACTTAGATTCATGTGGCCTTGGTAACTCGAGCTGCCTTTCATTTATATTTGGCAAATGCTTTAATGGGATTAGCAAATTGGGTTATTATGAGGTACTTATGGCAACACAACACCTTTTTTTGTTTGTTTTTACCATGACAAATGATGTTAATGGTTTCACGTTGGGGTGTGTAATAGCAGGAGAGCTTCACCAACATTAAAGGAAATTGCCCTGATAGACAATAAAGTCCTACCATAAATCCTGTCTCTATCCTTTATTTCTGAGAGCCAACGAGTACGCGCGTCAGAATGCAGTAGAGTCTACAAAAAGGAATAACCTTCCCTTAAAACTGAAGCAATTTGATATTTATCATTTAACCCACAGATTAACCCACAGAAAACCCCATCTGGTTCTTATATCTTGGTGGCACCCCCAAACCCTCTAACCACGTTTTCTGACTTTCCTAGAAGACGGCCCCAAACTTCACCGAAGAACTTGATGCCACAAACTCCAGCTCACGAGAACCGATTTATTCCCATTCTAGGACTTGCTTTGATTTGCTCCAAAGAAGAGCCAACCATTCAGAGAAACAGCTTCTTGCTGAAACTACACAGATGATGCGTAAAGTGTTAATTACCATTTTTACAAGAATCCTTGCTGCTTTCGTGGAGAGGGGGTATCTGATGACAGGACCCAGCGGCTGTCCACAGTTCGTGGTTGACATCCAAGGGCTGAGAAATGTCCAACTGGAGGTCTACGGGACTTTCACTAGTCCTTACCAAGTCCAAATTAGCTATATTCTGGGGATAAGCGGCTTCCTGGTGGACACCTGATGGAGTTGATTTGTTGTAAGTGTTAAGTGACATTTGTACTAAAGCTTCATTAATGAAGAATGAATTTTCATGACACAAGCTCTCGGATCGATTAAGTTCCATCACCTGTGTAAGAAAATACAGAAAAAAAAATACAATAATTTCTCCAGCCACTTGTGCCAGTTTTATAAAGTATTTGTTTCTAATAGTTTCAGCAATCAAGATTTCTAATAAGAGTATCATACTCCTCCCCTTTTAATGAGCTAGCACCAAAACTTCAACTCGCTGTGTCTAGCTTATCTTTAAAAACAAAACAAAAGCCATAAAAGAAAACCACCCCAAAACCTAGGAGTCGTGCTCTCTACCACTAAAGTGTTTCCACTTTGAAAGCAGCATTTCATTTTTGCTACATAAAATGCTGAAAATATAGGCATGAGGTATTTGCAATAAATGAAATTTAGCCAACTCTAAAGGAAAATCTGAAAAAACGCAGATCTTCCTTATCATCTTATCAAGTTTTACAACTTTACGTGTTATCAGGAAAAAGCATCTATGTGCTCAGAGCACAGCAAAGTAAACTCCTGGGGTGTGTGGAACTGTCAAACGTGAAAAGAAGGGATACAAGTGGAACACAATCTTTAGAAAGGTTTTAATGTCCCGCCCGGCCTCTAACTAGGACACTCATGTTAACTATGGTTAGTTAACAGAGTAAGGTTGTACTTGCTAAATTCAGTACCTACAGATGCACATTAACAGCTCATTGACATGGGACGCCCAGGCGGCTCGATGGTTGAGCATCTGCCTATGGCCCAGGTCGTGACCCCAGGGTCCCGGTGTCGAGTCCCACATTGGGCTCCCTGCATGGAGCCTGCTTCTCCCTCTGCCTGTGTCTCTGCCTCTCTCTGTGTGTCTCTTGTGGATAAATAAATAAAATCTTAAAAAAAAAAATAGCTCATTGACCTGCCAAAGGGTATGCGTATCCCAAACTGACGACTGGTACAAGTGAAGCCGTTGCCCCTCTGGTGTGAGAGAGGCGTGCTCGCAGGGCGGCAGCCGGGCCTCGCTGGAGGTCGCCGCCCCCGCCCCGCGCCCCGTCCCTTGGGGCAGGGCCTCCGGGTGCAGCCAGCCCCTGACCCAGCAGACCCGGCTTCCTAACGCCCCCTGCAATTAAGATGCACTCGCTGGTGACGGCCGGGTCCAGGTCGGGCCGCCCGCTTGTGGGCCCCCGGGGGTGCCTGGCAGTGGTACGAAGGCACGTGCTGGGCGGCATCCCCAGCTGTCCCCGGCTGTCCCCGAGGTGCCTGGCCGTACCTCGCCGCTGCCCGGAGGCAAGGCCGCGGGCAGGCTGCTCTGGCGCCCGGGCCTCGGGCCACGCAGCAGGCTGTGCTGGGCGCGCGTGCGGGCCCTCGCACTCTCCACCAGGCGCTGGCCCTCCCGCAGCCGCTCCAGGTCCTGCCGGTGCTCCCGCAGCTGCCGGTCCAGCTCCCCGCGGGCCCTGAGCAGCAGCTCCTCGCGGCCGCGGCAGCCCTGCTCGCGCTCCCGCAGCCGGCAGGCCCTGGCCTCCTGCTCGCGCTGCTGCCGCTCCCAGGCGCGCTGGCCGCGCCGCCGCTCCTGCTGCAGCTGCCACTGGAGCCCGGGCAGGGCGGCCAGCTCCTCCCGCTGCCTCGCCAGCTCGCCGTGCTCCTCTTGGGACGCCGGCAGGCCAGCCTGCTGCAGCAGCAGCCTGTGCACCTGGATGTGGCTGTCCTGGATGGTCAGCGCGGCCTGCGGGGCGAGAGGGACACCACCGTGGCTGCGGGGCCACCCCCGTCGCCCCCCCGCGGGACCGGATGGGTGCCGCTGGGTGGCTCCATCCTCCTCCTCCTCCTCCTTGGGGATCTCCAGAGGCTGGCCTCAGCCCTCCGGCTGCGCTCAGTCCCGTTCCCTAGGACGCCTTCCCACTGTGGCTCGGGAGTGAAATATATAAAAGCAAAAAAGCACAAAAGCAACACTCATCCCCTCTTTTGGAAATGTGGGGTTTTTTCTTTTGCTGGTTGTTGTGTAATATCTAAGCAGGTCTTTTGAATAAGAATTCAGTACATAAATTCACAAGACTGCATTCCTCTCCCATGTCTCATTCTCTGAGGTCTCTCCACTCAATAATTCATGAGAACTTAAGATTCTACATAAGCTTGGTAGTATCCTTTCTTGGAGTCCCAAACCAGAAATTACTTAAGCTACATCACATACACAAAAACGTAAGAATAACAGTCAACCACTTGGAGACTTTTGGTAAATAATCTTTTTATAATATAATACCCAAGGATAGCCGTTAATTTCCTACTTAGGAGATATGTAAGTGGTAAAGCGATCTTGTTACTGTTATTTCTTTGTATCATAGCAGGAAGGTCATACATAAAATCCTAAGCTGAAATTCATTTGTTTAATAGATTGCTAACAGGAGGCTGGAATGATTAAGGGAACATAGATACTCTAAAGCCCAGAGGACATTACCAACCAGATTAAAAAAACATTTGGAGTTACGGTATCTGCCTATGAAAAGTTTGGCAGCATCATAGGAAATAATTGCCAAGATTTGGAAGGATTCCACAAAACCAAAAAAAAAAAAAAAAAAAAAAAAAAAAAAATCTCTGTGAATGCCCTTGGAAGCTTTTCATTTTGTAGGTTCCCATTTGAAGCACAAAGATGCACAAAAGGGACAAATTAAAAATGGCCACATACTGGGTACGTATGTGCGTTTGGACTCGTTATGAGAAATTATTACTCTCCTAGGGATAAATTCACATTTTTCTTTCCTAAGAATTTTTAAAACTATCCATGTAACAGATGCTGGGAAGATGGGGATTTCCCTAGTAGTTCTTTGTTAGATCAACAGTTCCCTGTATTTCTGAAGGTTAAAGAACTCAAGCAAATTTTAAATTGGTACTTGTCGTGGAATAAGATACCAAAACATATTTGTGGGAGCCTCTTGAAATAAAATTCCTGTCTTTAAATTTGAAAACTTACTTTTAGAAGTTTCAAAATCCACATGAATTAAGGTCTTTAAGCAGTTATGGAGAACGTGACTATCATTGGGAATAGATACTAATTATCTTTAAATATGAAATAATTGGCACATAAATAATAAACCATTCAGGACTCTGACTTGGCTAGAGCAAACTGTAGACTAAACATTTATTAATTCTAATAAGTTTCAAGGGCGTTGGTACAGCAAAACAAACAAAAATCCAGCATTCTGTCCACCAAAACTACCATGAGAAAAGACAACACTCATGAAAAGTTTACAAGAGGCCAGTCAAGTGCCACCACGAAGCATTCTTCATGTCTACCTAACATGTGAGATGAGACCGCATAGACATGGACTCAAGATCGGATATTCATTTCCATACTTACCTTTGGTACTTATATTTAGGAAAGAGAATGGTACTTGCTTTTCAAATTTAGGAAAACTCACAATTTGCTCTCTCAACTTTTGTCTTCTCCTTTCCACCTTCCCCATACACCTCATCTCTATCTCTGCTCTCCTCATACAGGGATCAAATTTCATTTTCATCTGATTTGAAAATGCTTATGTAAAAACTGTAGTCGTGCATAAGAGATTCAGCTTCATTCATTCCTGATCAAAACTCTTCAGAGTGTAGGCATAGAGGAACATTCCTCAGCATTTTAAAAGCCATCTATGAAAAGCCTACAGTAAATATCATGCATTCTCAATGGGTAAACACTGAGAGCCTTTCCCCTAAGATCAGGAACAAGACAGGGATGTCCACTCTCACCACTGCTATTCAACATAGTACTGGAAGTCCTAGCCTCAGCAATCAGACAACAAAAAGACATTAAAGGCATTCAAATTGGCAAAGAAGACGTCAAGCTCTCCCTCTTCACAGATGATATGATACTGTACATAGAAAACCCAAAAGACTCCACCCTAAGATTGCTAGAACTCATACAGCAATTTGGCAGTGTGGCAGGATACAAAATCAATGCCCAGAAGTCAGTGGCATTTCTATACACTAACAATGAGACTGAAGAAAGAGAAATTAAGGAGTCAATCCCATTTACAATTGCACCCAAAAGCATAAGATACCAAGGAATTAACCTAATGAAAGAGGTAAAGGATCTATACCCTAAAAACTACAGAACACTTCTGAAAGAAATGGAGAAGACAAAAGAGATGGAAAAATATTCCATGCTCATGGATTGGAGGAATTAATATCGTGAAAATGTCCATGCTACCCAGGGCAATGTACACATTCAGTGCAATCCCTATCAAAATACCATGGACTTTCTTCAGAGAGTTGGAACAAATCATCCTAAGATTTGTGTGGAATCAGAAAAGACCCTGAGTAGCCAGGGGAATATTGAAAAAGAAAACCAGATCCGGGGGCATCACAATGCCGGATTTCAGGTTGTACTACAAAGCTGTGGTCATCAAGACAGTGTGGTCCTGGCACAAACACAGACACGGAGATCAATGGAACAGAATAGAGAATCCAGAAGTGGACCCTCAACTCTATGGTCAACTAATATTCGACAAAGGAGGAAAGACTATCCACTGGATAAAGGACAGTCTCTTCAATAAATGGTGCTGGGAAAATTGGACACCCACATGTAGAAGAATGAAACTGGACCATTCTCTGACACCAGATACAAAGATACACTCAAAATTGATGAAAGATCTAAATGTGAGACAAGATTCCATCAAAATCCTAGAGGAGAACACAGGCAACACCCATTTTGAACTCGGCCACAGCAACTTCTTGCAAGATACATCCATGAAGGTAAGAGAAACAAAAGGAAAAATGAACTATCGGGACTTCATCAGGATAAAAAGCTTTTTACAGCAAAAGAAACAGTCAACAAAACTACAAGACAACCTACAGATGGGAGAAGATATGTGCAAATGACGTATCAGATCAAGGGCTAGTTTCTAAGATCTATAAAGAACTTATGAAACTCAACAGCAAAGAAACAAACAATCCAATCATGAAATGGGCAGAAGACATGAACAGAAATCTCACGGAGGAAGACATAGACATGGCCAACAAGCACATGAGAACATGCTCTGCATCACTGGCCATCAGGGAAATACAGATCAAAACCACAATGAGATACCACCTCACACCAGTGAGAATGGGGAAAATTAACAAGGCAGGAAACAGCAAATGTTGGAGAGGATGTGGAGAAAGGGGAACCCTCCTGCACTGTGGGTGGAAATGTGAACTGGTGCAGCCACTCTGGTAAACTGTGTGGAGGTTCCTCAAAGAGTTAAAAATAGATTTGCCCTACGACCCGGCAATTGCACTGCTGGGGATTTACCCTAAAGATACAGATGCAATGAAATGCCGGGACACCTGCACCCCGATGTTTCTAGCAGCAATGTCCACAATAGCCAAACTGTGGAAGGAGCCTTGGTGTCCATCAAAAGATGAATGGATAAAGAAGACGTGGTCTATGTATACAATGGAATATTCCTCAGTCATTAGAAATGGCAAATACCCACTATTTGCTTCAATGTGGATAGAATTGCAGGGCATTATGCTGAGTGAAATAAGTAAATCAGAGAAGGACAAACATTATATGGTCTCATTCATTTGGGGAATATAAAAAATAGTGAAAGGGAATAAAGGGGAAAGGAGAGAAAATGAGTGGGAAATATCAGAGAGGGTGACAGAACATGAGAGATTCCTAACTCTAGGAAATGAACAAGGGGTAGTGGAAAGGGAGGTGGGCGGGGGGGTTGGGGTTACTGGGTGATGGGCACTGAGGGGGGCACTGGATGGGATGAGCACTGGGGGTTATGCTATATGTTGGCAAACTAAACTCCAATAAAAAATAATTTAAAAAACACATTAAAAATAAGAGATTCAGCTTCAAAAGGGATGAATACTCCATGAAAAGACATCTTCCAGAGCCCATGTCCTCATACCAGCTCAAAAGTCGTGGTTAAGAGAATCTACTGTAGAATTCGATACCTCCCTTCAATCTCGTGTGTTGCAAAAATTAGGTCATTTAGGGGACCTTTTCTGAACCCTGCGTCCACAAAGCATGGCATTCAACACTGAAGAGACACGACCTGTGAGTGTTTTCATCAGGCAACACAATCAATGTTTTCATCTCCCAGAAGTTAATGAACTATGCTCAAACTATACCCATTTCTCAGTTAAAATGTAAAAGAAAGAATGTTTGATCCTATGATAAATCAACTCTAAGAACACCTATCCCAGGCCAGCATGTTTAATGTCAGACATCAAAGGTATTCCTGTTAGATCTTGTACAAGACAAGGATGCTTGCTACTGCCACAATTACTTAATATGTTTCCAGAAGTAAGACGAAGTAAAAGCCAAGAAAATCAAATTGATGTAAGTATTGAAGACTAGCCATAGTATCACTACTTTCAAATTTTAACTTTCTATCAGGAATAGTCCAAAGAATAGAACTGTTTAACCCAAACAGCTTTCTTTTATCTAAGAGATGACCAACAGCATGTTCTCCAACAAGAGGACTAATTACTGCAAAAGTGACAAGTCTCCAATTTCATTCATAAATAGGAAATTTTAATTTATCAGTCCTAATAGGAAGGTAAGAAACCTGTCAGAGTGATTGAAATCTCTTATGAATATAGAAATAAGCATAGAAAAAGATTAAGAGATTATCACTGCCCTATATTCAAATACAATAAAAAACTTTAATTTTTAAGATACTTGTATGAGAGCAATAGGCAGATGATCAATAAGGCATAAAAGAAAGAAGTCTTGATGCAAAGTATAAATAAGAAAATATCAAATGTAGCATGACTTTACATTGTTTTCTGGTGAAAACTTAAAGTCAGACTTTATTTTTTTTAATATCCAAGAAGTATAAGAGATGGAGTATGAATGGCTAATAAACCATTATGGGAGGGGGAGGAGTTTAGTTTCGACAGTAACCACAGAAATGAAAATTAAGGTAATTGGATACCTTGACCTATTTTCAAATTGAGGAAGAGAGAGGGATGTTGATGGGTTTGATTATTTGGGTAATATCTATTAAAAATCTAAAAAAAATAATAATTCTAGTGACTTATCCCAAGGAAACACTCAGCTATGTTCAAAGAGATTAGTGTACAGGAATATCTAATGGACTTAATACAGAGGTGTAGTTTTGAAGAACTCGGTAAGTTCCACAGACTTGAATATTATACAGCCACCAAAAATCGTGCTAGAGTAATAGCTGAACCCATACAAAAGTACATTGTTAGAGTGTATATAAAAGGATTCTAAAAAAACTGGAGGGAGGAGCCCCTGGGCGGCTCAGGTGGTTCAGCATCCAATCTTGATTTCGGCTCAAGTCATGATCTCAGGGTCGTGGGATCAAGCCTCACATTGCGCTCCACACTTGGTGTGAAGTCTGCTTGAGGATCTATCTTTCCTGTCTCTTTTGCCCCTCCCCTCACTCAAGTTCTCTCTAAAATAAATAGGGCAGCCCGGGTGGCTCAGAGGTTTAATACCACCTTCAGCCCAGGGCGTGATCCTGGAGTCCCAGGATCGAGTCCTGCGTCGGGATCCCCGCAGGGAGCCTGCTTCTCCCTCTGCCTGTGTCTCTGCCTCTCTCTCTCTCTCTCTCTCATGAATAAATAAATAAAATATTTAAAAAAAAATAAAAAATAAATGAAATCTTAAAAAAAACAACTGGGACATATACCAACATAACAATAGTAATTCTCTCTGTAGAATCACCAGCTGTTATATTTACTTACATCCTCAAATTTTCCTACCAATTTATATTTAACACTAATACTGCTTTGATAGCATTAAAATGTTTTTAATCTATAAGTTGAGCAATTCATGTATTTGGCCTTCTTGTGCATGAACTAAGGGATCATCCAACCCTGTAATCCTAAATGCAAGCACAACTTTTATGCCTGTCTTTCCTTGAAAGAGAGTAAGCCATTCAATGGTAGGCATTGTAGCCCATCGGCCTTTCTGTGCTCAGCCCTCAGCATAGCGCCCAGCATGGAGAGCGTGCTCAATAAATGCTGGGCGGATGAACAAACAAAAGAATGAAGGAACACATGAATTACTTTACTTCCCTAAAGGCCCAAGTCCATATGAGAAAGTGAAAGTTCAGGTGTGAATTTAAGTTTTCACCAGAAAATGTGAAGTCATGCTATAGTCACCTAAGAGCTTCACTGTAAACTTCAAGCCAAATCATAGTCATTAATATTTTTTAAAGATATGAACTGTTTTATGGTTTCAGAGAAGAATGGTATAAAAAGTTGTCATGTTGCCTGGTGATTACAATACCAGGTGAAGTTCTAGGCAACTAGCGGGATTACGCTTTGGGAACTGGCATTCTTTTAAGATCATTCGCTACTTCTCAAATGCTCTAATTTTTAATGTCTGGGAATCATCTAATAAAATTAATTGCGTTACAAGAAACATTCACAAGGTCAAAGATTAGAGGAGCTAAAATATTAAAAAAAAAAAAAAAAAAAAAAAAGGCAGCCCCCATGGCCCAGCGGTTTAGCGCCACCTGCAGCCAGGGCATGATCCTGGAGTCCCTTGATCAAGTCCCTCCCTGCATGGAGCCTGCTTCTCCCTCTGCCCATGTCTCTGCCTCTCTCTCTCTGTCTTGAATAAATAAATAAAATCTTAAAAAAAAAAAAAAGATTAGAGGAGCACAATTACCTGAAGGCTATAGAGGAGTCGGGTTAAATTCTGGATCGCTTGTATAATCTGGAAGGTAAGGTTGTAAGAGTCAAATTCTTGAAAAAGCATTCGTTATTCAAAAATAAAGAGAGGATAATGATATATTTCAAGTGTATATAGCTCACCTCTGACTGTGAAGAAACCGTGAAACTTCTATATTCCACCTAAAATATGTAAAAAAATAAGAAAATGAATAACGGTTCTACTTTTGAAAAGCTGCACCTAGTGTTCCAAAACGTACGACCTCAGATACATCAATTCACTGCCTCAAAACTCTTCTATAGACCCTCTTTCCCTCCAGAAAGCAAAGCCTACAGAATTAAACACCCCCCCACACACACACCTCCAGGAGAGCCTCCATCTGTGCAAACTCTGTATTTGAGAAGCAGGGCGACTTTTCACCCAAACATCCCTTTAAAAAACAACACGGGATGACAGCGGGGAAGCTCTGCACTCTCTCAGCAAGTGACAATATTTACCTTGTGGAAACCACACTGTCAACTGTGCTCTCTGTGACCAGAGTGAAGTTGGCCCCCAGGCCAGGTTGGCTCCCTACATCCTGGAGGCCAGATTTGGAAGCCAGAGAACACCGTGCCTGACTTCTAGCTCCCATCTCCGTGTCCAAGATTCACAAAGCCCAAAGAGCCAGTGGTCAGGAGAGGAAACCCAGACCCAGGGGTGGCCCAGGGGCCAGCACTTCGCTGGCCTGCCCTCCTGGATCCTACTCTGAGACCACTGGACGCATCTGTGATTGCCTTTAGGAAAAGCTCGACCAGCAGAGGCCTTGAGCGAGGCTGGAGACCATCTGCTCCAGGGGGAGGGGGTCTAGGTTTCATTCTTTGTCTCCCTGGTGTACACACTAGAGACACATGTGGACAGTGAGGATTTCCAGTTTCCAGAATTGAATTGAACACTTGTCTATTCATTTATTGCCTGTCTTCTTTCACTGGGATGGATGCCAATGAGTAGCAGGACTTCTTACGTGTGTTTAATGCCGTGTCTGCAAATTTAACAAGGACACCCAGCATCTGACGGACGCTCACACTCCGTCCTATAGACGAACGGTGTGGACCTGCTGCGTGCTCGCCGCCTGCCGCTGGGGGAGGCCGTTGGGTTCCCTGCCTTCCTAGAGCCTGTAGTCCCCAGGATGCTGTGGCCTATATCTGAGCAGCTTTAAATCGAACCCACGAGAAACAGCTCTGGTCATGTTCTCCGGTAACTCTGGGCTTGTTCCATTAGTTTAGGCCGGTGACGCTTTGAGGAGATGGCCAGCTCCTTTCTTCCCTGCCCACCCTCCTCACCATACCACCCATCGAAGGTTTCCTTACTGAGCAGAACCTCCTACACAGGAAGGACAAAGGATGGAAAGGGACGTGAAGTCTGGAGTCCAGCCACGGCCCCCCTCCACCATACTGGGGACGGCCCCCCATCCTCTAGCGAATTCTAGAGTTCTCTCTGCCCTGGTGGTTCTGTCCCTCATTACCTTTGTAATAAGAAAATCGTATGCTGTAGAATTTTTATGCTCTGTACAAATTAGAAACACAGAGAGGGGTTGGATTACACCACACGTGATTACTTACTCCCAAGAACCACGAAGCCTGATACAAGCCTGAGCTGTGTAGTGTCCTACTTTTCGTGGAGCTGGCCCTCCCCCTTGTGGTCCCTGTGCAGGGCTGCAGCTGGTGATGGTGACTGACACCCCAGGGACTTTGCCGGCTGCAGCACAGATTTTTAAGACTCTTTCAGAAAAAAAAAAAAAAAAAAAAAAAATTTAAGACCTTATCTTAGTGGGGAAGCTAATGACTAAATACCCATCACATGCTTTTTTTTTTTTTTTTTTTTTTTTTTTAATGTTTGATTTCTGGTGATCCCTGCCCTGTCAGTTCATTTCCTCAAATGCCTTATTAAAACTCTTCCAGGTAGGCGGGAACCCACACCTCTCAGATTTCACTTACCTTTGACCCCATCATGGAAGAAAAAAGACCTTAGGGGTGGGAGCCGCCAGGATTTCCATTCAAGAAAAGACTATTACTAACTAACCAGCCCTCCTTCCCCGCCTCCCTTCCTCTAGGACAAAGGCAGCTGGAAGCTTCAGACCGAAAAATGAAGTCTGTGCTGAAAGGGATGACCAAAGTAGGAATGTTTTAAAGAAGCAACAAGTCAGAAAGCTTACAGTCAGAGTAAGCAGAGTAAAATATTGCATTCCTATTTTTATCTTGGCCTATGAAGTTTAAAAAAAAAAAAAGGCGAAACTAAATCACAGCCACATTTGCTTTGGGTTTTTAAAAATCTTTGGACTGAGTGTTATTCTATATGTTGGCAAACTGAACACCAATAAAAAAATAAATTTATATATAAAAAAAAAAAGAAAGAAAACCATCCCCCCAGAAAAAAAAAATCTTTGGACCGGGTGTCTCAGTCATATGTAATATATGCAAGAACATATACTATAGAAGTCATCTCCTAAATAGACGGCATGTCATTTTTCCACGTTAGCACATACTGTTATCTGGTAATGTGCCTAATACGAATTTCGATAAAACTGAAACTCCTGAGACCCAGCCAAGCCTGGGGAGGCCAAGCAGCCACCTCCCAGGATCATATTCTCATTCCCAATTTCTGACATCCTGGCTTCATTGGAAGTGAACAGGAAGTTTCATGCATTTAGTGTTTAAGTGAGTGTCACTTGAAAACTATGTCCCCCCCCCCCCAAAAAAAGGCGTTTTGGAACCTATTAGCCCCAAGCCAAAATCAGGTTGATTAAAAGTGTCACACACACACAAAAAAAAGGCAGCCCGGGTGGCTCAGCGGTTTAGCGCTGCCTTCAGCCCAGGCCATGATCCTGGAGTCCCGGGATCGAGTCCCACATCAGGCTCCCTGCATGGAGCCTGCTTCTCCCTCTGCCTGGGTCTCTGCCTCTCTATAAATAAATAAATAAAATCTTAAAAAAAAAATAAAAAGCAGGTGACAATGTGAGTGGAGACAGGGAAATGAAGGTAAGAGAAGGTGGAGCAGCCATGGGGGCCCAGGGCAACACCGTTGCTGCCACTTTAGCGCCGCCGGACTCCAGGGCTGCGTCCCCAAGCGGGGCCAAGGGCAGCGGGTGGAAGCCAGAGCCTTGCAGGGACGGGAGCAGAAGCGAGACCAGAAGTAAGAGTGCGCAGACACACACACATTAGGGTTTTAAATCCTTTTAATGATTTTTAAACCGTTTCTTGGCGTACACCTACATGATCCAGGAAGAGCGAGAACATCTTGAGGGACTTGAAGGTTAGAAAGACCAAAGCAGAGCACGGACACGGAGAACAGCTGTGGAGAAGGCTCCCGACCCCTCGTGGCTCGGGACAGACCGGGCCCTGGGGTCACGTCACAACACAGAGCAACGGGTGCCATTTACTAGCAAATTGGTTCACAATACCTTCTCCCCTGCATCAGAGACCGCCAAGTCGGTTCCCACACCCTGGGGGCCAGGATCCACATCCCAACAGCCTCTTCCTCCTGTCCCTTCTGTGACTAGTGCTGCAAGCACGCCATCGAGACAGAAACAGAGAGGACATCATCAAACGTCAGCGAGCGCACGTATTTCGTACACGTACACAGCTGACACATATTTCGAGATAAGAGACACAAAATCACGCGTACGACACAGCCTCACACGAGGGGCAGACGCAGTGCAGAGCGTGGAGTCCCTGCCCTCGGGGAGCTTACACGCTAGTCGATACCAAGCTGGCGGGTGGCATCGCCCATCTTTTCATTTTTCTTTCTTGCGGACAGGACCTCCCCGTGATGTTGGTGATGCAGGGAGGGCAGACGCTACATCCCATGCTTGCTAGCTAGGGAAAAGCCAGTGGGGAGGAGGACACTGAAAATAGACACTGTGGGGCTCAAGCAAGGGCGGGCAGAGCCAGGTCTAAGGAGACGGCTCGGCGAAAGGCTCCCCGGTGGCCGGGCAGGGGCGGCTGACCATGCAGAGGAGCACGGACCCAACGACGGGAGCCGAGCACCCCTCTACGCAGGGCCCAGATGGCTCATCCGGGAGGAGCTCTCGGTCCTGCAAAGAGGAGCTCGTCCCCACCTCCAAATAGCTTTATAAAGACAATGTCCGAGTGGTTTTTTTCCCCCTCACAATACTTGCTCATCCTCTAGATCCACAATGACTTTTGAAATCTGTATGTCTGACCTGTGAAATGCAGAGATGTTTCTAGTTCAGAAGTATTTTTTTTAAGTACCAGACATCGATTAATCTCTGCTGCTTAAATCGTCAAATCTCTGCTGGTGCGATTTTACTTCTGTGTCCACATGACCTCAGTAAAGTCTTATGCTATGCTCGCCTTACGATGATTTAAACTAGATTCCCCAAAGCACTTTCACACCCAGACTGTTATTGGAACCACGTTCAAACAGGGCCCTAGCGAGCACTCGCTCTGTGACACACGGTGCCATCTCTGATGGAGGGAAGACTTCTTCTCCCCATGGAAGTCCTCTAGGGCCTCCAAAGGCCACTTCTATCACAAAAAACTTTTCTGTTTAAACGGTTAACGGCTTCAGATTTTATCAACTGAAAATCAGGTCCATTTTGCCCGAGCCGGTCAACGGTTCTCACTTACAGTGAAGAGACTTTTTATAGAAATGCATCTGGGGATCCCTGGGTGGCTCAGCGGTTTGGCGTCTGCCTTCAGCCCAGGGCGTGACCCTGGAGACTCAGGATTGAGTCCCACATCAGGTTCCCTGCATGGAGCCTGCTTCTCCCTCTGCCTGGGTCTCTGCCTCTCTCTGTCTTTCATGAATAAATAAATAAAATCTTTTAAAAAATCTGATTTAAAAAATGTCTCTGTCGCTCGAAATGCGGTTCCGCTGCTGGGTATTATACTTACTTCTCAGAGAGATACCCACGGCATCACCACAGCATTAGCCATTGTCGCTCTCGCCCTCCTCCCCACTCCATGGCAATGGGGACCATCAAACGGGCAAAGGAGTTGATGGTGAGCCAAGGGATCAGATCCCTCTGTTCCTTTTCAGATCTCCAGGACTTTTGAAGGACTAGATTATACTCATCCACCTGACCAGGTAACACCGAGGACTACGCAGGGGAGGCTTCGCTTGGTCTATGGCTTCATTTTGTCATACTGGGCTTGACTTAGAAGGACCCAGTCCTGAAAGTTAAAGAACTGGCCCAGTCAGGTACACACTCTCATTTAAGGAATATTAATCTTTTACCCCCACTAACCTTAATAAGAGAATCCAACCCTTGGGGGCACCAGGGTTAGCCCAGAAAGGAAGAGGCCTTCGGGGGAACAGGACCATGTCAACCCGCCCCTGCCCGTCTGTGAATCCTGGGGTCAGGGCACTGCAAACAGCCTCTTGATGGTTTTGACCCGAGTCACGGGTGTCCCTGGGGCCTCTCCCGATCATGGGGGACATGGTACAGATGGGGAGAACCTCGCTGCCTGGTCTGGAGAGAGGGAAGGTGCAGCCGTGTGCTCTGAGCAGCTGCAGGGGCTGAGTGGAGCCTCCCCAGCTGTCCCCGGGGTGAGGCGGAGGCAGTGGATCCCCGGGGTGTATTTATAGAAGGAACTCCCTCTCTCGATGGCATAACGCGTTTCTCCTTTTAAAAGGAAATCACCCAGGGCAGCACAACTCCCCTGAGGAGTCTGGGCTGCGTCAAAACGAAAAACATGTGTGCACTTTCTGAAAATACAAATGCAGGATTGGATAAAGCAGAATTTGAGAGGACAAAATAATTATTAGAGCTCATCTCAAAAAAGTAAAGTCTTAAAACTGCACGGCCTCCTTGTGTCTCAGTTGACCCAGGGATGCTGTTTAAGCGATTCAGAGACCACTTAAGCCTCCAATCCCTGGCTAATAAAGATGTTTTGTCTTGTGTCTAATACAGGCTGGTGGAAGTCGAGGTTTTTATCACCCAAATACAATAAAAAATATGCTTTTATGCTCTTCTCTCAGAAATCTGTAGGAAATTAAGTATTCAGCTCATACATGTAACATCATTAGGTTCCGAGAAGTCACCTAATTCCCTACGTGACATTTTTCCGTATTTTAAAATATACTGGACACGGTGCCTTTAGTGAATTAAAATGTATGATGACAAAGATCAAGAATTTTCTGGCACTTCTGCCTTTAATCACACCACCCAACTGCGTGTCTGTGGGGATGTTTTAAGATTCTAGTTTTCTGGGTTATGTTGGCTCGGTGGATGCCTCTGAGATTAAGCCAAAGGACTTGCTCTTTAGTGAACTGCAGGGACCCATTTAAAAAAAAAAAAATAAATCCGAAGTTTAAAAATTCTTTCAAAACCATATTCCAAACTATTCTGTAAGTTTTATCAAAAAAAAAAAAAAATGAGGCAGGGTCGGGGTTGGGATGGTAACGAAGCTTGCCTGGGTAAGAGAGCAGCAGACCCGCCAGCTGACTGTTCTCGGAATCTCCGTGCTTGGAACACCAGAGTCATGATCTAGGTAAGTCAGGCCAGAGCCTATCTGGTCTCAGGTTTTCTCTCATTTAAAAAAAAAAAAAAAATGCATCCAGTCTCCTGCAAATAGGGACAGAGCCGTTGCCTTCATTTCACACGACCACTGTGTGTTCCAGAGGTTGTGTTCAGGCTCAGGGGTGAGGCCCGAACTTTCACTTACAGGCTGGAGATGATCCTGGCTCCTCGGGAGGACCCTGTGCATCTGCAACCGCAGGTTCTGCAGAACCCTCCTCAGGTGATGGGCGAGCATCACCCGCTTGTGAGGCCTTCACGGCAACCTGCAGGCTCTCCGCTAAGAAGGGAGAAGAAAGAAGACATGATTTAGAGACCAAATGCACAAAGTTTGATCTAGATCCAGGGTCGGCAAACCCTATGTGGCCTCTGTCTGCTGTTACATGGCCTTGGAGCTTAAAATGGTTTTTACATTTTAAAGATTTAAGTGTACAGATGAGCTCCCCCACACACATGAAGGAGGATGTGTCCCGGAAACTGTATGCGGCCTGCAAAGCCTAAAATATTTACTATCTGGCTCTGCATAGAAAAAAGTTTGCCAACTTGCAATCTAGACTGATACTTCAAGCAGTATTTTATTTTATTTTTTTAAAGACTTCATTTATTCAGGAGAGACACAGAGAGAGGCAGGGATACAAGCGGAGGGAGAAGCAGGCTCCCTGTGGGGACGTGGGACTCGATCCCAGGACCCCAGGGTCACGCCCTGGGCTGAAGGCAGAGGCTCAACCACTGAGCCACCGAGGTGTCCCTTAAGCATCATTATATAACAGAAAATTAATGAAAAGATGCATCATTTTATAACAGAAAATTAAAAAGATGCATTCTATTAAAAAAAATCTCAAATTTAATTTTCAGTACATCAGTCTGCCGAAAAGCTTTCTGATTTTCAATTAACTTAAATATGATTTTAGGTACACAGATTACTACTCAGTCATAGCTATCCTCCGAAAGAGATTTCCCCACCTGTGCCTTAAAAAATCCTGGTGAGGATCCCCAGTCCTCACTTACAGCTACTAGGGGAAAAGACAGGGAACGTGCATTTTAAATAACAAAGGCTCCTCTTGGGACCTGGTAAGGCTGCTGACCGCCACACCAAGGAAGCGATGTTCCCATTTACAATAAAGGCTTTCAACCTGCAAGGCTACAACCAGGCCACCACCCGCGGGGGGTCTACGGGGGGGGGGGGTGTCCCCGTGCCCCGCTGCACCTCTGCCCCACGCGCCCACCAGCTCTGTCCCACTCACTCATCCCCAGGCACCCGCCCCCTTCCTCCCACCACCCCCCAGCTCCCGGTCATGCCACTCTCACAATTAAAAGCATCCTGGAACTTTCTACGGATTTTGGAGTAAAAGTGTCTGTTTTGACCAGAGCCCGCGAAGATCCTGCCCCACAGTCGGGGCAGCGCATACCCCTCCCGCCCGCGGGTCCCCAGGCAGCTGGCTCCCCCCTCTCGCCTCGGGTCGCCTCCACTGCCTTTCCCGCAGCAAGGCCGCCGCAGCCCATCCTTATTTTCCCGGGATCTCGTGGAGTCCTCTCGTTCCCTGTGGACCGTCCGTGCTCCTTCCCGACGAGCATTCGTTCCCCTTTCTGCGCTGACCAGCGACACGCACCGGCACGCGCTGGTGTGTCAGGTGTACAGCGTAGTGACCGGCACCTGCGCCCCCGCCGCCTCTGGCCGCGCTCCCTGCTGTGCCTTTCCCAGGGCCTGGGCCACCCCCGGGGCAGCCGTGCAGAGTCTTACCCCACAGGCCAACGCGGAGCCCGGGGTGGGTGCCCATGGAATGCTGAAGGCGTGAATGAACGAGTGATTCCGTCACTCGTCCCCAACTCAGACAGTCTCTAGGCCCTTCTCAAGCCCTCAGTTTCCTGATCACATAAGGATGACAGATGTCACCATCTCCAGATGCCCCAGAGCTGCTGTCTCGAGGTTCCCGGCCAGAGCTCGGTGTACCAGGGACCAGACTGGATACGTTTTAGGCTCCGTGGCCACGCGGCCCCCGGCAGCTCTTCCCCGTCAGCACTGCAGCGAGAAAGCAGGGTTTGCTGCAGTGCAACCATATTCACAAAAATGGGTGGTGGGACCATTGCACCCACCATCGGGCACCCACCAAACTTTGTCTGCGCCGCCCACCGCACTCTCAGGTGGTGGCTGTGTTCTCTCTCAAACCCATGGTCACTATCAACACTTCCAGACTATTATCCCTTCCCCTGACCCCCTTGTTCTTTCCATTCCCTGCCATCGGATCACACCGCCCACCCTCCTTGTTGCCGTTCACTTGAACGTTCACTTGAACGGCACTTGCCGATCATTTGAACAACTTAGCACCTGGCGCAAGTTTCTCCCTTCCCCAAATGCTCCTCCCCTCAAAATTCCCAGGAATTGCATCCACGAGCATGATCCTTCTGACACCTTGGCCTCAGGTCTCTGTGACGTCATTTCCCCAGTAATCTTATCCTCCGCCCGCCTCAGCCACCAGCTCCCAAGGTTATACCCTCAATGTTGTTATTACCCATACTCGAACTTTGCCCCCTTCTAGTCCATTCTCCGCACAGCAGTCAGAGGGCTCCTTCTGGCACACACATCACATACACCAGTTTGGAGTAGACTCCAACCTCCTTCCTCGCCTCAATCAGGTCCGTGTCATGTGAGGGGTAGTTGGCTCTGACCCGTCAGCTGCTCTGCACCCCTCCCTTCACTCGACCCGCATGGTCCTCCTTGCGAGGCCTCAGGCTTGCCGTGCACCTGCCTCGGGACCTTCGCCACTTCTCTGTGTCTGCAGCATCCTTTCCCCAGGTGCCTACATGGCTTTTCCGCTTCCCTGTGTCTGCTTGCATATTGCCGTACCAGAGAGGCCTTCCCTGGTCGCTCCAACTCACATACAACCTCCCCACTCAATCCCCCTCCATACTCCCTATCCCATTTATCTTTTTTTTTTTTAAAGATGTATTTATTTTACAGAGAGAAAGAGAGCGTGTGCACATGAGCACGTAGCTGGGTGGGGAAGGGCGGGAGGGAGAGAGAGAATCTCAAGCAGACTCCCCGCTGAGCACGGAGCCCAACGCAGGGCTCAATCCCAAGACCCTGAGACCATGACCTGAGCTGAAATCGAGAGTCAGATGCTTAACTTTACTAGGCCACCCAGGCGCCCCTGTTTAAGTAGGGTTCAGACTTCATTAAAATCTTCATTGAAGCAACTGTCCTCTATAGTTTTCCAAATAAAGCCATCTTTATTATTTTTTTTACTGAAGTATCGTGAACATAGTTCTATTAATTTCAGGTGCACAATACAGTAATTCAATGATTCTGTGTATTCATCAGCGCCCATCATGGTGACTGTACTCTTGATCCTCATCCCCTATTTCACTCATCCCTCTACCACCTCCCCTCTGAAAACTACCAATTTGTTCTCTGTATTTAAGTCTTTTTTGGGTTTTTCTCTTATCTGATGCGTTCATTTGTTTTGTTTCCTAAACTCCACAAACGGGTGAAATCGTATGATAGTCGTCTTTCTCTGTCTGACTTCTTTCACTTAGCATTACAGCCTCTGGGTCCATCCATGTGGTTGCAAATGGCCAGATCTCACTCCTTTTTATGGCTGAGGTTCTATTGTATGTACATGCCACCTTCTCCACCCATTTACCTCTTGAGCGACACTTTGTTTTCTTCATAGTACTTGACACAACCCGACACATCTATTTCCTTTTATTTTGCAGTAAAATTTTGAGTTGCACCTACTGGAGTGTTGGTAGTGTAAGGTGTGGGGGAACACCTTATGGAATGTGGACCATAGCGCAGTTGGAACTTTGTCTTAGGAGCAAGACCACAGGGCATGGCACGTGGAATAAACATTTCCTGAACTTGTTAGACGAAATAGTTTTGGAAGCAACTTACCTTCTCTCAGGGCTGCTGCTAGTAATGAGGCTGCCTGGGGAGGCTCCCCTGGGTCAGGTTTGATGAGGAGGTGGGGCTCTAGATGGACATCCTTGAATCCACTCAGTTCTCCAAGTTCAGCGTAGATATGCAGCTTCTCCTCCAAATATGCGCAAATCTGTTGGTCTTGGTTACTGAGTATTTCTATGAAACAGTATTTACCATGGAAGGTTATCGGATGGATACAGCAACTGTATGAAAACCCAAGCTCTAAGATAAAGAGGTTCCTCGTCCGCAAGCAGTATGGTCTCACGGGTCAAGTATGAGTTGTTGGGGGTGGGACGGAACCAGGTTCAACTCCTAGTTATTCCACTTAGTGACTAGAGCCTCCAGCGAGTGACTTAACCACTCTGAGCTTCCCCTGTCTTTTCTGTACATTTACTGTACTCCGAAAATGCTGCTAATTCCAGAAAAAAAAAAATTGCATGACTATTCTTTTGTTCAGGCTGTTTTCTATTAAGAGTAAATGCTAAGCTCGGGAATGAAAATTGAGGTGGCTCTGTTCATACTGACTGGTGCCCACAAGGGAAAACGAGGCAAAAGGACTGAAGCTACTTGGGCTTCAGCCCATCTTGGTTAAAGCCAAACCTACTAGTTTATGTTTTTGTTTCTAAACATCCAATTTCTTTGACCATCTCTGCCTGTATCATTTTCCTCTGATCCTAACACATCCCAACACTTAAAATTCTTCCAGTTTAAAGGGGCCCTGACCAGCATCTAATTCCAGGGCTTCTCAGTCTACCTCCGTATCACCTGGGAAGAGTTTAAAACACTGACATCTACAGCCACCTTCCATAGATTCTGAGTGAACTGGATGAGCATGGGGCCCAGGCATCAGTGTTTTTATAAAACTTTGCAAGGTAATTCTGTTGTCCAGCTAGAGATGAGACTTCCTGAGCTAATCTGAGTTCCTTAATTCACAGACTTGGAAACTGACGCGCAGAGTCAAGGGGCTCCTCGTCCACACTCACACAACTATGACCTGACAGTGTCGGGACCCCGATCACACCACTGCACGATGACTCCACCACCTGTCTGCACCACACAGCTCACAATTCTTCTTTCATGTATATTATGTGCCCATTTTTTTTTTTTTTTTTGGAAAATGTGTTATATCTTAAATCACTAAGGAGGAAGGAGGGAGACAGTTGTCTCATTCGAACACTCCTCGAGCCAATGCTTTTTGTCCTGAAGAGTGGTGGGTGAGCCTCAGGCACATAGAATTAGATTAAACATTTAATCACAACCCTCCCATTCATGACCCAGGGCTTCCTCCAAGGAGAACACCCCAGCCAGGGAAGCGGAGATGACCGCACGGTACCTTGACATTGCTGGATTTTGGCCACTCTTGCTTCAGCTTTCCGCCTCTCTTCATCAGATTCACTTGTCCTTCCCCCTTCTTCTTCTGGGCAACTTGAAAAGACAACAGTCAAAACAGACAACTGAAACCAAATCCAAACATCTTTAGGTTCGTTAGTAAGACGTGGGGACTTGGTGACAGCATTATTCCGAAAAGAAAAATTCAGCATAAAGAAAACCGTTCGTGCCCTCAGGCCAAGATATCTGGTTTTCTTGAGTATACAAAGGACCTTGCACAACACATCACTCTCAGAGTCAGAAGTACAGGATTACTCAAAAATCCAAACACACACACACATACACAAACATGCGCTCACGTACACGTGGACCCCCACACCTTACACTACCAACACTCCAGTAGGTGCAACTCAAACACAAAGTTTTGCTTTCTACTACATGCGTCTACTTCTTAATGGGACAGAGTGGAGGGAGTTGGAGGAGACAGAGGTAGGGTGGCAGGTCGGGTGGGGTGCAGTTGAGGGGGAGGAGTTTTACAAAACATCATTCCAGATCCATCTCATCAAATTACCATTAAGAATGCTCACCCCCTTGGGATCCCTGGGTGGCGCAGTGGTTTAGCGCCTGCCTTTGGCCCAGGGCGTGATCCTGGAGACCTGGGATCGAATCCCACGTCAGGCTCCCGGTGCATGGAGCCTGCTTCTCCCTCTGCCTGTGTCTCTGCCTCTCTCTCTGTGTGTGACTATCATAAATGAATAATAATAAAAAAAGAATGCTCACCCTCACCCCATCTTGTTTCTCAAAAAAGTCATTAAAAACACAAGTGATGAGAAGGAAACTGACTTAGAACACTTCAATCCACCAATTGAAAAATGTTTATTGGATGATTCTTCAGAATTGGACATAAAGAGCAACCAAAAGGCACGGCCCCTGCCCCGAGGAGCTTCCAGTCTAACGAACACGTATCCGCAGGGAAAGGTCAGAGCGACAAGGCGGTTTACGTCAAGCACTGAGCAAATGCTCGAGAGAGCGGATGATCAAGAATCTCAGGGAAGGAAGAGACCCCTGGAGCCGAAGAGGTCTTCATGAAGGAGGGAAGCCCTGAGCTGCACCAAGGGTGAGCAGGATCCACACAGGTAGAGGGGGTAGGGCTGTACATGCAGGGAGGCGCAGAGGACAGAGCTGCAGGTGAGAGGCTATCACAGGCAGGGGCGGGGGGCGGGGAGCAGGCCACTCTGGCTGAGGCGGAGGGTTCATGCAGAGGAAACATGGTCAGAACGCTTTCCCCAGGTGAACAAGGCCATCCCCCAGAGTGTGGACAGAAGGAAGGGTTACCTTTCCACGGCCTGTTGGATTCGTCTCATCCAGTTATTTCGTTCCTCCTTGGAGTTGGTGTGAATTTCGTACATCTCAGGACCAGCAGAGGATGCACTGATCAGGAACATTCCTCTTTCCTCGTTGGCGACTTCTCTAGCAATGAGCTTCTGAAGGGAAATAACCGATGGCTTCTGATCCTACATAAAATAGGAAGGCGTGCAGGTAAAGCAAAGGTCTTGCCAAACACGTTCGCTGGGGAAAGCGAGAGTTATCAGGCGAGTCATGTCACTTTGACTTCTCAAAGGCGCCGTGCAAGTTGGGAAGATCTCCAACAGGAAGGGCACGGCGGAGAGAGGATGGAGAGGAAGGATACAGGAGGATGCGTATCCTTAAGAATCAGCGGCTTAAAGGGACCACTTTGGAGCAATCAGAGCAGTGAGAGTATCAAAATGCCGTAGGTAGTCGGGGGCTTGGGGGCTTTTCTAGAAGGGGCGTGGGATGGAAAATAGTGCATCAGCTATGACTGAGAGATGGAGGCGGGTGGAAGGCCTACGAGTCCGTTGGAGTTAGCAGTGTTTAGGGCAGACCATGAAAATGACAGCGAGGAGGGCGCATGACCTCAGGTTCCCTAAGCATAACCAGGGTTTTCTGCAACCGCAGTTCAGAGCAACTAAACTTCTATAATTCCACCTGCCAAGGCCTCTTCTCCCCACCACCTGCATGAGCCTCTGGCAGGCGGGAATGGTCGGATTCATCTTTGTACTCCTAGCTCAGTGCTTGGCATGCACTCGGCTTTCAGTACGCGGCTTTCAGTACGCGGCTTTCAGTACGCGTCTGGGCACGACTCTAGCAGAACGGAATAGGAGATAAGCTGAACTTTGGTGCACAGGCTATGACGGAATCACCTCTTGTACAAACACTCGCTGTGACCTCCCAACGTCCCATTCTAAGCACTGGGGAGTTGGTGATGAGGAAGAGGATGATAATGCTGATTCAGGCGGGGAGCCGTAGTTGAAATCATGACCAAAAGAATCCCTGTGGGAGGTAAACAGTTCTGGGGCTAAGTATGAAGAATTTTCTTTGGTTTGTGGCTTTCAGCACTGTTTAGAGTCAGTAGCAGTACATGGTTTGGCTCCTTCTTCGGGGACTGAGCAATACCTTTACCCAGAACACGCCACCGCATCCCGCAAGGCTGACTCCTTACGGCTCATTTGCCCACTTTCCCAGCATTGCGCTGGGTCTAGGGTTGTGTGCAGGGGTGTTCTAAGAATACCTCTTCAGCCCTTTCTTCTTAGAGCAGCAAAAAATAAAACCAAAAAATGACAACTTTTTGAACACTGCCCTCTCTAATTAGGGAGAGCCCCTGAACACTATTAATATCTTTTATTCAGTAATGGATACACCACCTAAGACCTTATTTGCTTTCCTTCTTCCAATGCACTGAGTTGGGCTCCTCAGCTTACAAGGTAAATGGCCTCAGTATATAAGAGGGCAGAGTGGGTTTAAATTGTTTAAGACATGAGCACCTGGGGGGCTCAGCAGGGGAGCACCTGCCTTCGGCTCAGGGCATGACCCCAAGGTCCCGGGATCGAGTCCCACGTCAGGCTCCCTGCATAGAGCCTGCTTCTCCCTCTGCCTGTGTCTCTGCCTCTCTCTCTCTTTCTCTCTGTGTCTCATGAATAAATAAATAAAATCTTTAAAAATAAATTAATTAAATTGCTTAAGACATTAGCAAGGATGAAATGATCTGAACCAGTTGGTAAGTGTTGCAGAAGGAGGGGAGGTGGTAAGGTCAGATATGTTTTATTTATTTTTTTTAAATTTTTATTTATTTATGATAGGCACACAGTGAGAGAGAGAGAGGCAGAGACACAGGCAGAGGGAGAAGCAGGCTCCATGCACTGGGAGCCTGACGTGGGATTTGATCCTGGGTCTCCAGGCTCGCACCCTGGGCCAAAGGCAGGCGCTAAACTGCTGCGCCACCCAGGGATCCCCAGATATGTTTTAAACGAAAAAAAAAAAAAACAGGTCAGCAGGTAGAAAGCAGCATTAATTAGATCACCAACAGATGAGGAGGCGTCAGAGGCATGTCCATCATTACGCATACCGATCACACAAGAGCACTAGAGATGATCAAGAATTCAAATTAAATCTTTGGGGATGGGAGTAACGGGTCTACCTTAGAAACAGATGTTAATAACTGCTAATGCCCAGACCTAACCCAGCCTGCAGAGATGTCTTACTTGTGTCATAGTATATTAAAAACAGATTTAACAGTTGTCAACATTTAAAAGCTGGGGGATTTCCCGTCCCCCTTTAAAAAAATTTTTTTTTAACAAACTGTAGATGTGTAGGTTCTTGCGCAAAGCAGAATGGCGATCATGGGCCCATGTACTCCCTTGAACACACTGGCTGTAGCCGAGTCATCCCTGCCCTCAGCGAGACAGGCCGTGTTCTCACCAGTTCGCTCCAGTCTCCAGCACTCGCCATGGGATCCCCAATCCCAAGCCCACTCCCAGTTCCTCCTGTGTGTTTCCTGCCAATCCCTGCAGGTAGGCTGACAGCCTCTGCCCCCAGGGGAAGAGGAAAAGTCACTGCTACATTTAGCCTCGTCACCCTGCCTCCATTTGTGATTCCATGGAGTGGCTGATACGGCATCACCAGTATCTGCTGGGAAGGACATTCAAAGTCCCAAGTGACAGCGAGAGCTAAGACTCTTCCTGCTTTGAACTTGCACCTGCACCCCTCCACGTTCCCTTGTCTCTTTTATTGTTCATTTTGAAGTTAGCTTCTTTAATATTCAGGAGATCCTCCTAGACTCAGTAACCCATGATTTAATGAACATACCTATGTGTTCCTACTCATTTCATGGATGTGGGTTCCTACTCCCTTTGCCGCTGAGTTCTCTTTAAAATCAAAATTCTCTTTAGGAACGCCATTCTTGGGATCCCTGGGTGGCTCCGCGGTTTAGCGCCTGCCTTTGGCCCAGGGCCCGGTCCTGGAGTCCCAGGATCGAGTCCCACGTCGGGCTCCCGGCATGGAGCCTGCTTCTACCTCTGCCTGTGCCTGTGCCTCTCTCTCTTGGTCTATCATAAATAAATAAATAAAATCTTTAAAAAAAAGGAACACCATTCTTCTGCTGGTATCAGCTGCTCATCTTCTGGCCATTTCCAAATTCATCATGTCTTTTGTAACATGTAGCAAGTTAAGCATTTCCTAAAGAAGTTTCTCGAACAGCACAAAGAGCAGAGAAACTTACCTGTGGGTATGACCATGATGCTAACTTTCCCTAATGCCAAGAGGAGAACCAGGAAACCCAGTCACTTGTATGACCCTCGCTGATACAGCAATTCCTCCATGGTGTCCACTATAAGATCCTTACGACTGGAGGGCTGTGCTAATTAAATGTGTATGATGCAACTCAAAAGCATGTGCTGGAACAACACAGTGCCCTCGACTCTTTGTGGGTAATGTTTTCTATTTTGCTCCCTGACATGGACAAGGGCTTAGCTGGCTTTTATCAAAGCTGCGCTGTGTCAGGCTAGCATCTCCATGAAACAGCATCAGCATCATCTCACTGTTGTCCAGAGCCAAGCACCTTCTACCAAGAGGTGCTAAGCTGTGGCCGCCTTCATTCTGGGATTTGGGGGACTGCACTCCTAACATCTCACTTCATAGCAAATGTGGTTTAAGGCTGGCACAGGTAACTCTTGAAGAGGTCGCACAAGACAGATCCATATTTCAAGTCATACTATTGGGTGAGCATCACACCTTCATCTCAGTCCATATGCTATGTTGTTTTAGAAAATAAGGTAGTTGTCTTTATGCTGTGTCTACCCTTCAACCCAAGAGCAGGTCACGTGACCTGTAATAACACCCAAGAAAGCACAATTTGCTTATCTTTCAGCTCTCTGGTTTTGAACAAACTTCTGTTTCTGTAAAGGTGTGGTGCACATTTGTTTTCTCTTCTACATGGTCCTCACCTCCCATCAACAAACAAAATGGTTCCACCTTCCTGCCTACTTTCTCTCTGTTCACAACATCCCAAACAACAGCACAGAGAGGCTGAGGGACAAATCAGTAAGTCTACATGAAATCTGCAATATATACAGTTCAAATGCATCAGAGCCATGGGGACTTGTTGGAGACCTCCTTGCTAGCCTCTGGAGTAGCCTTGTGAAGTAATCCCTGACCCTATGCAACCTGGCATCAGCCCAACGTGCCCAACAGGGGGACAAGGCCTACTGGGCTACCTGACAAGCACAGATGGGCTGGAAAGGCACTCCACCAACCTCTTCCTCCCCCAAATCCACCCTGGAAAAGCATGCTTCTTTGTTTGCTCTGAATGGCATAAGAGAAACTTTGATAAGCTTTGGGTTTGGTTTTAACCAGTTGGAACTGATCACATCTACTAGTGGTACCCGAATGTCCTATCAGTCAATGGATGATAAATAAGAACCATTTTAGAGAGCCACCACTGTAATGCCCACAATGGCATTGCATCTTAGATTCTTTCCTTTAACAGGGCCTACTGTTCCATGAGGCTGACAAAGTTAATTTATGACATTTTCCTTCTTTAAAAGTGAGTCATTTTGGATAAGATGCTGTGTAAAAAAAAAAAAAGTTAAACCCTGGTTGACTTCTAGTCTAACTCTGCACCATCAAGGAGATTAATGTAATACACTACAATGATACACTTCATATGAATAATCTTTGTAATTAGTAGTCACTGTAGTCAAAATAAGGAAGAAACTTCTTTAAACTTTAGATAACACAATGGTGTCCTCTTGTTTGGTGGAAGGAACATCATGATAGTTATGAATAGGGCTAGCAACGGGTAAAGCAGGGATGGACTAATGGAAACAGAACAAGATTCCAGAAGAGACTCGCTGTTGCCAGCATTAACATCTGAGTGCCTGGGACAGCAGGGTCGGGAAGGGGGTGGGAGGGATCTAGAAGATACGCCAAGAGAGTCAGACAGAGAGTCACTTGAGGGGTTTAGGCCAGTGCCTGTCCACCAACTCGAACCAAAGTCCTACAGTATTTTTATGTTAACAATTGACAACTAAACAAGCAGTTAATTGAATTAGCTGACTACCACTCCGGGCTCTGATAAATCAATACTTTTCACTCTTGTTAAACCAAATGAGATGCTTGGTACACTGCAATCGCTAATACTAAATGGGAATATAATGGGTACACTCCTGCCAGCGACTACTCAATTTCACAAGGAATTTTAGGCATTTTTCCAAGATACGTGGGACTCGGCCATTTAAAATATGTATCACATGGCTGTGTACTTACAACAGCTGCAAAGATGTATTTCTGGTCTTTTTCTTGTAAAAAGAGCAGCACATCAGTTAGAAGTAGAGCCAGGATATCTTCAAAGAAAAGATATTACTAGTATTAATGAAGTGAGCTACTATTCAAATACTTTTATCAAATGTTCTGATTTCGTGGTAGAAACCTAAACCAATTTATTAAAAAGAAGATGACTAAGATTTAGTGTAATTAAAGAACCTTTATGAAAATGCCTGTGCTGTGATAGCCAAAGATAAACTCTACAATTTAGATTTAGCTGTGTTTAAGCATGCATGTTTGCGTAACTAGAGGTATAGCTAAATTTCTAGCGGCATTTAATACTGTAGCCTTCAAAATGGGGAAAAAATACATCTGACAAACCAAGGTTCTAATAGAATGGAGCAAGCCCTCACCTTTAGAAAAAGAAGCTTAATGGTAACTGTTAGAGGGCGACTTCTGCCTTGAATTCTGTATGCAAATCTGCTGAATCACTATGTCTAGACCCGGGCACAGTTTGCAATAATCATACACTGCCCCACAAATTGTTCACAGGAACTCACCTTTACTAGCCGACTAAACATCCTAACACAGAGTCAGCAAACGGCTCATGTGATGAAACGGACCGAGAGCAAAGGACTTGAGGCGCTGGGGTCTATAGACAGGTTAATGTCTTAGTTTGGTTAATGTTCTAATTGTGGTTAATGTTTAGCCGCAACACTGCTGCATCAACAAATCCCATTTCGGTTGTTAGTTGCAAACACCACGAATGCTCGATAATCCTCCGAAGGGTTACCTTTGAGCAACTAGTTACCTTGGAGTAACTAGACATTAACAACCTCCTCCTCTCCCTTACCTGAGGAAGTTATTAAGATACATTAAGGAGACAGAGAGCAGACCGGTGGTCCTTAACCCCGGCTGCACAGTGGACTCAGCTGGGAGCCTTTAGGCATTGCTATGCTTGGGCTTCATCCCTAGACCAATAAAATCAAAATATCTGGGAGAAGACTTGAACATGGGTGATTTTTTTTAAGCTCCCAAGGTGATTCTATAGTGTGTACTCAGAGCCAAGAGAGTCTGGATCAGAATCAGCCCTTCAGAAGCTGAATAAATGGTCTTAGAGTCTAACTAGATGAACATAGGTTAATGCCAGGTCATGCCAAACAGGAGCACTGAGGAAAAGTCTGCACCACCGCCAAAATATACATTTGTGCATCTTATTACTCAGTAAGAAATAGGACTTTCAGAGCTCATTTCTCCCCTCGAAGGCGTGAGAGCCCCCAGCTGGCTTGGCACACAGACTCTAGGTGTGTGGGCGTACTGCCTCATGTTCAACACACTACATTTGCCAGGGTAATATTTCTGTGCCAACAATTAGCAGAATTCTCAGCTCCTTTGGTTTAAGTATCCCAAATTGCAAATTCATAAAACATATATGAAGAGTTTTGCTTGGGGCAGCAAACTCCCACCAAAGATTTGTAGCATTTGCCTACTGGGGTTCATGACTTGAGCCTACGGGAATCTTTCCACTTCCCCAGGGTTTGTGTGTGTGCCTGCCATCTCTGAACCACTCTTCTTTTGAAAATCTGTCCTATTAAATGAGTAACATATGTGAAAGAAGGAGAAACTGGTCTGTTGGAGCCACAATACCTTTGAAACGACCCGTAGCAGTTTTCCAATAAACAAGGCCATCATATAAGAGAGTCCTTTCTTTACTTATCAGTGCTTGCTTCCTAAACACGTGGCCATTTTTGAGCTTTGTGTAGGTTTTGTTTTCGATCTTATTTAGGATCTCAAGCCATTTTTGGTTTTTCTCATACTCGCTGACTTTTAAATCCACTGCTGCAATCATGTCTTTAATTAAGCACAGAGCTTTGCACAAGTCTTGATGTTCTTCACTTCTTTCTGCATAGAAAAAAAAAAAAGAACACTATAGGATATGCCAGAAGTGCTAAGGAATTTAGTTTTAAATGCAATTAAAATCATACAAATAGAAAAAAAAAAAAACACAGGACAAAAATGTTGGATTAGGTTCAAATGCCTTATCATCACTCTGCACCCTTCCTCCCAAAAAGAACTGTTACAAGGTTTAGTTATAAAAGATTTACTTATCAGATAAGGTTCAGCTGACACACAGTAAGATGTCTGAGTTATAAAGACTGGTCTGACCTTCCCTAAGAGCAATGAACATTACCTTCCCAGACCCAGGTAATCAAGTAAGCCCTTCACCAAATTTCTTAGAACTTAGCCAATCTGTAGGCCCAAATTAGGATCCTCTCCTGAAAGGGAGCTGTGGGGTGGCTTGGAAAGGCCTCAGACTCATTTGCCTTCCTGGATCCCTCCCGCCATAAAATATTCAAAATTATATTTCAACACTTTTCCAACCTAAAAAGAAAAATGGGACAAAGGCACTGTGCCTAGTGAGTCAGCCATAGTCATGCCTATAGTAGATAATCATCAATTCCAGTTGTTTTTCTTTAAAACATAGGCTGCTGCTCCTATTTCTCAGTTATATTAAGAAAAAAAAAAAACTCTGGAGGAGTTTCTGGAATAGCTTTCTAGAACTTCAGATGAAAGTGAACTTAACTATTTTCCTATTTGATGATAAGGAACACCTAGTTCATGTTTACTGAGGCAAACAGAAGTGAAAGTCTCAGGAGGTCAGAAGGTGCCAGAAGGAGAGGAAAAAAACTGGCAGAGACAACGAAAGTCTACAGCAGCAGAAATCCACAGAAACAGCAGTCAAGTGAGACGGCAAGTCTTCAAAGAGTCTCAACACTTCCAGGTTGTTAATGTCCTACAAGCATGAAGCTTGTTCCAGAAAATCAAGGAACGGATCCTGGCAGGGATGTTCCACAAGGAAGATCCTTCTTTCTCACTGTGAAAGTGTCTTCTTTGCTTACCAAACATGAAGCAGCACCCCCCTCGCCCCACCAAGGTTCTCCTTTTTAAAGAGCATACTTCATATATGGGAAAGGAGAGTAAAGAAAATCAAAGTTGAGCTATAAGGCAACTTGGGGTAAGAGTGAGAAAAGGCTCCGTCTTCTGACCATGGGGGCCAGATTCCGGTCCTGTAATGGCGGGCTGCCCCACCTGGGAGTCTGGCTGAGTAGCTTGGGCCCCCTCCTCAGACCTAACTGCAATGGAACCTGTGTGTCAGCAAGATCCACAGGAAAGGACTAGGCCTAGTGAAGTCTGAGAAGCATTGCCATAACCGAGTCGCGTAGATCAATGTCCCCAGGAGCGAAAGAGCGCGAGAACCAGCCGGTGGCAAGGCCTGATCTAAGGAGGCATCGGGACAGCTACCCCTACGTCACACTCACCGTTCCTGACTCGCAGCGGTAACGACTCTTACTCATTCTACCAAGCATCTGGCAGGCGGTGGCTCTGAGTAGCAGTAGCGGGCCTAACACGCCGGGCGGATTTTAGTCTTTGAGCTATTGTATTAGACCTTACGCTTCATATGAACATCATGCAAACTAAAAGTCTTAATTTTGTTTTCATTTTTTTTTGCTGAGAACAACATTTATGAGACTTTTCTCTTCGTCTTGTGGTTCTATTTTCTTTTATGTTGAATTACAGGGAGCACTGAGAATGGGATACAAGGAACAGAGGCTACCATTCCTGCCTGAACTTAATTCTTAATGTGACTTAAAAAAAAAAAAAAAAAAGGAAACATTCATGCCTTTCTGTGTGCCTAGATCGCTTCCCAAAAAGAGGATATTGAAGGCTGACTTTCTTAGAGTGGCCATTTAAGATCTCACTACTTCTTTCATTACCTCCAAGTCAACGGGTCATAATGAAGGAACAGAAATAGCTCCCACGTATCGAGTCTTTTGTTTATACCAGGCTCTGCACTGGGCATTTTATGCAACAATCTCATTTAATCCTCACAACAATTCCCTGAGGATTATTAGTCTCACTGAGTAATGGAGAAAACCGAGGCTCAGTTAACGAACGTGCCCAACTAATGAGCCGTAAAGCCAAGTATATGCAATGGCAATGCAAGTTTACATGCTTCCAAACCCAAGCCCCTGTCAACCTAACATGCTACCATCCAACAAATAATTTACTCAAGCTCAGTAAGCTAGCTGGAGGAGCAGGCATTTTTATTTATTCGTTCATTGTACTGATAGGTTTTTATTTACTGACAGCCTCTCCTGTACCAGTCGCAGCACCAGGCATTAAAAATCCAGTTGTGAACCAGAAGACACAGGCCTTCTCTGTCCTCCAAGGAGCCTGTGGTCCAGCCATGTGCTTTATTAGCTTCTCACAGGATGCCTAGATGTTACCACTGGGACATGATGAATCGATGGGATTAAAAATAGCTCCATCATAAATAATTCTCAATTTAATAATTCACTGCTTGGAAGACTTGACATCTGGTGATAGGGTCAGTGGGGTATGTTTCGCCAGACTACTGGTATGGTCGTAGGAAGAGGAAGAAGCAGAGGCATTAAGAAGATCTGGATATGGGGAAATTAAAGAGGGGATAGACAAAGTATGAAGAACACTGCTTGGCTCGGGCTGCTTGGAGCAATTCAGACGACTGCCCAAGCTACATTTTAAAAGATAACCTCTCCAAAAGGATCCATATCCTAAAGGTCTACAAGTTTTTCCCTAATAATCTTCATGAATCACAGGCCACAAGCATTTGTATCTGTTGACGACACCTCAGCTATGCTTAAAACTAATGTCAGAGGTAGATGTTTATCCCGGAAGTTATCACTCACCCTTTGTGTACTGCAAAATCCGTTCCACCAGGACAGGGTATTTTGTGATGCGCTGAGTGACTAGCAGAATGCATTCTGGGATTCCTCGGCGTCGAGCCAAAAGATTACTATTTCGAAGCTTAAAAATATATACATACATTTTTATATACAGAAACCATAGCTTCTTTTTAGGTTTGAGTTTAATAATTCAAAGACTCTACTACTGTATCATTCTATTCAGATGCAACATAATATACATTAATTAAAACTTGATTGTCATTAAATCGTACACTATGTCATTAATCTATTAATAACCTAACTCTCCAAGATTAAGAAGTTTCAAATTACTCTGATGTATTGGCGATTAATTCCAAAAGTAGGCAAGTTTATCAAGTGTTAAGATTTATGAGGAGCTCTTGCTCCTGGAAAATATTCACAAATCAAAGTTACATTTTGAGCGTGAGTTCGCAGTTAGCTCTTGGTTTTTCTAACCAGTCTTCCTCTACATTTGTTATTATTCATCACAGCACTTAGAGTTCTCTCTAATCAGGCCAACTTTTTTCCTAAAAACTTCCAAGTATTCTCTAAGTTTTCAAGTTCTCAATACACATGTGTGTTCTGTGGGGAGGAGGAGAATCTGCTAACATTCTCAAAATAAAAGAAAAAATGTACAATCTATGGAACTCTGAAGGACAAATTTCTTCAACAAACAAATCGCACACTGAAAAGTAAATAGATGGGGAACATCCAAATCAAAGGAGATTTAAAAGATATAGCTCTCATATACAACATGTAAACTTCAGTCAGATTCTGATTTAAGCAATCCAATTTCATTTCATTTTTTAGAGAAATCTGAATACTGACCAGCTGTCTGAAGGTATTAAAGAATAATTCTTAACTTACTGTGATAATATCATTGTAATTTTTAAAAGATGTATTGAAAAAATACATCTGAAACTAATGATGTCCTATATGTTAGCAAGTTGAATTTAAATTTAAAAAAAGAATGAATAGTTTTTAAAAAATAAAAGATGCATTGCTTAGAGTTACATATTACATAAATGTGAAATTATATGATGTTCTGGATTTGCTTCAAATTAATCCAGTGGAGGTGGGGATGATTGTGTATTTTTACTAAGGTTCTTTTAGTTTATTACTTCTCAGGACATAAAACGACAACCCAGGATATGACAAAGGTAGTCAAAAGCTTGGAGGGCACTTTATAAATATAAGATACAAAAGGAAATGATTTGGGAGAAATATCTCACTAAGACAAAAGAAGAGACTTTCCATCTTTGCCATGAGCCTATCGCTTTCTTCTCTTTCCCCTGAAAGTCAGATGTGCACGTTGTTAAGGTCATGAAACAAGAAAGCACGAACTATTTCCCCAAGCTGGTTTACCACTTTGTAATAGTTTAAAAATACTTGCCTTAATAAAATTCTGAAACTTCTTATTCTGTTGGAGTTCTTTATAGAGGCTAACAGCTTCTTTGTGATGGCTACAGAATTCTCCATATATTTTCTTCATTTGATTTGCATTTTCTTCTGAAAACTGAGAGTAACATTTCAAAGATGGTTTATCAATGTAATCAGTTCTAAACACTGAAAAGAACATGCAATTTTCATAGATTTCAATATATTCTAGGCAAGTAAAGAATAAACATAAAATTTCTGAGCACAATCCCTACTTTTCCCCAAACACATTCTAAATTAAAGTCAGAAGTTGCCAAGAGGTAAGGGGAAGAGATCAACCTTCTGTGGTTATACCATACAGTACAGACCTAATTCAGTTATCAGTCAAATGAAAAACATTTGTTATCTTTTACTTTTTTTTTGGGGGGGGGGTGTTTGAGCAACTTTATCATTTCAGCCTATTGTTTTATTACTTTTACAGACTAAAGAAAAGCTATGCTGCGACATTTGGGGGGTGGCTCAAGAAGGTGTGAACTCTCATGGGTTGATATTTACATTGATGAACCAATCATGCCCACGGACTCAGTACTCAATTCGCAATTTGATTTTTGTCAGCACATCACAAATGTGTCAAGAAGCAGGTAAAAGCAAAAGATAAATAATCAGAATACCAATTTGCTAACTGATGGACAAATAGAGATACGGCTGGATATTTCAATAAGCTTAACTTGAGGAAACAGCTCTGTAGAAAAATCTAGATGGGAGCCATATTAGATTCCAAAGGTACTATGGAGGGAACAAACTGAATTACCTGAATGCCAATGTTTTGGCCTCTGCAATATTCAATATTATTGCAAGAGAAACACACCCACCCAGCCCTTGGCAAGTACTTCAGCATTACATCCCCATCTCTGATCTTTTCATCTTTACTCATAGTTTTAACTATGCTTGAGGTCAGTATGTCTCAAGGGCAGATTCTTAAATTACCTATGATTGCTCAAAAAAAAAACAAAAACCCAAAGAGACTTAGATAAAAATCTAACAAAGTACACACAGGCCTTCCGTGCTGACAACTATACAACACTAGTGAAAAAAATCAAAGAAGATCCACACTGATGGAGAGATTCATCATGTTCATAAATTGAAAGATCAACATAGTAAAGATGGTGATATTCCCAAACAGATCTACAAGTTTAATGCAATCCTCATCAGAATCCCAGCAAGTTTTTTTTTGAAATAGATAATAGATTATTGTAGAATTTAGATGGAAAGATAATACCTAAGTTTTTTTTTAAAAAACTAGGACTCAGTCTACCAATTTCAAGATTTATTATATAACTACAATTAAGACCATGTGAAAGGATAGACACATAGATTAGCAGAACAGAGTAGGAACCCCAAATGCCCAATGCGTTTTTGACAGCAAAAGCGATTCAATGAAGGAAGGCTGATCCTTCCTTCCAACAAACGGCACTGGGGCAATTAGACAACCATTGACCAAAACCAAAAAATGAATCTTCACCTGCGGCTCATATCTTAAACTAAAATTAACCCAAAATGGATCACAGGTTTAAATATAAAACATAAAACTGTAAAACCTTTAGGAAAAAAACGTAAGAGAATATCTTTTGAGATCCAGATCAGACCAAAAGTTCTTAGACTTGAAACCAAAACCATGGCCTTTAAAAGAAAAATCCTGAAATAATGGATCTCATCAAACTTTGAGAAAATGAGTACAGACTTCAGAAAATGTTTGCAAATCATATATCTGACAAAGTCAAATCACAGATCTGAGTAGGATCTAGAATATATAATGAAATTTCAATATTCAACAGTATGAAAACAATCCATTAGAAAATGAGCAAAAGACATGAGTCAACCTTTCACCAGAGAGGATATACAGTTAACAAATAAGCACATGAAAGATGTTCACTGTCATCAGCCACGGGAGAATTATAATTTAAACCACTATGAGCTATCCGTATACATCCTTCAGAATAGCCAAAATAAAAAATAGTGCCAACACCAAATACTGGTGAGGATGCAAAGAAACTGGATTACTTGTACTCTGTTGATGGGGATGTAAAACAGTACGACCACTCTGGAAAATAGTTGGCAGTTTCTCACAAAATTAAGCATGGAACTACCATACAACCCAGACACTTATCCCAGAGAAATGAGAACTGAAGTGTGCACAAAAATCTGTCCATGAATGTTTAAAAACAGCTTTACTTCTTCTTTTAAAATTTTTTTATTAAGCAAACTCTACACCCATTGTGAGGCTCAAACTCACAACCCCCCAAATCAAGAGCTGTACCCTCTACCAACGGAGTCAGTCAGGCACCCCAAAACAGCTCTAGTTCTAATAGCCAAGAACGAGAAACAACCAGATGTCCTTCCACAAGTGAGTGATGAAACAAACTGTGGGACTTCCATACGCTGGACCAGTACTCAACTATGAAAGGAATGAACTACTGATACACACCATCATCTACATGACTCTTGGGAGAATTAGGCTGAGGGAGAGGAGCCAATCCAAGGGAGATTACATGTTATGCGTGTAATCTATATACAACACACATGTCATTTATCTAACATTTTTTAAATGACAAAATTATAGAAACAGAGAATAGATTAGTTGTTGCCAACAATGAAGGAGGTAGGGGTGGGAGGGAAGTACGTGTGGCTATAGAATAGCCAGATGAAGAATCTTTGTGATGATGGCGATGGTGGGTACGTTCTCTATCTTGACTGCATCGTTGCTGGTATCCTACTTATGATACTGTTTAATAGTTTCGCAAGATGTCCGCATTGGGGAAAAAATAATCTCAAAAATTAAAAATTTTAAAAAGCCAAATCCCAGGTCCCACCCCAATCCCATCAAAAACAAAACCACTAGGGTGTTGGAACACAGCGGTCTTTATTTTTAACAAGCTTCAAGGGATTCTTATGCACATGAAGTTGGCTAACTCCTACTTTACACCAACCATGTTCCTCATGTTCACAATTTCTTTTTATTTTTTTTAAAGATTTATTTATTTATGATAGACATAGAGAGAGAGAGAAGCAGAGACACAGGAGGAGGGAGAAGCAGTCTCCATGCCGGGAGCCAGACGCGGGACTTGATCCCGGGACTCCAGGATCGCGCCCTGGGCCAAAGGCAGGTGCCAAACTGCTGAGCCACCCAGGGATCCCCCACAATTTCTTTTTAATACCAATTCTTTCCATGGACTAAATTAGCATCATATTCCAGGCTAGCCTCCTGATTAAGCTTCTCCATAGCCCAAGAGTGAGGGATTTCCCCCAAGTCTTCCCCCCTACATCCCTTCAATAGCTAGCTATTCCTTTGTTCCCAGAGCACCACACCGACACCAGCTGCCTCAAGATTCCGCTAATATGTTCCACAGGAGACAACTTTTTATCATACTGGGGGAGATCCTTTGCCTTAGCCCTATGCACAGCCAATGACAGCAGCACAAAAGCAGGCTTAGATTCTTTTCCCTAAATAATCAAGAATCTTTCCCCAAGGGTAATGTGTGCTTCATCCAAAAGCAGCACACCAAGCTCATCCTGGGCAAAAGCCAACTTCCCAAACCTTATTCTCAATTTAAGTCCTGCTTTATGCACAGCAATGAATTAAAAATGGAACTGGTAGAGATAGAACATATGTTGACTATGAAAAATCACTTATGAACAAAAGTGCTCTGAATTAGATTCAAAACACAGTATTCCTGTCAAGAAAAGAGACGTAAATCATTTCAAATGACAAAAACATCTTTAACTTCATTTTTGAATGCACCCAGATTGTAGTTCAGACATATTCTGACATTTTCATTCAAACTGTCTTGCAAAGGGCTTTACAGTCTGTTAACTTGGCACTGTAGGTTTCCAGTGAATTATGAGGACAGAACAGGTCTAGGACTTTATAGATAATCTGCAAAGCAGATTACTCTGATTTAAGAATGTGCTACTAATGTAGATTTTTAAATTATTAGATGCGAAATAGTTATTGAACAACTAAGTGAGGGGGGTTTCTGTGCATTAAAATTATCTATTTAAGCATATTTGTATCAATGAACTTAACTCCCCTCCATTTTTAGTAAATGAACCAACATCTGGACTCTATTATCGTGTGCTGCACAGTGAAATGGATTCAAAATTAGTCTTTTGGAGAAGATGACATTTTGGTATTTATCTAGAGAACGTCAAATGAAGCTAACTCTCTAAACAACGAGAACAGATTTTGGGATTCAAATCTCAGTTATGCTATGTAGGAGGTAAGTGAACTTGAGAAAATCATGACCTTCTCCACGCCCCAGTTTTCATATTTGTACAATGGGGACAATAATACCTACCTTGTATAGAGAGTTGAGGAAGGAAAGGAGGCAATATGCACACAAGCACCCTGAAAGTGCTTGTCCTAGTATGGTCACTGAACATGAGTTATTTAACTTCTCTATTAGCATCTTTATCACAGAAAGAGATCAGAAGGCCAACATGAATTGCCAAAATTTTGTTTTTCCTTTTCTATAAGGAGAGTAGCACAATCCATTCTCATGGTGCTTTACACATCCCAAGTGCCTCAAAAGTGCCTCCTTTTAGTGACATCTGCTGTGTTGTCCCCCAGGCATGAGCCCTAAGGCTTTGTTGATAATACATCTTCCACAGCCTTCCTGAGATGAGCCTACATCTATCGTGCGGTTATCGGCATGACTATCACAGGCCCGAATGGGTAGGGAGCCCTGTTATTACAGAGCCATCACCTCAAGTCTAAGTAGAATTTACATAAGAGATTTATGTATGGCTGTGACTCCCAGTGGACAGAGGGATAGGGATCATCCCACCAGGTCCCAAGACACACAGATGTAGGTCACTGGCTGCTAAAGCATCTCAGCCACCAGGCACACAAAGGGATATCAAACAAAAGAAAACCAACCAATCCCCTCTGGCAGTAATGGTAAAGCACTTCCAGTTTCTCATAGGCTCTTTTTTATTTATTTTATTTTATTTATTTTATTTTATTATTTTATTTTATTTTTTATAAATTTATTTTTTATTGGTGTTCAATTTGCCAACATATAGATAACACCCAGTGCTCATCCCATCAAGTGCCCACCTCAGTGCCCGTCACCCAGTCACCCCCACCCCCCGCCCACCTCCCCTTCCACCACCCCTAGTTCGTTTCCCACAGTTAGGAGTCTTTCATGTTTTGTCTCCCTTTCTGATATTTCCCACTCATTTTCTCTCCTTTCCCCTTTATTCCCTTTCACTATTTTTTATATTCCCCAAATGAATGAGACCACATAGTGTTTGTCTTTCTCCGACTGACTTATTTCATAGGCTCTTAACATTGTAGAGTGTCTGCAAACCTTTGGGTGTTTGAGGTTAGGCCCTTCACATCCCTCTTACCTGCTGTACTAGAATATCTCCAATTCGGCTGATGACAAAATTCCTGTCACCACCAGCACAGGACTCCTGCCTTCGCTCCTTCATACTATAAAAGAAATGCCTGTGGATTTCAAGTAACTCATCTAAGCAGGGAAAGATTTTATCCACGGTGCTGTGATCAAGCTGCAGCTCCTCCTTCATTCCTTTCCTGAAGATCTCAGACATGATGAGCAGGGTCTGGATATGATGCATCTCTGTTTGCATAAGCTCTGAAACACACGCGCAGAAACAAGCTTTAATGGCCAAGTACTCCAGTGACCTCCATTAGTGGCTAAACCCCAAACATTATACAAACTAAAAAAAAAGGGGGGGGGGGCACATTTATGAACGATGATACTCTTTCACTACAAGAGTCAGCACTGATTTCCTTTTCTCCAGGAGGAAACAGAGTGTGATGATCAACAGACATTGGGCGTAACGTGAAAAGGCAGCCCAAGGAATGGGGGGAAGTAAGCTACTACTCGAAGGCCTCCACACTTGCTGTTCCAACGGCCTGAGACGGTTTCTTTCTTTTTTTTTTTTTTTATAAATTTATTTTTTATTGGTGTTCAATTTGCCAACATATAGCATAACACCAAGTGCTCATCCCATCAAGTGCCCCCCTCAGTGCCCATCACCCAGTCACCCCCACCCCCCCGTCCACCTCCCCTCCCACCACCCCTAGTTCGTTTCCCACAGTTAGGAGTCTCTCACGTTCTGTCTCCCTTTCTGATAGTTCCCACTCATTTTTTCTCCTTTCCCCTTTATTCCCTTTCACTATTTTTTATATTCCCCGAATGAATGAGGCCATATAATGTTTGTCCTTCTCCGATTGACTTATTTCACCCTGAGATGGTTTCTTCCCAAACCCATCGGTCTCCTTCCCAAAGTCCTCCAGGTCTCTTCAAATATTATTTGTCTCTTATGTCTCCCCTGTGTGCCCTGACATTTAAAACCCTTGTGCCCCTGTTTGATACAGCCTACTATTCTATTTTCCTTCTCAGCACGTATCAGTACCTACATTCTGCTATGTACTCTACACATACCCTGTACTACACTGTACGTAGGTCATGTACGCTGTCTCCCTACAACAAAGTAAGTTCACGAGAGCAGGAAATGTGCACATTTTGTTCGCTGTTATTTCCCTGGTTTCCAGACTGAATGCCTGGCACACAAGAGGTGCTAATATTTGTCGGATAGTATACATTACTTATTTCTCAGATCCGAGTAAGTAGATCTTATCTGTACTCCCAGCTGAATAAACTGAGCGCCCAAAGCTAGTAGACAGCTCATTCTAAACCTCCAAGCAAGTAACAGTCTTCATCAAAAGAGGAAAAAGTGAAAGAGGGCAGTGGGCCAGCTGCGTGGTAGCAGCCAAGGGCCAGCCCAGGGACAGAGAGGAGACTTCTTACATGGATGGAGTCAACAGACAGAAACTAGGGGAGAGGAATTTCAGCTCTTAGCATGGATTACTAAAATTACATGCAATGTCTATGGAAAGAGAGTTTCTCAAAAACGGAGGTGTTCAAGGAAAACGCGTATCAGGTCATAGGACTACAGCAAGGACTACAGGTTGTAGGATTACCTGTAGGACTACAGGTAATTTAAATATGGCAAGAAACATACAATCAGATGTTTTTCAACAAGCTTGGTTTTCAAATATCAATGTTTAATAAAGTGCAGCTGCCAATGATACTAATTACTAAGCTTCTATGGGAAGAGTAATGCTGGCATTTCCAGTAAAAGGACTGAAATTTTTTTTAATGCAAGAAAAATATCTCATAAGGGACTTGCATCCAGAGTATTAAAACAAGTGTTATAACTCAACAGTAAAAAGACAAAAACGAACCAAAAAACCCACTTTACTATGGGCAAAATATTTGAACAGGTGTTTCTCCAAAGAGATATACGAATGACCAATAAGCACACTAATAGCATTAGCTCGCAGGAAAATGCAAATCAAACCCAAAGTCACTTTGCACACATGAGGCTAACTGTAATAAAAAGGGAAGACAATAAAAATGTGTTGGTAAGGATGCGGACAAAGCAAAATCCCCAGTACGTCACTGGTGGGGGTGTAAAGTGGTGCAGCTACGTTGGAAAATCATCTGGCAGTTGTTCCCATGGCTAAACAGAAAGTCATGATGTGACCTCCCCCAGGGTGGAAATAGTCCAAAATGACCATTAACATTAACTGATGATTAAGCAAAACATGGTATATTCACAGTGAAACGACATACAGCCTCAAAAAGGAATGAAGTACTGATAAACGACGTGGATGAACTGTGAAGACTACACTAAGGAGAAGGAGCCTGCCACATATGGTATGACTCCGCTGGTGCCAAATCCCCAGGGTCGGAGAATCCACAGGGACAAGCAGGTGCACGGGCACCAGGGCTGGCGGGGGGCACATGGGGAGGGTGTGCTAAGGGCACAGGGTTCTTTTTGGAGGAAGGCAAATGCTCTGGAATTGGATAGTGGATGATGGTTGGACAACTCCAGGAACGTACTAAAACCTACCAAAGTGCACACTGTCACGGGGTGAATTCTGTGGCATGTGAATTCTATTTCCATTATAAAAATGCATCAGAGGAAATAATTCATGATTTGTGGGAGCACCGTAAGTACAGCTGGAGATTAGTGAGTATTTCCAGACTCAGGGAGGAAGACTCTGAAATATTAGCCATGGAGGGTAAACAAATGTAAACGTAGCTTTATTATTTTATCATACACAAAAGTCTCTTCAACCCACAAGCTCCAAAATATTATTTCTGATCATGTTTTTTGTACCGACTGTGCACTAAAAGCACTTATTAAAATCAGTTCATTTAATCCTTTTATCTAATTATCCATTATGAGCCCAAAAATAGGAATCATTTTCCTCATCCTTAAAGACAATGAAGAGAGAGGGAGGGATTTTCTCTGGATTACAAGCCCCTGTGACCCCAAAGTCTATGCTGTGAACAACTGCACATGATAAATCATCCCAAATGGGCTAGATTATATTTTTAATGTATTAAATTAATAAGTAAACAAAGAAAAATTATAATATAAACTGCAAGAGAAGTAAAAGGGACAGCATCTTCCTACCTATACAGCCCCGGACAGATTTCAAACCATGCTCCTGACCTGCATAACCACCACCAACCTGACACAGGTGAGAAAGAATCCGTCGCCACCAGACTTTGGGACCCATATCGCATACAAAGAATTGGTAAAAAAAAAAAAAAAAAAAAAAAAAGAGGAAGAGCTAGCCCCATCTTTAAAGTAGGGTACCTTCTGGGAATGACTTCTGAGGAACCACTTTGTATTTTTAAATGGTTTAAGCTTTATTTTTCTGTAACTCATCTGTCATTTAACTAACTTCCCCTAATTCAGATTGCCTCTGCTCCCAACTGTTTGAAACAGTAAAATCTGAGAGTTGAAATTCACAGCGACAACTATGGAACTCAGGCTCATGTTGCTGTGACCCAGGTGCGGCCCATCCGCCGGGTCTAGTGAGGGGTGCCCGCAGGTGCATGGGGCAACCTGCAGAGCTACATACCCGGATGCCCAGCTGCCTTGCATTACAGCATGGGAAAATTCACTGTGATTCTTACAGTAAAAGAAGTACAGGCCACGTGTAAGTAAACTTGAAAAGGATCTGAGGAATAAAATTTGCCTTGTACCACATACAGAGAACGCCTCGATCAAGTCTCGCGTTTTAAACGTGACCATCAGAAAAACTAAGATCCAGGTGAATTAAACCACTTGTCTGAGATCAAGCGACCAGCAAGGAACAGAATGGAGATCTGAACCCGGGCCTGGAGGACTGCAAGCTCCATGCTCTTTCCCCCCACCACCCTGCTTCGGCCTGAGAGCATATTTTCAATGCTTACCGAAAATGACATCCTGTCTTTTGATGACATCTTTCTCCTGCTTATTGCAAAAGGAGGGGTCCACCACCAGACTCCAGGATTCTGCTTCCAACTCCTGGGCGTCACTGCTGAGGTCACTCCATAGAGAAGAGTCCACGACATCTAGTGTGCGTGTAGAACACAAAAGCCAGGAATGGGGTACCACGAACAAACACCTTCCAAAGTACCCACGTCCACGGATTCATCTCACAAAATAAACCTGCTTTGAACCCAGAAACAACTAACCCCAAATGCGGTTGATATGGAACAGAGACACCCAAAAACCAAACTGGTGAAAGGGTCCAAATCGAGGCAGCTCGCATGAAAGCAAAGAATCATTAAAACAGTGATGATGACTACGTCCAAACACACGACGACAATAACAAGACATCTCAAGATTCTTTTGTTTGTTTTGACGTGCTCTATTTTGTTTTTGTAATCTTTGGTAACCTTCAGAATGCACAATATGCCTACAGGACCTCAAACACACAGTCTCTTTTGCCCCAGGTTACTCTGCAGTGTCTACTCAAACCTGAATTTCGTACTTCTCCACTTGATTTGCTCTTGACTTGGCTTGCTGTCCTTAACACAAACAAGAAAGCAGGGCACTAGGGCTCCAGGCACAGCTGAGTAGAGATTTTTTTGACAGCGTTTGCCATCACACACATATACTCCTTCCAGGAAAACTAAATCCTGTTTGCCCAAACAGCACTCCTCAGAGGGAGTCCGGCTCAGAGGAGCCAGTGTGAGATGACGATGGATTCAAAGACTTGAGTTGAAAATAAAAGCAGTGGATTCCTGGAGCAGAGTCCAGGCCTTTCTCTTGTTGCTGCTCCCCTTTCCTTCGGTCCTCCCTCACTTACTGATACAGCTTGGATACAATGCGCAGTTCCCCAGGTTAAATCCTATCTTACAAAATATGCTTTAAAAAAATGCTTTTAGTCCCTAGAAGTAGGGGCAACAGGTGGGCATACAGATCTCAGAAGTCTCGGCAAGCCCAGCTTAACTAAGTGAAGTTTGTATTTTAACATATGATCCCTATTCCAATTCATCAGTTCTTTTTTTTTTTTTTAAAGATTTTATGTGGGCAGCCCAGATGGCTCAGCAGTTTAGTGCCACCTTCAGCCCAGGGCCTGATCCTGGAGACCTGGGTTGAGTCCCACATCCAGCTCCCTGCAGGGAGTCTGCTTCTCCCTCTGCCTGTGTCTCTGCCTCTCTCTGTGTGTCTCTCATGAATAAACAAAATTCTATTGAAAAAATTTTTAAAAAGGATTTTATGTATTAATTTATTCATGAGAAACACAGAGAGAGGCAAAGACACAGGCAGAGGGAGAAGCAGGCTCCCTGCAAGGAGCCCGACGTGGGACTCGATCCTGGGACCTGGGGGTCACTCCCTGAGCTGAAATCAAAGGCAGATGCTCAACCAGGTGCCCCCATCAGTAGCTCGAAAACCCTTTTAAACAGTAACATGCACACAGTGCATTTCATTCTCTTATCTTTATGCCACAAGTCTATTTAATATATCCTTGGCCACTACCTGGCAATATTCACTGAGGCTAAATTTTTATTCTTTTATCAAAAAAAAAAAAAAACTTTATACCAAAAAGTTGCCATGAAACAGAATTATTAAAAAAAAAAAAAAAACAATCAACACCAAAGAGAGTATATGTTTGATCCTTTGGGAAAAATTCCTCCTGGCAAATCCTCACAAACAAACATGTCTTCTCCTCACCTTCCATTAAGAAGGATTCCGTGGAGGGAGAAGAGCCCATGGACTGTAACAGCTCATCGGAATGAGACCTGCTTCTCCAGCTGTTCCCGTCACTCTCAGACTCCAGGGATAGCCCCGATCTTCTGAAGCTGGAGGGAAAGAGGGAGGACCATCAGCTCCCACAGTGGCTCTGGGTGTTAGGAGAAAGCACACCAAGCCTTACCTTTCCAAGGCAGTGCCTGGAACACTTCTGGACAAGGGATGGGCCTGGGCAGAAGCTTCTTTTCTCCCAGTGGGCAATCCGATAGGCATGGAGGAAGAAGGGTGCAAGGAGAGACTGGGTTGCGGGATGTCTCGAAATGAAGAGTCTGGAAATCACAATGGGTGCTTCATGCGGTTTTCACAGAGGGCAGTAATTACAAAAGTCACTCAAAAGCCAAGAAACAGAACACTCAAGGGCTGCTTCTAATACATCGCAGGCCCAGCCTTGACACCAGTCTCCTGGCCACATCCTGACACCTGCTCCAAATGTCCCTTCCATGTCACCCCCTCCTGATCCCCATGCAGCAGGCCTGCATCAGCAGATCCACTTGGAGACTGTGGGTGGCTGGGCTCACGCAAGAAAATGGAATGGGGAAACACTGAGAGAGCTTTCCCATAAACCACTGCTTGTGCTCCTTACAGCGGCTTTAAATAGACGCAAGGTGTTATTAGCACTATTAGTAGAATGCATATTGTACGTACCAACAATCATGCACATATGCACACACACACAGAGCAGGTCAGTGGATTGGAATGACGCTGGGGAGTCTGTTCTTTACAGGGTGACAATTTGAGGCAAACGAAACCTGCCGGTCAAGCTGAGCCCCTCCCTCTCACATACTGAACACTATAGGGTGCTTCAGCACCTTCCTGGTTTCTCCTAAATGTCTTCTGAACATTTTCTTCTAAATTGTTACGGGCATAAAATGCTTTTACGTTGGATGTGCACCTTATACAACCCTCGGAAAATGTCTCAGTCCCACAGTATTGTAGATAGAGCAGAGGAGAATGAATACGTAACACGGAACCCTGGGGTACTACAAGGGATTTTAGACACGATGATTCAGTTTTATTTTCACAACTTGCAGAGTAAAGAGAAGGAGTTGTGTCAATTTTAAGATCCTTTTATTGTCATGTTTAACCTTATGCAGTTGAAAAGTGCCTGACAACTACAGTCAAAGGGACTTCTGTCCAAGCAGGGGTGTCCACGGTGTCACAGGTGTGATTATTTGCACTAGCTTAACCTGTATGACATCACACCCCAATCACACATCACCGTGGATCTGCCTACTGTACTGTCCCGATTCAAGTGGTTCTGGAAACCTGGTCACTCTGTCAGAGATTCGAAGGAAAAGTGACCACAAACTTAAACTTAAAAATGGCAGGCAACACAATGTTTGAGGCAGAACAAATTGCAGCCTCTCACAACAAACGGAAAGATTTTCAGACTTAGGAGATGATGGTCCCTGGTTCTTGCGTGTGATGTCAACTACTGGCAAAGGCTGCCAGTGAGTTGTAAGAAATATTGCTTCGGGGATCCCTGGGTGGCTCAGCGGTTTAGCGCCTGCCTTTGGCCCAGGGCCTGATCCTGGAGACTGGGGATCGAGTCCCACGTTGGGCTCTCTGCATGGAGCCTGCTTCTCCCTCCTCCTGTGTCTCTGCCTCTCTCTCTCTCTCTCTCTCTCTCTCTCTCAAATAAATAAATAAATAAATAAATAAATAAATAAATAAATAAATAAATCTATCTTTTAAAAAAAAAGAAATACTGCTTCGTATTAAGCAATATATAATTCAAGGAAAAACAGAAGCACCAAATTTAACCATATGGAGAAAAACAGCAGTGTGCCTTGAAGTTTCATCATTGTCATCCTAAAGGAGGCGATGAGATCACAGCTTCAGGCCCAGCTAATAAGCAGGACCAGGTCACTATAATAATGGACATCAGGGCCTGGAGACTCCAAACCTTAGGGTTTTGTCCCTAACTCTGATTCTGAAGAAGCACGTGATAGGTATGTGTATAGTTAAGAACGTGTTAATGCTAGGAAAACAAAGTCGTGTATGCTTAATGTCATGTTTTCTTTTCCCTCAAAGGTTGCTATTAAATCAATAGTGCCCATTACACTATGTTATCAAGTAGAATTGAGGCAATATCCTAACACATCCCCCCATAGTCCTCTCTAAAATAAAAGATCATATAGTACACCTAGCACTAAGGCTACTAGGCTGGCATAGAAGTTCATACCATCCTTGACCTCCTTGTATAATTAAATATTATACTAATCACGTGTAAGGAAAGAAGAAACATTTGGACAAACGAGAAAACAAAAGGAGCAGGTATTACGCCTTGGAAGAAAAGTACAGTAGGCATGAAATTGTCATTTCCACGTCACTTACTTCCAAGGATGGTCTGCGGTTTGTTCTTGTTATATTTCTCCTGGAATTTCTGGTAAAGAACATTAGAAACATGTAAAATAAGATTAAATTCCATCTGGCTAAAATAAAAAAAGGGCTCACCCACTTACACAGGGTTCTCATGTATATTGTTTTTGGGATCTTAATTCAAACAAAAAAGAATTTAGAGCAAAAGACATTAAATGCACCAAAGACAAAAATGTTGGGATAATGAGACGTGCAAGCTGTAATGCAGGCATGCCTCGTGAACACGCATCGTGAATATCCTGGCTTTATTCAAAGTCTTTGGGAAGCAGAAATCTCCAACTCAGGAGTCCAGACCGAGACTGAGGGAGGAGCTCCTGTCGGCACAGCCTTCCTCCTACTCATTCCTCCTCCTTCTCACCAACCCTCCTGCCTAGGATCCACAACACCCGTGGGTATTGAAACACTACCCTCAACTGTGTGACCGGGCACGCTGTGGGTTTCAATTGGCACAGAGATGCGAGACCCCTAAGATTCTCTCTGAAGCATCATCACCTCACTCACTCACATTTCTGACATGACGTTAGAGTAGGAAACAAATAGATGTGATGGATCCCAAACTCAGAGCCCAGTCCCTTATTCCAGTGGGCCTCACAGTGTGGTCCCAAGACAGCAGTACCACCTGGGAGCTTGATAGAAATACAAATTCTCGGACCCCACCCCAACTGTACTGGATCAGAAATTATGAGAATGGGGCCCAGAAATCTAGTTTTAACAGGTCTTCCAGGTGATGCTGACATTTGCTGATGTTTGAGAATTACTGCTCTAGACTTCATACGGATGTGCTTGAGGTCTACACTGTAAACCTAGCAGTTCTCAACAGAGACACTGACCTACTTGTACCTTATAACACAGGTGGCCACATCTGAGCTTTTCCTATTTCCGAAGAGTGTACAGTTCCAGGAAATAACTATGCACTTTGAACATGTGATTTTTTTAATCACTATAATGATTACTTTAGAAACAAATCTAGACAGTAATAAAAGAACAAAAACCTAAACAGATGACAAGGAAGCAACAAAGCTACAAATGCCCATGTAAAACAAATGACAGATCACCTTGGTACACGGAGGTGCAGCGTCCTTACAACCCTTGTGGACGTTTGCATTACAGTCTGCAAGACAAAAAATGAGTAAGGTGACATGGTGCTTTTACTGGTCATCGTAAAAGTGGCACATAAAAATATTGGGGAAACAGAAGGAAAAATAACTAAGTCACATGTAGCCTCACGACTTGAGCACAAGCACATGGTTCATATTTTCATTTCCTTGGAGGTATCTTTCCCCTTCTGCGCCGAGTCTTACCAGTGATGAAGCCTGCAATTACGCACGATGCACACTCCTGCGTCCGCCTGGGAACTCATTTACCACCACGTGCCCTACACTGCAAGGGACTTCTGACATCTGGCTGGTGGCAATGGCCCACTCCCTACCAGGTACAATGCCTTGCAGGATGGAAAGAAAGAAAGCAAAGCCACAACGATGCTGAAAAGAGCTTTTCCTGGAGTCAGGCTCCAGGAGGACTTGCCGCCAACCACAGGCAGCCGCATTCCAAGAGACAAGTTGGCCACTTGCTTGTCTTATGCCACAAAACACGTGGCTTCAGTTTCACTCCAAGAAGGGAAGAGCTTGTCTGCCCCCTTCTGCCCGCTGGTTCAGAGATGCAGGCTATCCTCACAGGAAGCTGCCCCTGTGTCCGGAGACCGCTTTCTGCCCTCCTGCCCTCCCTCCCTGCCAGCCTCCACCCTACCCACCGTGACCCTCTCGTCCCACCAACCACACACACTGCAGAGGGAGGAGCCTGTGACTTATCACACTCTTCATTAGAAAGAATCCTTCCTGGTGGGTAGAAAGTCCCATTTAGGTCCATCCCAGCCACCCTGGAAAAGTGCCCATAACCCACTGAGAAGTGGGCCCAACTTCCTCCCACTGGAGTCTCCAGAGGCATTTTAGCCAATACCTCAATGGTCAATGAACAGAGGTCAGGATTATCCTGACGTACTGGTCCTGCTGGCAAACGTGGAAATCAGATTGCTCTCTCCTCCTTCCAGGACAAGTGAATGAGGGGGAAAAAAAGGTAGAAACTATAAGATACCACAAAGTTAGACTGAAAACTCATAGGAAAATGAAGCCACTGGATGATTATTAAATCATCAGAGAAGAAACAGAGAAGAAAAACTTAGATGTTTGAAATGTGTTTCCCCTCAGGGACACAAAATAGACATAAAATAGGACTCAAAGGCCATGAAGGGAGAAGAGGACCTGACAACAGTCCAGCACGATGAGAGGGAGATGGAGCTTTGTGGGACAAGAAAGCAGAACTTGGGTCGAACTGAGAAGAATCAATTCAACAAAAATATCAAAGCAGCACTGGGAAATAAAACTTGAAAGATTCCATCCCAAATATAGAAAAAAAAGGAGGGTATAATTATAAAATAGAAGATGTCACACCAAAAAGGTAATATAGACCATACTTCTCCAAGGAAGAAATCAAAAAAATTACATCAGAAGCCAAGAGTCAAAGCTACAACTGACAAAAACTTTCACTGAGCTAAAAAAGAACAAGAAAAGGCAAAAATCAAAAGGTCTCACTGTTTTCTAGGAATTAAACGATATCTATTCTGTAGACACTCTGACAATATCTGTATGATTGAAAAATTTTAAGCTCTCAAGCATCTAGACAGAAAAAAGCAGGTCACCAACAAAGAAATAAGGTCAGACAGGCCCCAAACTTTTCTCTTGTAATAGTCACTGCCCAAAATTCACCGACCAGCGTTCACAGGGTCTTTGGGGCAAAGGTTTTGGCCTAGGAATTTATTTAGCCAGGTAAGTCTTTTTTTTGTGTGTGTGAAAGAAGGAAGCAAAAATATGCCTCCTCCTTAGATATACAACATTTCAGAAAACAGATCACTCCAACAATCCTTTTGAAAAAAAGATTTACCTGAACTCCTACTCAAACTATAAGAGCAGAATCGAGATAAAAAGTTCAAGAATCAATCAGCTTTATTTTTAAAAAGAAAAGAAAAGGAGAGGAAATCAGTAAAACCCACTAAACAAAGAATCATATCTAAAAGATCTCTGTAAGCAGAGACAGAGAACTGAATACAAATATCAAATTATTCTTGAAATGGGACACTATTCTTTAAAGATTAAACATACAACATAAAAGTAGTAATTTAATAATCTAGTCTACCAATAGAGTCTAGGGGCAAAAAGGGTAAATGTAAGAGAAATTTAAGAATATTCAAGTATAAGCTTTAAGAATTACCACTAGTCAATATTACAAGAGCTTATCTTGCCAAATCCCTAAGCACATAAAAACACGTTTTTTATCTATAAATAGATAAATCAGACATCCAGGAAAAGAGCAAAGAACTACAAGATAGTTGACAGCTATAAAAGTGTAAACAATTTTAAAAAGTCTTTGCTACAAAACTATCTCTCAATGGGATTAACTATAGCTAAATTAAAGACACCTGCCCCAAATTTAAAAAATTAAAAATTAAAAAAATACAGAAATAGGGAAAATGCAAAGAAAAGGAAAGCAAGAGGAATATTAATTTAGACAAGGTAAAAAGCAATGCCAAAGGCAACAAATTAAAAGAGTGATTTTATGTTTATGAAAGCTAAATTCACAGTAAAGCTGTGATTTGCGAACTCCTGTGCACCAAATAATGTAACACCTGAATATAAGCAGTGAAATCTATTTATAAACAAAAATAATTTCATAGAAATACAGTATTTGTAAAAGCAAAAACCAAAAAAAGCCTCGCAAATCAGGCTTTCACGGAAAAGAATGCAAGCATCAGAATTTTGAATACCTATGTTTTTATATGTTTTTAAGATTAGAAATAGTAACCCTCATATACAAAAATACACGCCTAAGATTTACTAATAACAGCTGAGCTTATACATGTCAAAATCTCCTGCTCCGTGAAAAAAAAAAAAAAAATGAATAACCAAGGTTTAAACCTCCAACACTCCTCTTCTTAAAAACTGTAAATCTTAAAACTTGTGAAAAAACTGTAGGTTAGGGGTGCCTGGGGGGGCTCAGCCAGTTAAGCAGCTGCCGTTGGCCGGGGTCCCGATCCCTGGGCCTGGATCAGCCCCACGTCGGCTCCCTGGTGGAGGGGAACCTGCTTCCCCCTCTCTGACACCTGTGCTCTCCCGCTCTTCCCCCATCTTCTCTCCAATAAATAAAATCTTTAAAAAAAAACCCAAACAACTGTGGGTTAAAGGAGACATGTAACATATACTGATGTTAGAACGTAAGGTAATTGAAGACGAGGACAGTGCGGGGGGCACCTGGGTGGCTCAGCTGGTCAGGCATCTGACTCGATCTCCACGCAGGTCACGATGTCAGTCCTGAGACTGAGCCCTGACTGCCAGGGGCGGGGACCGGGCCCAGGGCGGGGGTCCTCCCTCAGCAGAGAGTCCCCTCCCCACAGCTTGCACTCTCACTCTCAAACAAATAAAAAATCTTTAAAAAGAGAGATAGATGTGGATAGCATTATATGTACAGGGATGCCCCTTACCACATTTTTGTAGTGAAAAAAAAATTGGGAAATTCTTAAATGTACAATAAGGAGTAAACGTATTTCAAATCCAATAAAACAGTATAAACAGCCAGCTTTTTAATAATTAGAACGGACTCCATGAAAATACGAATAGCCATCTTCTGTAGTTTGTAAGATTTTTGGATGATTTTAAAATTTTCCTTAAACTTTTTGTCTTTTAGGAGTCCTACTGCATTTAAAAAAATAATAATAATGACTATTTTTGGAGCACCTGGGTGGCTCAGTGGTGGAGCATCTGCCTTCAGGTTGGGTCATGACCCCGGGGTCCCGGGATCGAGTCTCGCATCAGGCTCCCTGCATGGAGCCTGCTTCTCCCTCTGCCTGGGTCTCTCCCTCTCTCTGTGTCTCTCATGAATAAATAAAATCTTGAAGAAAATGACTGTTTTCAAAGCTCAGCACAGCCTCCCTGTGGGGGTCCCTTCCCAGGCCTGCGCCCGCCCGACGCCCCGTGGCTCTGCGCCACACCACAGCCCCCGCCCGGGTCCGTGGCCGTCCGTAACTGCCCGGCAGTGGCAGCCCGCGGGCTGGGCTCTGTCGCGGCTGCCGCGGGGTCACAGAGCATCACCGACCGTCGCGGTCCCCAAGGGCTACTGAGCAGGTAAAGGTCGGGAGGCCGCAGGACACGGAGCAGGCGAAGGGGGAGGGAGTGAGGTGCGCAGGCCGGGGCGCCGGGTGTGGGGCCCACTGCGCTTCCACGGGGGCTCGGCCCGGGGAACTGGGAGGGAGGCCCCCAGCGGCTGTGGCCGCTCCCAGTGGGCGCTGCAACAAGGGCAGCGGCAGACGCCCTCCGGACGAGGGCAGCCAAGGGGTGAAGGCGCCGACCGGGGCGACATGGAAGGGCCACCGGCCTGGCCGGGTGGGGGGAGCCGCTTGTGAGCCCAGGCGGGTGGCCCAGGGCCTGTGGGCTGCTGTCTCGTGGGGCCTGCAGACGACAGGTCCCCAGGTGCTGAGGCCCCCGAATGGGCTGCTGCGGGCACGGGCCGGTGACAGATGGTGGCCCGAGAGTGCCACGGAGCACACGGGGCTGGGGGAGTGGCAGGCGGGAGCGGGCCCAGGGAGGCCTGGGAGGCGGGGGGGCAGGCCGGAGCCCGGCCAGCAGGAGGGAACAGCAAAGGCGCCAGGTGCCAGGCAGGGGTGAGGGCAAGGGGTCAGGCCCGCAGGGGCGACGGGGCCTGGTGGCCGTCGTGGGGCCTCGGCCTCCCCGGGGGCTGACAGGAAGCCAGGTGCTCCGGGACCCAGGATGCCCTCAGCCCCTGACGTTCCGACAGCAGGTGTTTTCAGAACTGTGCCGTCTGGTGAAAGTACAGGGAAGCAGGCTAGAGGCTATTGAGATGGCGACCTCAGCCCCGGGTGACGTGGGCAGCAGGGCAGGCCGGCCAACGCGGTCCAAAGCCCAAGCTAAGAGGACGGCTGGCAGGCTGCATGGGGATGCAAGAGGCAGGGACACCTACGGACGGCCCCCAGATGTCACCGTGCACGTCTGCCTGGGCAACACGGCTGCCACGCGGGACGATGGGGCCGCAGGACAGGGAAGCCAAGCTGCGTTCTGGCCATGCAACCTTTGAGAGGCTGCTGCGACAGCCAGGTAGGCACACCAAGCAGTCAGTGACACAGGCGGGCCGGGCCCCGGGGGCCGTCACTAGAGCACATAGAGCCCCGGAGCTGTCCACAGGGTCCCTGCTCTGTAAGCTGTTAGATCACACGGGCGGCGCTACAACGACGGTTCATGGAACCCTGCTTCCCAATGGCCCTGGCCTTGGGGTCTCTGGGCGGTGCCAGCAGGTGAGCACCTGACTCGGTTTGGGCTCAGGTTGGGACCCGCGTCAGGCTCCACACTCAGCACAGAGTCTGCTGAAGCCTCTCTCTCTCCCTCTGAAATAAATAAAACTTAAAAGAAAAGGAACGGCCCTATTCTCCTGGAGCTGACTGTCTGGGGAGGCAAAATGCAGGGACAGCACACACTGAGCCCACAGACTTACTGGAACACTGGGATGACTCCTTCCCCAGGAGCGTTTTATCACAAACGGAACACTGGAGAACCCCAGAGAAGGTTCCGGGGACAAACTGATGTCGGCTCGGTTTCTCTTTGTCTTTGGCATCCTTGCTTTTCGTCTTCGGATACAACAGCAACAGCCGCGTGGGGAGAAAGGAAGAGAGACAAACGCTGAGAGCCAAGGTACTTCCACAGGCCATACAATGCCTCGACATTCCCCGTCTGAACGTAAGGCCTGCGTGCGGAGGGACGCCGCGTACCCGCGAGTCCCGGCTGGGTGACAGTCGTGCTGCACTCCTAGAGACTTGGACCACACCCCGTAAGAAGGCAGAGGGTCTTACAGGACGTGTGTACCACATTTGAGACCACTGCGTCCAAGGGGAGACTACGCCGGCGACCGCAGAACAGAACCAGTTACGCGTAGACTCAACAGGCACAGGACTTTGATTACCTTAGATTTGTTCCGAGGGCTTGTCATCCTGTTCATGAGGAAGCTGAAGGTCCGGCTCACTTTGTATTTCTCAGACTCTGACTTGGCAGGTATGATGTATTTATCCCATTCTTCCTCTTGAATCCTACAAAACAGAATCTGTGACCACAGCTTATCAGGACTTAAAAAGGGGGAAAACAGTATACACACACACACACACACACACACACACACACTTTTTTTTTTTTCGGGTTTTAAGGGTTATTCTGAAGATATTGAATCTATTAAAAATATTTCTTATAGACGGATAACGGACGGATGGATGATAAAGCACCTATCTCACAATGTTCCTAGTTACAGACTCTAAGAGGTATTCAGTATATAACTTCTTCAACTTTGCTGTATACTTCCAATTTTTCACAATACTAGGGGGGCACCTGGTGGCTCAGTGGTGCAGCATCTCCCTTTGGCTCAGGGCATGACCCCGGGGTCCCGAGATCGAGTCCCGCATCGGGCTCCCTGCATGGAGCCTGCTCTTCCCTCTGCCTGTGTCTCTGCCTCTCTCTGTGTCTCTCATGAACAAATAAATAAAATCTTAAAAAAAATACAATACTAGGGAAATAAAGGACTTAAATGTTATTCTGCAAACACTCATCTCCATACTGACTATGCCAACAGAAACTTCCTAGGGCACAGGGAAGCCAAATAGGCAGTAATAGGAAACTGGATTTTATTTACTTTGGGAACATAGAGATAATATGCAGAAGAAACACATTTCCTTTGATAACACAGCTTGAGAAACCAACGGCCTGTCTCTTGGTTCAGTCTCTCCCACTCAGTCAAGGGTATTTGTAATCTGAGACTCCCTCGGTTGTACGAGAGAGAAGGTGGTGGATATGCATCCATAATAAAAGGCCCGCTAAGGATAATGGTATCCAATCTGTGAATACACTGAATATCATTAATGCTCCCCTAGGCCATATAATCATTCTTTAGGAAAAAAAAAGTTCCATCTACAGAAAGTTCTATTTCCTCTGAAACTTACTCTGATAGTCTTATATTTCTAATATTACTACAAAGAGATAGAGAGATAGAGAGAGAGAGAGAGATAGACATAGAGAGAGATCAACCAAATATCATGTAAAACCAGGGAACACTTCTATGGGACATGCTATAACCAAAGTCTCTCCCACCCCCCAAATTTCTCATTCATTCGCATTAGTGGGTAACACATTCATCTCTGGGATATACTTTCCAAAAGCTATCCTATTACTGACATGCGCCAAAATATAGGATCACATTTTGCGACAGCGAGTCCAATAACAAATTCTAGGACGTCAGCTTTTCTCATCAGATTAATGACGGGCTGAGACTCAGTTATTTCTAAGGCCCCTTCCCATGCTTAACTGTAACATGTGCTCCCCTGAGACATATTAAATGAAACTTTGAGTTATTTATTTATATTAGATATAGATGATTACTATAGTCATTTATGTTAGGTAATGGAACACGTTAGTTATTCATGTTCAAACCCATGGATGCACTTAGGAAACATGATAAATGGTTTCAGAAGTGCCTCAAGTCATGAAGATCAAAAGGCATAGGCAGGACACAGTATCCTACTAAGTCGAGTTCTGCACAATAGGTGAAGCTGGGTTTGCTACTTAGACAAAACAGTTCAAAAAGCCAGAAAGGAAGGAGGGTGGATGGATTTGAGGATACCCCAGACTACTAGAGTGACAAACAAAAACAAAAACAAAAAACTTACACCCTGTTTGCATTCTACTTCTAAAACCACCTCCTGAGATAACTGACTAATTAATATATTTATAAATTTCCATACCTCTTGTTTCTTAAGCACCCTAATTTGCAGGACTCAAGACATTATTCAAGAGACTCACTTTTGGAATGGAGGGGACAAAGCACATTTGAGGCCTTAGAAAGAAGGATCTTTGGAACATCTCTTGTGACCACACCGAGTGCCTTCCAACGTCTACCATAAGAACAATCCGGTGAGGAGACCTCAGCCATGGGGTTGAAGAATGCTAAGAGCGATATGGATTGTGAGGTCAAGAAGTCCTCCCATTACCTGCCTCCCAGCAGAAATACAACTCTACTCTCTTAAAGATTTTTTTTAAATAAAAAGTATTTGAGAGGAAGTGCAAGAGAGCACGAGAGCTCAAGTGCAGGGAGGGGCAGAGGGCGAGGATCTCAATCAGACTCCCCAGGGAGCACATCAACCGACCCACGACTGGATCTCACGACCTTGTGATCCTGACCTTAGCCGAAATCAAGAGTTGGAGGTTGAGCTGACTGAGCCACCCAGAAGCCCCTCTACTCTTTTTAATAAAAGAAAATTCTGTTTATCCGACTCTGTTCCCAATTCCCCACACTATGGAAGGCCATATCAAAAACAATGTTTCAGTTTTCATTTAAAATCTTTGAATGTGCTACGTTTTCATATACCTCATATATGACTACACAACGACATAAAATCATACCACTCACTCTTTAGACTTGACGGTGGAGAAGACCTGAGACATGACCTTTAAGGAAACAAAATACTGAAATACTCCATACTAAAAACTAAGAATAGCCATCCTACATGGTAGAAATGTGAGCCTCCTGGACGTGATCCAAACGTATCATGAGAACGAATAACACAGCATAACCTCTGCGCAAATGGGCAAGGCTGGTTGATTCCATGTTTCAAATCTCACGATGCTATATTCACCGAGACAACCATCAGTTACGTTAGGGGAGAACCAAGGGGAAAATCCCCAACTGATTTCACGAGAGACTTTAAAAAGCTTTTCAATTTATAGGAATCTGGGAAAAAAAAATTAAACTCTTCTCAAATCCCAGAACAAGACGTTTAATTTCTATTATTGACTTGATGACCAATGAAATCACCCACAATATAGTCTTACAAACCCCATTCCTCAGAGATTCTTATGACACTACCTTTTCAATAAAGACATTTTAAGTGTCTTAAGAATATAGAGCCTTCTCATCTTAATCTTTAAACTATAATATCTGTGGCTTATTTTTGGAAGAACTGAACATCTAAGTTTTAAAAGGAATTCCCAAAGACAGAACATGAGAGACTCCTAACTGTGGGAAATGAACTAGGGGTGGTGGAAGGGGAGGTGGGCGGGGGGTGGGGGTGACTGGGTGACGGGCACTTGATGGGATGAGCACTGGGTGTTATTCTATATGTTGGCAAATTGAACACCAATAAAAAATAAATATAAAATAAAAAATAAAATAATAAAATACAATAAAGTAAATAAAATAAATAAAATAAAATAAATAAAATAAAACAAAATATAAAAAAATAAAATAAAATAAATAAAATAAAATAAAATAAAATAAAATAAAATAAAAGGAATTCCCAAAATCCAAACTGAAAATTGACACAATGAGAATTTTTTGGCTATTCAGATGCTCAGATTTAAAAAATATATATATCAAGTAATAAATGTAATACATTTAAGACAGATGGTATCAATTACATAACAGTCATTCCATATAATCATGAAGAAGTTGGTACAACCTGAAACTACTATGACAACATACGTTAACTAACTGGACTTCAAATAAAAACTGTAAAAAAAAGAATTATAGGGACACCGGGTGGCTCAGGGGTTTAGCGCCGTCTTCAGCCCAGGGCATGATCCTGGGGTCCCAGGATCGAGTCCCATGTCAGGCTCCCCGCATGGAGCCTGCTTCTCTGTGTCTCTCTCATGAATAAATAAATAAAATAAATGTTTTTTATATACTTATAATGAAAATATGAAACTGTACTTGTCAGCTACTGTATAAAGTAACAATTTTGGAGAGTTAAGTACTACTATATTTTGTACTTAAATAAAGAGCTGATACAGAGGAATTGTCTACTCCTGCAGAAAAGATCCTACAAAGTCTGGAGCGAGCCCCCTTTCACCCATTAGCATTCCTTCCCAGAAACTAAGTGATAGGAAACAAATAAGAGAATTCTGAAGAAGGCAGATCCCTCACGTAAGTGTAATGTGACCGAAGCAAAGCCTTCGCAATGACCAGGGGTTGCGCTGGAGCAGCCAGTAAGGTACGGGCAGACTAAGTGGGGTGAAGGATCTACACTACTGGATACACCAGGGGATATGACTTAGGAAAGATGCTTTCAAGATGCAGACCGACACACACCAAAGGAGAGAAAATAAACACTAAGAAAGAGATACTCCCTACACGTACCATCCAAGTTAAAATAGCTCACACATTAATATCTAACCAACTATGACGGTGGCTTTTTTAGTCTTAAGTCCCTCTCCTAATGGAGAATAAATATTTTTTATTAAAAAAAAAAATCTGGGCAGCCCGGGTGGCTCAGCGGTTTAGCGCCCCCTTCAGCCCAGGGCCTGATCCTGGAGACCCAGGATCGAGTCCCACATCGGGCTCCCTGCATGGAGCCTGCTTCTCCCTCTGCCTGTGTGTCTTTCTCTCTCTCTCATTAATAAATAAATAAAATCTTAAAAAAATTTAAAAAATTAAAAAATTAAAAAATAAAATAAAATAAAAAAATCTGGGCAACCCTGGTGGCGCAGCGGTTTAGCACTGCCTGCAGCCCAGGGCGTGATCCTGGAGACCCCGGATCGAGTCCCGCATCGGGCTTCCTACATGGAGCCTGCTTCTCCCTCTTCCTGTGCCTCTCTGCCTCTCTCTCTCCCTCTGAATGAATAAATAAATCTTTAAAAAAATAAATAAATAAAAAATAAAATCTTTACATCAGTCCATTACTTCTTTGCAAGTTAAAAAGATGACAAGGAGAAGACTTAACCAAAATGATAACCAAGAGGGAGATCAAATTCCACAACTGAGTAAACTGCCTAAATGAGGTAATAAACATAAATTGTACCGGATGTAAATGTACAAACACCCAGTGGGTCAGTTATTGCTGCGTTTGCTGTCATCACCGTCCCCATCACGGCCACATCCTCTCCACCACCATCCTATCATTAAAGGGCATTCCTACTCTTCCTGCTTGTATCATCTGAAAATTTCTATTCTGGTCTCAAAAAAAAAAAATAGGAATGAACAAATGGAGGCTTTTTCTTAGCGAGACTTTTAAGATTTCTTTCTTTTTTTTGGGGGGGAAAGGGTAGCGAGAAGGGCGGGGAGCGGATCTTAAGCAGACCCCTGCTGAGCATGGAAACGCACATGGGGCTCAATGGCAGGACCCTGAGATCATGACCTGAGCAGAAGTCAAGAGTCAGACACTTAATCAGCTGAGCCACCCAGGCACCCCCTTTCTTCCCTAAAATCTAAAACAGCACGGTCTGCCTTGATATATATATTAAAACATTCCAAAGTTTCAGCATTACTGTCCCCCCTGTTAAAGTCATTTCCCCTCTTTCTCACTGGTCCCTTTTACACCAAATACTCATGCTGTTGCTGGCCCCCGGGTGGCCTCCCAGTGCGGCCGCGGGGCGGCTCCTCGGCCGGGAGCTCCCTCAGCAGGCTCGGCTCGCGACGCAACAGGCCGTGAGGAGCCATGGCAGAGGGCGGGCACCCGTCCGTGTGACCTCCGGGCTCCGGCCCACGGCAACGCCTGCAGAGAGCCCAGGCCTTGCGGCGCTGCGACCCCTGCTTGGTGCACCCGGAGGTCCCTGTCTCTGGAACTGCCCCGGAACACCCTGCCACTGGGCCCCCAGGCCTGAGGCCTGTGCGTGTGGGCACCCGCAGGGGCAGCTGAGTGTGCAGGCGGCTCATTGCACGGAACCCTCCTACGGCCCACCGGTAGCTCTCAGAATTCATGTGCACACATTGTTCAAAGGCGGCAAGCAGCCCCGGACCGGGACGGTTACGGTACCTCCTCTCCCTGGCGGGCTCCGGGAAGCCGAAGGCTCTTTGCTCTGCAAGACACAGAACGGGACAGTGAAGACACAGTCACGCGTTCGGCAGCGACGCACATGCCCAACCGTATTTCACCACCGTTCCCGCCACCGGTTGGGAAATAATGAGAAAACAAGCCCTTTGGTGTCAGCAGGATGCTGCTCTGGGGGTGTTCCCGGCGCTCGTTCGGGGAGCTCTGCAGCGCAGACACGACTCTGTCCCCCGGGCGGTCCCCACAAGCGGACGGGCGAAGCCAGTTTGCACGGGGCAGTGTGGCAGACAAGGCAGGGGCAGAGCTCATAAGCACACACTCCCTAAACCCTGTCATTACCGGGACTCAGGCTCCTGCTACCTCGTGGGCAACAACGACAACAGATGTGGTCCGGGGCATCTACAGGATTTTACTGCCACCGCAAAACACTCCTCAAACTAAGCCATAAGCACACGTCGTTACGATTGTTGTAAACGTGCTGAGGCTGCAGGATGCTGAGCCACACATGTGTCCCAGACAACCAAGCCGATGAAGTAATGGGACCAGGCTCGGTCACTTACAAAGGCTAACAGGAGCCCGGCGGACAGGGCGCGACTGTTTTCAAGAGTACATTCACTTCACCCCCCAAATTCTCTAAAGTAGAGTGCTTTGGTCCTTTCTGGTGAGGTTATAATTATCGCCAATATTCCTGTCTATCTAAACACACCACGTACCAAAGGGAATTACAGGATAGGATTTCATTTTGTCTATACAAGCATCTTATTTGGTTGCCTCACTATTGTACTCTTCGCCCCCAAAAGGAGCATAAGAACCAATAATGAGTAACCTCTTGGAAGGGACAAAGATGAAAAAAGAACATCGCAAGGGCCAAAACACTATCCTGTCTTTGTGTATCCGCAGTACAGCTCGTCATCAGGGGATTCCAACTGGGGGTGAAACGAGACCTCGAGTCTGTCCAAATAGAGAAAATTTTTAGGACTATTCCAGACTCATCAAGAGAGAACTTGGGGGTAATGTAAATGTCAATTTTCCTCTGATTGATCTAAATGACCTACACAGTGAAACATCATGTCTTTGAACTAGTCAAGCTTTCACTCCTGTGCTTTGATCACACACGGAGTTAAAATCATTCCTTCTTCTTTGAGAGGTAATTTATTCTTCAAGTACCTATGGTTTACCTGCTGGAATCCCTATACATTGACTATGTGGCTTCAAACTACATTGCCTGTTTGTGATTCTTACCTTCTGGAGACCAAATTTCATTGAGAGAGCCCTAGTTTGTTTGTTTGCTTGTTTGTTTATTTATTTTTATTTATTTTAGAGCCCTAGTTTGAAATATACTGTCTAAAGGTATAAAATTTTATTAACCGAAAAAAGAATTGATGTCAGTTTTCTATTCTAACTCACATGCAAATATTTAAGGATTGTATGTAAGGCAGATGCCCTTCCTGATTCATGAAAGAATTCATAAATCAGGGCTTCTTTCCCTTATAAACAATCCATTCCCTCTCAGTCTGGCCAACAACTTCAAACTTCTCAGTTGACTTTAAAAACCAGTCATAGGGCAGCCCTGGTGGCGCAGCAGTTTAGCGCTGCCTGCAGCCCAGGGCGTGATTTGGACACCCTGGATCGAGTCCCATGTCAGGCTCTCTGTATGATGCCTGCTTCTCCCTCTGCCTGTGTCTCTGCCTCTCTGTCTATGAATGAATAAATAAAATCTTTAAAAAAAAAAAAAACATTCTTAGGGGATCCCTGGTGGCTCAGCGGTTAAGCACCTGCCTTGGGCCCAGGGTGTGATCCTGGAAACCCGGGATCAAGTCCCATGTCGGGCTCCCTGCATGGAGCCTGCTTCTTCCTCTGCCTGTGTGTGTGTGTCACTCTCTCTGTCTCTCATTAATAAATAAATAAAATCTTTAAAAAAAAAAAAAAAAACAGTCATACTGGGCAGCCTGGTGTGGCTCAGTGGTTTAGCGCCGTCTTCAGCCCAGGGTGTGACCCTGTGGTCCCGGGATTGGGTTCCAAGATCGAGTCCTATGTCTGGCTCCCTGCATGGAGCCTGCTTCTCCCTCTGCCTGTGTCTCTGCCTCCCTCTCTCTCCTCTTTGTGTTTCTCATGAATAAATAAATAAAATATTTTTTTAAAAAGTCATACTATAGATGTAATGGCACAGCTGCCATTTTGCACAAAACAAAGACTTAGAAGCATTTTCTAATTTTCTATATAGTTACAGTATGAAGTTAGTTCTCCATCTAGAACCTTCAGTGAAAACATGTCAACCTCTCATTAAAAGGAATCCCAAGGCCAGCCCAGGTGGCTCAGCGGTTTAGCACCGCCTTCAGCCCAGGGCGTGGTCCTGGAGACCCGGGATGGAGTCCCACGTCGGGCTCCCTGCATAGAGCCTGCTTCTCCCTCTGCCTGTCTCTCTCTCTCTCTCTCTCTCTGTCGCTCATGAATAAATAAATAAAATCTTTTAAAATAATGGTCTGGAAGAGATCTGAATATTCTCAAAAAAATAAAAGGAATCCCAACCTAATATAAATATTGTACGATCATTACAATCCATCTTTTTCCTGTCCTCTCAAGGTGGCTGTATCTTCTCTTTCTCTTGGTCCTTTTCTCCATCTTCTCATTCCAAATATTAAAACTGACATTTATCATCAGTCTTGTTTTCTCCACTTTCAGTAATGATTCCCAGAAAGATGAAAAAAACAAAAACACAAAAAAACACCGAGCACTTGTTGTGTGCTCTATGTATCCTGTCTAGTACATTCATTCAACAAATAATCATTGAACATCTCCCACATGTAAGTCATTGTTTTAGAATGGCAGTTCCAACCATAAAGAGTATGTTTTCACATGGCATGAAGATGTCAACAACAACAATGTAATAAAGAATACGTAAAAAAGAAGAGAAAGACACTTGTGAAATAAACTCTATTTTAAATATTCTACAACAGGGGCACCAGTCGTTATACTATATATGGGCAAATTGAATTTAAATAAAATAATTTTAAAAACAATATTTTATTTTTATTATTTTTTTTTAAAATTTTTATTTATTTATGATAGTCACAGAGAGAGAGAGAGGCAGAGACACAGGCAGAGGGAGAAGCAGGCTCCATGCACCGGGAGCCCGACGTGGGATTCGATCCCGGGTCTCCAGGATCGCACCCTGGGCCAAAGGCAGGCGCCAAACCGCTGCGCCACCCAGGGATCCCTAAAAACAATATTTTATAATGGGAAACTAAGAATACTCACAGGCACATCTCACTTTTCGAGTCTCTTAAGGCCTTTAAGGGTAATATACAAATGAGGCATTAAGATACTGACATTTTATTCTAATGCTTTGTATCACAGGTTGACATGAATTCCCCAAATATGCCTTTATACGTAATTACTACATAATATGTTATGTAGATAAATACTTTTGTTTCAAAATAGGGTAAAAAATGGGAGTCATGGGGATTCCCGGGTGGCTCAGTGGTTGTGCATCTGCCTTCAGCCCAGGGTGGGATCCTGGAGTCCCGGGATCAAGTCCCACATCGGGCTCCCTGCATGGAACCTGGTTCTCCCTCTGCCTGTGTCTCTGCCTCTCACTCTGTGTGTTTCATGAATAAATAAATAAAATCCTTAAAAAAAACAGTGGTGGGGGGTGGGGGAGTTATGGCCGAAAGGGGCTACAAGGGCAGCTCCTCTGTGTGGCCCATAATTATTCTTTTTTTTTAATTTGAATTCAGTTTTGAAAACTTGTCAAGCTGTATGCTTATGATGTGTACCCTTTTCTGAAGGTGATCAATTAAAATTTTACTGTATCACAGTTTCATTTTGATCGTTTACATTGCCATAAAAATGTTGAGATAGGTTTACTGATGTTTCAACTCTTTTCTTTTACTGCAACTCTCTTAAGTCCCTTGCAGAATACAAAAAGGGAAAAATCTATTTTGCAATGCTTTGCCTTTTAGTTAGATTTCAGCAATTCATACATAGGGCAAAGTAGTTTTTTAAAAAAAATTACGTATAATCCTCTAAAGCTCTCATAATAAAGAATCTAGAATAAATTCTAGTTTACACTATCCTTGAGAAAAACATTTCATTCAAAGAATAAAGCAACAACTTTGTACCTATTTGTATTTTCATCAAAATGAAATCTAATACTTGACTAATATGAGAAAAGGATTTTGCTAAGTATAGAAAAATCAGTAATAAAAATGGAGCTGAAAATTCTTGCCTGCTGCTTTTGTGCATCTTATACACTTTCACTAATTGAGAATCTGCTCTGGAATAGAATTCTCTCAAAGTCAAATGGTAAAGAACGCTTACCTTCACCAGAATTGCACACTGTGAAATCACGCACCAATCGAGTTTTTCCTAAAGAAATTTTGGGTGATGAGCAGGAATAAGAACGTGAGCGGACTCCAGGAAGCAATGATTCCTACAAGAAATGATAACAAAGGTTTTTGAAAAATTCTACAGAGGACCTGAAAGTATATGCTCACCATGATTGTTATGGAATCAGCATCTCTGTAAAGATTCAATGTGAATATTTCTGATGTAATCTCATTATTTGTTTTTGTTCATCACAAGTTTTAAAGTTTTATGCCTTTTCAACACTTCAGTAAACTTGAGCTTCCCGCCCATGTATACTTTAAAATGTGATTATGACATTCTAATCGAGTTGGTTAAAAGTAAAAAATTAAGTCAAAAGATTTTTTTGCTCTGCATATTCAATAGAGTCACTTTTTTTCACCTGAGTTGTCAGGGTTTTTTTTGTTGTTGTTGTTGTTATTTTACACTGTACTATCCAAGCAAAATTCCATATTAATTGTTATCTTTTTATTTCATAATTATTAGAAGGTAGACGAATAGCCACATATAGGAGTTTGTTTTTTTTTTTAACTTCAAGACAGCTATTTGAATTTATAATGTTAGCTGCAGCCTCTCAAGAAGAATGCAACAGGTCAATGTACAATTCCTCCCGGTCCGTGCCCATCTTTCAAAAAAAGCCTTCCATCTAGCACTTCCTGAGATGAGACCTGAATATCACTGATTTATGTATCTTTTATTGTCTTTTAAGTGACCTCCTATTGTTGCTATTTTCCCAGTTACGCACTATTTCTATTATTATATTTGCAACATACGTGACAATGCAAGACAGCACAATAATTAAAACATGGTTATTTTATGTGTTCTGGAAAATTTAAATGAGCGTGCAACAGAACACCAGTAAAGCCGTTTATGGTACCCGACCCTCATCCAACAGGGACCTGGTGGCCTTAGGATTAATCTCTCTCATCTGTTCTTAAAATATCAGAGTTAAGATAGAGTAATACAAAATGTGTAATTCAAATTAAGCCATCAGCAACTGTCCTTCACAAGCACTAGTAGCTTCTATTCTCCCTCAGTGAAAACATTGTTTCCCTAAGCCCATTGGTTTAATTAACAGGCCTGCATCAGAGTTAAAAACAGAAGCCTGCCCCTGTTTCAAAGAGTCCTGGGCCTTGGCTCCTGAGTGTCTTACTGGGGAGGGCCCACTGGTTCTTGACATCAGACACCAGGAGCTGCCCTATACCCGTAACGGTGACGAGGCCCAAAGGGCCAGAGCCAAATGTCACCCTCTGCATTTAAGTCATGTATAGTACTTCTTTTTCATAACCATGGAACTTTGAAAATTAGCCAGAACTCTTTGGGGAAAAGTTACACGGGGTAATCACAGAGGCGAGGCAAGATATATTATAGAGGACGGAGTCTTCCTCAAAGTGAACCACATGCACCTGACTCACAAAGGCTAAATTGCTTTTCCTTCCAAGTAATGAACTTTTTCACAATTCCATTCAAAATGCAAAAGAACTATCTACATTAACAACCATACCCATATTCTAGAATCCAGAAAGGGCATGTGACATTCAGGTTCCAAAGACCATGACCACTCTACAGCCCTCAGAGCTGAGGGGTAGGCTTCAGTAGAAGGCCTGGTGATACTGAATCTATCACCAAGGGTAGGCAACCTGGACAAGATGTCTAAGTTCTGCAGGGCCTCATTTGCTGGAAGATTAAAATGGTACTAACATCCTAGGTAAGAGAAAACCATGCATTTCGTACGTAACTCACGTCTTGTGTACTGCAAAGGATATTACAAAAATAAAACATTATCATGACCATCAGATGTTCACAGTAAGAGAAGTCTGGGCACAGCACACATTGTTTCACAGGGGTAAACTCAGTTTCAAAAGAAAACGAGTGGACAAGAGAAATCAAAAAGGAAGAGAACACATGTACCGACCCAAAAAGGCTTTGTCTGCAAGGTTGGAAGAGTTCGTTCTTTAAAAACAAACAAACAAACAAAAACCCCAAAACTTCAATGTGAAAATGCCTATAGGAGAAAAGTCCTCTCCTATGGAAAAACTGACAAAGTTTATACCATCTCACATCAGTTCGGGCAGCCAGGAATGCTCAACAAATGACACCTATGCCTTTGTAGTATTATTTAATTTACCTCATGACCTGAGCCAAGTAAAAATGTACGTGAACAAAACAAGTCTGACCGCTCAAACCCGCTCCATACTGCCAGTTTTTCTCCCTTTGCTTAAGGGATGCCGACAGAAATCATTATATAGAACAGTAAAAATTTCAGAGTATGTGAAAGATGTGCTGATGATGGATTAATAAAACATAAACCAGCCATTCTAAGGACCATATAAATTAAACAGAATGGGAGAGATTAAAAAGACAATCAGACAGCTCCTGAGTCTTCCCCCCCCCCACTACAAAAAAAAAAAAAAAAAAAACTAGTTCACACATGTGACTGAAACATGAGTTGTCCTTTGGATAGAGATGACCTGCTTTAGATAACATAGCTTTTATGCTCACAATAAACCACATTAATACTAATAAGAATACCTTCAACTGCAGGCTACTTGATAAAGAAAGCGACTCTGTCCTGGAGATACTAAAATCAGGTTTGGTGGCGGTCTCGAAGGAGTCCAGCTCATCCCCACTGGGAATCCCAGTCCTCGAGGAACTCTGAGATGCTGGCGTGTAGCAGATGTGTGACCGCTCAGAATGCCCTTCCCCTTCGCTGTCGGCATCCAAGGCATCCAGGCTGGAGCTAAGATACAGAGGAAGTAAGTAAATAATCAAGTCAGCCAACTGGCTTAGTTCTGGCTTCCGTTTCTCTCAATTCAAATCCTGTCCTTCTGTATGTTGACAAATTGAACAACAATAAAAAATAAATTTATTAAAAAACAAACAAACAAACAAACCCTGTCTTTGGCAGAGGGGTGCAATGGATACTCATTTAAAATGAGTAAAAAAAAATTTCTAAAAAAAAATTCACATCTAAGAGATTTTCACTTTTTTTCTCCCCAAGTCTCCCTCTTTTTAAATAAAATGTTTTGTCTCCCCAGCCGAACATCTCCCACCTAGCAAAAGCCATCTCGATTACTCTAAGAAACAAAACCTGGCGCAAGTTAGTACTATTTGTTTTGTAAATGTAATTATCACAGGCCCTAAATAGTTATCCTTCAAATATGAAAATTGCGCAAGAAACAGAACCGCAGGGTTGTTTGGGAGGCCTCTGGGGGGCGGCGCAGGAAGATCTGCAGCGTGGCCAGGGAGGCACGTTCAAGGACAGACCGCAAGGTCTCACCTCAGAGGGATGGCAAGACAGGAGTCAACCTGAGTCAACTGGGGTCCCACATGTGTCACATCAGGTTAGCATGTTTAGAGATTTTAGGTGAGCGATCCGCCTCAGAAACGGGGAGCGGTTCTGCTCAACTACCGCTTTTCTCTCCTAACTTAACTCTAATAACCATGAAATTGAAAGGAAAGAAAGTGATCTTCCCCATTCCCGGCTCATTCCATTAACATTTACATTTTAAGCCCCTCCAACTCTGAGGTCAAGAGCTTCCCCCAGCATGTTAACACTCAATGCGTTTTTCTTTCACGGTTGCAGTTCTGGAGTTAAAGATTACTAGCAACACAATGAAACCATCTTGATTATGAAAAAGGAAGCAGAAAATGAAACTGAATTAACCCATTGTGGTTCTTTTTCTTAAAAGTCCATAAGGTCTTTGGTGCCCGCCGAGTATCGATGTAATAAATGACGACGTTTGCCAAAGAGTCTCTACCATACGTGTCCCCAGTCCCAACACTCAGGGTACACTCTCTCATCCTGAACTCCTTATCGCATGGGCCCTCTTGGGCACCAGCCAGCCCAGAAGTGAAGGCGACACCTGGCATCACTGAGGATCTCCAAAGCAGGGTCCTTCTCCTTTCAGAACCCATAGAAAGACTGCTCCTTGGCCAAGCAGAGAACAAGCTGGAGGCAGACATCACACTTTAAGCCACAAATGTTGAAATCCATGAAATTATTTCTCATTAAAAAGAAAAAAAATCAGAGCTTCGTGTGAAGACACACTTCCTGGTAAATGCTGCTGCTCTGAATGTGACAGCAACGTAGTTGGAGACATTCTAAGGTGCTCTGTAGTTTCCTTAATTCGATCATAGTCTTTGTGTAGCCAGAGCCCTTGAGGGATGCGGGTGGGGGTCAGAGGTCTGCTGATACACCTTGGCCTCTGCATTCGTCTTTTAACTTGTGATCTCTGTGTTAATAAGCATTAGTCCAAATGGTTGGCTGCCGCCATCATATCCTAACTTAACAGGAGCCTTTCAGCCATGTATAGCATTTCTCCATCACTGTGAGCACATGCTACAAGTAGCAGTGATTTTTATTTTATTCTGCACACCATCCAATAAAACATTTCTTTTTTTTTTTTAAGATTTTATTTTTAAGCAATCTCTACACCCAACAGGGGACTCGAACGCACAACCTGAGATCAAGTCACATGCTCAACCAAATGAGCCAGCCAGGAGCCCCTAAAACATTTTCTTTTTGTACTGATTTAAATTGGGCTACTACCTGTCCTCCTTAAGCTATTAAGCAATTTGGTATCATAAACCATATTCTTCAGGATTACTTCTCAGTTCTCATTTTACAATACCATTTTTCAAAATCCCATTAGTAAAATATATGAAATCAATTGTAGGCTGTGACCAAAACTTTCTTTTAAAATAGTACAGAATAGAAAATATCAGAGTACAGTCCCCATGTTATTTCATAAAACATCCATTTAAATTCCTGTGTATTTATGTGGCAGGGGGTCGTGGTGTAATAGGCATTTCTTACTGCGGATGTTGGTAAAACAAAAAAGATCTTCAAAATTTAAGTTTTAGAATGAAACAAGCTCTTCCATCACCTCATTTGTCGTTGTTGTGCAGTTTAAACACTGCATTATTTTTCCCCTTGTGGCTTCTCAAAACAGCTAAGTTTTGGTAACAGACGGTTACCTTTGTACATATTTTACTTTCACCATAATGTTTTAAGTATTAGAAAATTTAGGGCTTAGGTGTCTGTGTTCACCTCGGTTTTTATTGCGTGCTCCCAAATCTCTCCTTCATGAGAAGTTTCCAGCCTGAATTCAGCCTATTATTCACTTTTTAATGCGATAGATACATTTCCCATTGAGCTCACGGTCAACCGTGTTACACGCTCCCGGCCCAGCACCCACTGAAGGAAGAGTCCCCCTGCCGTCCTGGGGCCAAAATGGGACTTTCTTGAGGATCGTAAGTCCTTCGTCCTCATTCCTACATTTTTTCAGAGGAGATAGCACATTTCTATTAGAGAATGCCAAATTATTTTCCAAAGTTCTTACACAATGTTCACTCGATCAACAGTATACAAGTGCTTCCACTGTATACATTTTCACTAAAATATGGTAACTTTAAAATTTTTGCCTACCTAGCAAGTGTAAAATGTTCTCCTGTAGTGGTTTTCCTCTTATTCTACTTTGGTCAGTTTTCATAAATGTCTTATTTTCAAGCCAAAGATTGTAGGAATCTAAAAGGGGGCAATGTTTTTGATGTAGAGATAACAGTGGCAGGGACGACAAATAGAATTTTGCAAGTCCAGCTCGCGGACAAGGTTCTTTGATCTTCTACACTTCTCCAGAATATAATACCTTACCTTCTTTTCTTCAGGAGACTTTGTTCCTTCTCAAATCCATGAAGACCAAAGGAAAGATCAAAATTGGAAGCATATGAACTAGACGGTGATGGGAAGGACTGCTGAGCTTCGGTATCTGAGACCACTTCCTTGTTCTCACTTAGTGGGTATTTCCCATGGCTGGTTTCAGCAGCAAGGATATGCTCGCAGTTCTGAGGCCCCAGAGTAGAACCCATGGATTCAGCACAGGCGTCTGTAGAGATTCCTTCTAAATTGATGTAGTTAATATCCAAATCACCAACCTGGTAGTTGAAAGAAAAATATTTGCTGAGCAAATGAGCAGGAAAGATTGGCTGAACTGAGAATAAATTTCTCCCCATTGAACAACCTTCCAACTTATTTACCTTGTTTTGTTCATTCTTGTTTTGCTTTATGTAAGCGGGGAATTCTTACATGACGTTTGTGTTCATTTGGCTGCTGTCCCATAATTCATAAAAGGAAGATAACCAGTGGAGTGTTTTATAAAGTTGTTCTTTACTACGAAACCCAAACCAGACTACGTTTTTAAGATTTTGTGAGCCACTGACTCAAAAAAGGGGATGCATTTTAAAAACATGAGCATGTATACAATGGAATATTCCTCAGCCATTAGAAACGACAAATACCCACCATTTGCTTCAATGTGGATGGACCTGGAGGGTATTATGCTGAGTGAAATAAGTCAACTGGAGAAGGACAATCATCATATGGTCTCATTCATTTGGGGAATATAAAAAATAGTGAAAGGGAATAAAGGGGAAAGGAGAAAAATGAGTGGGAAATATCAGAAAGGGAGACAGACCATGAGAGACTCCTAACTCTGGGAAACGAACTAGGGGTGGTGGAAGGGGAGGTAGGCGGGGGGTGGGGGTGAATGGGTGACGGACACTGACGGGGGCACTTGATGGGATGAGCACTGGGTGTTATTCTATATGTTGGCAAATTGAACACCAATAAAAAATAAATTTATAAAAAAAATAAAATAATAAATAAAATAAAATAAAATAAAATAAAATAAAATAAAATAAAATAAAATAAAAACATGAGCAAAAAAAAAAAAACAGAGTAGGCAGGTTTATTTAGAAAGTAACTCAGAGGAATCTGGATAACCAAGGTAGTGGTGGCCACATAAACCTGAGTCTCAAAAAAGCCAAAACAAAACAAGCTACAAATAAAGTAAGAATAAAACTACCTAAGATGACACTTAACTAGGAGACACAGAATGCCCCAAACTTCAAATTATCTGTAGATGAAAAAATCATGAATTTTATAATATAATAAAATTAACACCAAACTTCAGGAAGCAACCTGTTATATTCCTGCCACAGGCCTGTGTATAGAATAAAAGTGGTCTGGAAAGTTCTACATGGCAGAGAAAACCGGGAGCTAATAGAGGGATGAAGACCTACCTAAAGTCATCGCTGGGAAGAGGAAGTGCAGCCTACACATGTGAAAGAGAGTCCTCGACCTAAGGAAAGGGCTTGAAAGTATGAGTGACCTGAGGGGCAACCATCACAGGCATCACTGCTGAGGGAGAAGACAGTAATAAGAACAAGGATGACGCTGTCTGGTGAGAGGGCAGCAAAGGGGGGAAAGAGGCAAAAGGGGAAAATGTAGAGCCCTAAATCTTCATCATCATCAGAACTCACTATGGCAGAAACAATCAAGGAATGCCCAACCGGTGGGTGAGAGTCAGCTAAGCAATAGGAGACACACAGACACTCAAACTCTTCCCCTCTCCAGACACTACTTGAAAAAGGAGGTAGTAATTTCACTGCAAACAAACTTGATAAATCAAAGATAACATCCCCAGGAAGGGGACAAATTAGTTCCAGGTGCCTCTTGATACAAGGCACTGAGGACACAGCCTCCCTTCTGTAATGTCCCTGCTAACCTGACAGCCTGAAGCCGGCCCATGGGGAATTCTCAGATGACCCAGAACTGAAGGACATTCTAACAAAAACACACACAATCCTGCTCTGTATTCTTCAAAACTTGACGCCCTAAGAGCCAAATACTAAGGGACCATCACGAATTATAACAGATTCAAGAGATGAGACAACTGGACTTTCTTTCGCTGCAAAAATTATTGGGATGATTGCCTAAAATTGAGTGCGGTATGCAAAGGGTTACTACTCTATTAATGGTGATTGTCTGATTTGGTCACTACGGGTGCTTAATAAGAGGATGACGAAGGTTTTTTAAGAAATATACCAGGAAAGACTGAGGGATAGAAGGGCACCAAATTCTCAATGTGCCTGAAATGGTTAATATTTATATACTTATTATTTTCATCATTTGCATATACAAAGACATACTTGCCCAGAGTGTATTTAAACTAAAATATAGTAAAATATTAACATTTGAGGAATTTTTTTTCATTTGAGGAATTTTGATAGAGTATGTATGTATTCTTTGTACTGAATTATGGAGGCTTGAAATGATGTCCAAATAAAATGGAATATTTTTTTCAAAGTAATTTATATGGCAGAGGCATTTTCAAAGCAGTTTCTACCATGTATATCTCCTCATTAGGTGGGCTGATAACTTTGAGGATTCATGGGAAACAGTATCTCAAACAAGCTAGTCATCTTTTCAGAGTTCTGTGCCAGGTTGAGGCAGAAGAAGGAAATTAGACAAGATTCTTCTCAAATACTGATAGCAATTATCTTAAGTGTGCAGAATTTGAGCTCCTTATATCATCTTTGCTACTCAAGTGGACACAGGAACAGTAAAAGAAATCCTATAAATCCTATAACTACACTACACAGTGAACTCTGTGATTTGTATCCATACTTTTAGTCTTATTTCTGTTTTCATTGCACAAATTCAGCAATCCTCTGCTACATTTCAATTTATCAATCAGGCTGTTCAAGCTTTCTTGAAATGCATGCTTCACATTATTAAAGCAATACTTATCTCAAGATGGTCCTAAACAGAAATTGTATTCTAACTTCATCTTTGGGTGGGGAGGTCTTGCATGTTTAATGCATCTTAGAGCACAGTTATCCCCCCATAACACTGAGTCATGTACAATTTTAGCTACTTGGGGTAAGTGGAAATACTTGCAGTATTCACTGAGGCTCAGAGCAAAGAGATAAGGACTCAAGGAGTATTTCATTTAAACACTGAGAAAATACAGCAACCGTTGGAATCAGTGTGGCTAGAGCACAGCAAACTCGACGGCCCTGTATCTGCAAAGAATGTCCCCAGAACTCACAACTCATCCTAACCTCTGCTTCATGCTTGTATCTATAAGTAGGGCTGGGTTGTCTGGGTGGCTCCATGGTTGAGCATCTGCCTTTGGCCCAGGGCGTGACCCGGGGGTCCTGGGATCGAGTCCCGCATCGGGCTCCCTGCATGGAGCCTGCTTCTCCCTCTGCCTGTGTCTCTGCCAATCTCTCTGTCTCTCATGGATAAATAAATAAAATCTTTAAAAATATATGCATAAGTAGGGCTAACATTCAGCTGCTTTATGCCAAAAAGACTATACAAGTTCTTTACGGCTGACATCCATTCTGATTGGTCCCTCTATCATTCTGATTATCATCCCAATCCATGCCATGTATACATGCATTTGATGTAATAATGTTTTGAACACAAAAGGGAAAACCAAGATTTGTGACTCAAGGGGTGACAGTGAGACCCAGATAGTAAAGTTTCTATCACAGAAAATGTCTATAAGTAATAGGGTACAATATGTGCATACTAACAACAACAAAAAGAGTAAATTTATTGCTCAATAAGCATGTATATGGTGCGTCTTAAATGGGGATTAGGGTTGGAAGTCTGTGGATAAGGCAAAAATTTTGTTTTTCCAAAACTGCCCTTGAAAATCCCTAAAATCATCCATAAACTAGCATCCAGAGTATAGAAATCTTCATATCTAAAGATATGTTTTATTTTTTTATAAGTATTAAAACCTGAGGATCACTGAGCTAGAGAAAATGAAGGATCAATCTACATACCAACGCAGGGGCAAACTGCAAGCCTCTACGAGACCTAACCCCCAAATCTCCGTCAGAGACTAGTGGGGCGTTCTAAAGGGCTCCAATTCCCTGTCGGATGACAACATTCTCATAATACTAAAGCTCTATGACCTTACTATATGCTAATAAGTGTGTTACAAGGATCGAAGGAGCAATTTATAAGACAGCATTATGTGGGGCTGGCATCAAGCTGTTTATCCCGCTAGCTGAATTTGAATACAAATATTACCTAATCACGTGGTATGCACACCGTTTTCTTGAAAAGCTGTAGAGAAGATATTAGCTTCCCAACCGTCATTTTCTATTTCAGCTCCAAGCAAGACCTCTCATGCTCTTCTCATGAGACATGGTCTCAAGACCCCTCCCTCCAGCTCTTCTTGGTGGGGTAACACGTGCTGTGCACGATAAGGAGATCTCAGGGGAAGGGTCCTAAGAGGCTCCAGTGAAGCATCACCAGGGCCTCCCTTAGGCTGAAATTCTCAGAGCGACACACCGATGCTGAATATAGTTCCCACATACTCAGGGTTTTTTTTTTTAATTTTTTTAAAATATTTATTTATTTATTTATTTATTTGTTTATTTATTTATTTATCAATCATACTCAGGTTTTGGAAAGAGAGCAAGGTGGCTCTGAAGCCACCAGTCATGCCTTACCTGGTCAATCACCATACAGTTGGCGTAAACTTCATCGCCGCCATTCAGCACATCAGAGAGCCCGCCTGCAGCAAAGAACGCTGGGGGATGCTTAGGTTTTTTGAAGACATCGAAAGAGTGATCTAGAGGAAAAATGAAAACAAGACAGAAAAAAAACAGACGGAATTTATTTTACACTCAAACTTTACCTTTTTTTTTTTTTTTAAGATTTTATTTATTTGAGAGAGAGAGACATTGAGAGAGAGAACAAGATGGGGGAGGGACAGAGGAAGAGGGAGAAGCAGACTCCCCGCTGAACAGAGAGCCCACCATGGGGCTCCATCCCAGGACCCTGGGATCATGAGCTGAGCTGAAAGCAGATGCCATCCAGGTGCCCCCAAATCATTCCATTTCTGCTTTCAATATCTAATGAAATTAAAATTCATTTCACTTTATCAATAACGTGGAAGCACAGGGGTATACTACAACCCTCAGGGACTAGGCTCTATGCCCCAGACCCGAGACAGTGCGCAGTCGGGCCGTGCTGGAAGGGGATGCGTACTCTTACAGAGAACGTGGCTTCTATTTTAATTACAGAAATGGTTTCTCTTGCTTCCACGTCCTCCGCTTTGTTACAAACAGATGAGGAGGCTCAAAGTTGAGTCCCAAAGAGTTGAGGTGCTACGGTATTTGTAGGGCACAGAAAGTTGCAGGCAGTAAAACACAGTGGAGCCAGAATGGTGCCTCATTTCCTGTGACTTTGGCTCAATTACTTAACGAACCAATACCTTCACAGAGTTTCCTCATCTTTAAAAGCAGAATTTCACCATGCTTTCCCTGTCCTGGGGTATGAGAGTCAAATGAGCTCAACCATGTAAAGCACCAACTACACCCCTCGCATTTAGCAAGAGCTCGGTAAATACTGCTGTTACTACATTTTCTTACTAAGAGTTATTTCAAGGATGTTCAATGGGAAGTTACTGGTACTAACCATAAGATGTTATCAGTATTATTAATATCAGTATTAATACTACCTTAGTGTCATATTAATAATGATCAGCACCCATAAATGACTCTAGTAGGATGGATTCGAAATCATACTTGGAGCGAATGTCATCCTCCCTGACAAGTGCTCTCAAGAGGACACAAAAGGAATAGTGTTGCCTCTATTGTATCAGAAACGGCCCTCATCTTGTCCTGTATCACGGCATAAAAGCCAGGTAAGCCCACGGGAGCGAATCACACCAAGAAGAAAGATTAGTAACTGCTGGGCTGCTGTACTACTGCTGGATGACATTATACAAGTCACAAAAATATATCAGTCATATGAATCAATGGCATCAGCTTTAGACTCCATAGCTTAACCTACCTGTTGGCCAGAGAACCCCCCCAAAAATGAGATTTCATCAAGGTCCTCGAGTAAATACACAGTGTAAATGGAAACTATTTTCTTATACTCACGTCTTCTTTTATGTTTTTATTCATACTGGTAGCACAATGACACACAAGGTCCAGGAACACAAGTATCAGCTTTATGATCAATTACTATACGTTTTCATCATAATCACACAAAGTAAAAGCACCTTCTGAGGATTATCAATCAAGAACCCAACAAAATAAATAAAAAAAATACATACATACATACATACATACCCCAACAAAACACGTGTCATGTGTTCTGAGTAAAATATTTGCTTATATATCATTTTATACAATGTCTGAGAAACAGTCATAAATAACAGGACGTGGCTCTGTGATGCATGATTAGTCCAATTTAACTGCTCTACGATGTTTTAAGCTCGCATACCATAACACCCCAGCATTTCTGCCATCACAGGCGGTTGGTTACCTGGACCACGTTGGGGTTTCATCTGTTTTCTGCATAATGCGATCAATGTTTTAGAAAATGATGTGATTCGTTAACAAAGATGGGTCCATAATCCCTTAGCTCCAATTCTGAAATCTAAAGAGCTCTGGAAAAATCAAAACTCTTCTTCATAAATTGGGTTCACAAACATGTTTGGGGCTAAAGGTGACCTGAACCCACATAGGCCATGTCTAGTTTTTATTTACCTCAGCCGGTGTGAATATTCATACATTTTGCTGCAGAAATATTACCATAATGGAGGACGGCACCACCAGTCATATCGCAGGTAAGCATTATGCCAAAAAGATCTGAAAATTCTAAAACAAACCTAATCCCAGCGGTTTCAAACAAGACACTGGATCTCCGTAACATTACAGCGGATATTAGACCAACATTTCCCAAGCGTTGATCATCCCTGTACGAAATTCATAATTTTGTCCTATTATTTGTTTTTAGATGGACTCACTTTTTTCTTTAAATGAATTGTAAAAAATAAATAAATAAATAAATAAATAAAATAAAATAAATGAATTGTAAAAGAGACACTTTATCCTCACCATACACAGAAATCCAGCATTCCCTGTCCAAATTGGAAGAGAATTACGCAGATCAAACCAGTGAAACTGCCTTCTGACTGAACACAGGTGCCAATCAGAGCCAAGAGCCTGTGAGGGCCGCTTGCTGATTGTCAGGAAGGGAGATTCGGAAAGACTGAAGAGATGGTAAAGACGCAGTGGGGCGAGATGAACTTTCTCCTTGAATCACCAGAAAGATTAAAAAAAAAAAAAAAAAAAAAAAGGAAAGGAAAGACCTGTCTCACCATGTGATTCAATGTCGGGACATTGTTAGTGTTAGGTCAGGACACTCGCTTCAAGATCGACGGTGCCCAGAAGAATCTACCTTACACTCCAGAAAAATGACCGAGACGATGGGTAATGACTCCACGGAGACCAGCAATCTTGCTGGCAGTGGGGACGTGACTGAACAAAGTCACAAGACCGCAGTGACAAAGGAAAAACCTCTGCCTCCCCTCTAGGGCTCTCGTCCATAACGTGCCGAGGAGATTTTCTGGGTCACTCAGTGCAACAACTTATAAGATCAGTTCAAAAGCCTTTTTTAGTAGAATTCTAGAGCATTCATAGCCTCCACTGGCCAAAGGGACACCAAAGGATAATCGGATCTGCAAGCGAACATGGACAAACCCGAAGATGACAGATGCATCAGACCTCCTCACCTTTAATTACCTTCAACATCAGTCACTGCAGCTCCTGGGCTTCCAACCAGCAAAATGAGATTTAGGACAGAAAGAAAATAAGCCTTCAAAAATACTTCTAAATATTCACCAGCTACGGAAAGTGGCTAATTTCTCTTTGTCTCCATCATTCAAAGAAAAAGAAAACAGAAATTCAAAGAAAAAGCTATAATGGCTTCTTTAAACACAAAAAACACACAAAAAACTGGGACACCTGGGTGGCTCTGTGGTTGACTATCTGCCTTCCGCTCAGGTCGTGGCCCTGGGTCCCAGGATCGAGTCCGGCGTCGGGCTCCCTGCACGGGGCCTGCTTCTCCCTCTGCCTGTGTCTCTGCTTCTCTCTCTCTCTCTCAGGCATAAACAAAATCTTTAAAAAAAAAACTAACTAATCCTTTCAAGATATAAGATAGATTTCATTACTTCCACATTAGTGGCAAATTAAGTGAAAGATGACTGCCAAAAAAAGAGAATATCCTTCACATCCTTTCTCAATAAACATATACAAATACGCAACAAGAAAATGAGCTCTTAGTCTTTTTTTTTTTTTTTTTTTCTTATTTATGATAGTCACAGAGAGAGAGAGAGAGAGGCAGAGACATAGGCAGAGGGAGAAGCAGGCTCCATGCACCGGGAGCCCGATGTGGGATTCGATCCCGGGTCTCCAGGATCGCGCCCCGGGCCAAAGGCAGGCGCCAAACCGCTGCGCCACCCAGGGATCCCTGAGCTCTTAGTCTTAAATGATGCTGTTGCTTTTAAAATAGTTTTTCTAATCAAAAAATTGACTTCACAGTTCTGTTGGATGACATTTATTTTTAATAGGTGGTAGAGCCATATTTCTTTTTTTTTAAGATTTTATTTATTTATTCATGAGAGAGACAGAGAGAGAGGCAGAGGTACAGGCAGAGGGAGAAGCAGGCTCCCTGCAGGGAGCCTGATATAGGACTGGATCCCGGGACCCCGGGGTCACGGCCTGAGCCCCCAGGGCTGCCCAACTTGACATGTTTAAAACCAACCCTAGGAGAGTAGAATGCACGGAACATTCCACGTGCCACATGAAGAGCTTTTAAAATGGTGTCACTCTCTTCTTTAAGACTAAGATCAGGTTAAGGAACTTCTGTGAAGTCCATCCTAAAGACGGTAAACAAAACAACAGAGTGAAAGCCCGGGAAAGATTTACCTCCAGGCCTCAAGGAGGAGATCTCGCCACATGGGAGGGGTTGTAACAGAATCAAGGAAGAATGAAGTCAGACAATGAGAGACAGTGTCTCCCAAGAACAAAGGGAGGGTTTCAGAAGGTCTGACCTCCCAACACCCAACACGAAGGTGGCCTCGGGCCAGGTCCTTGAGAGGGTAAACAGCAGGGCCACGGCCTCTCTGCCCACCCCCCCCCCCCACCTCACGCCGCCATGTGACCGAGGCCCAGGACTCCCTGAGGCCAAAAGTCACACAGGCCTCAGGGATGGACTGGACAGGAGTGGCCTTGGGGCCAAACTGGACTGTGGGGGGCCTTGGGGCCAGAAAGGGCTGGGGGGGGCCCTCGGGGTCAGATGGGGGGCGTGCTCCGCCTGACTGGCCGCAGGGCGGGACCGAGACCGGAGCGCAGTGCCTCCCACCCACGAGGAGGAGGGGAACTACTGGGGGGCTGGCGCCTCGCTCTTCCCCCGAGGGGGCGGGGGACCCTTGGCCCAGAGCCGCCTGGAGCCTCACTCCCCAGGTTCTGCTGAAATGCAGCCCCCGCGTCCCCCTCCCAGACGCCGGCCCCCGCGGTGCCAGCCCTCACCCACCACGGGCAGCTCGCCTCGGCTGGGCCCGGCGCTTCGTCTCTTTCATTCATTCATTCACTCATTCATTCACTCAGTTGTGCTTTAAACCCAGCAGGCTCGGCGTAAGGAGGGAGGAGTCAGGAGAACGAGCCCCGGACCGCAAGGGTTCAGGTCCCAGCGAGCCCGGGGGTCAGCTCTCCCCGCTGGCCTCCAGGCCGGCTGCTGGCGCTGGTTCCCCTTGGCCTCCTGGACACCCCCCCCTCCCCTCCCTTCCTCCTCCCCTCTCCCTCCCTCTCCCCTCCTCCTCCTCCCCTCTCCCTTCCTTCCCTTCTCCCTCCCCTCTCCTTCTCCCTCCCCTCTCCTTCTCCCTTTCCCCTCTGCTCTCCCTCCCCTCCCTCCCCTCTCCCTCTCCCTCCCCCTTTCTCCTTCCTCCCCTCCCTTCCCTCCTCCCCTCCCTTCCTCTACCCTTCCCCTCTCCCTCCACCCCCAGCCTTTCCTCCCCAGCACCTTCTTCCCAGTCACCTTCTCAACCTTAGCAGCCGCAGTACTCCAGGAGCAATCCTCAAACTTCCCTTTCTCTCTCCCACCCCACCCCTGCAGCCTCCAAGGACCCGACACCATGCACCACCACAGGCGAGGACTCCCGAGGTCCCCGGGCTATGTATCCAACCCAGGCCTCTCCCCTCAGTCACAGCCACCTCTTAACACCTCCACAGAGTCGTCCAGCCGCCACGAGTGCAAAACATGGCTCTAGGTTCCCCCTTTGCAGCCGCTCCTCCCAGTAGCCAGCAACCTGGCCTCTCCCTGGACTCACCTTGGCTGTTCTCCTTTATGACCAAACTGACCCACAGCCTGGCCTGGGCTTACACCTGCAACCCCTGCCACTGTGCTGCCCACCCCTGGAGACCACTGCCCTCCAGCTGCTCTCCTTGCTGCTGCTTTCCTGCCCTCGACAACCTGTCCTCCACAACACACACAAGGCAACCGGGTCACGAAGAAAAGCAAGTCACCTCTTGCCTTTGCAAAATTCTCCCATGGGTGTCCCTCTCGTTTGGAGTAAAAGCCAAACTTTACCACAACCGGCAACGCTCTCCTAAACTGGTCCTGGGATGCATTTTTAACATGGGCCGTGTGTGTGAGGAACATGTCCAAGCAGTTCTCAGACACCACCTGGGTGTCCTACAACTCAACTCTGACCCTTTCCACCCAGAGAGAGCTTTAGATTGCACAGATTAAGTGTCCGGTCCTACAAGGCCACCCACTCCCGAGTTCAGATGCAGGCACAGGTCTGAGTCGTCCCCTCTCTTAATGTCCAGTTGGCTACATCCATCGGGGCTGCCAGGAGCCCCTCTCCTTAGGTCTGATTAACTGGCTGGAGAGCTTCCGAGACTCGGGGTAACTTTACCAATTAAACTACTAGTTTATTTATTTTTTTTTAATTTTTATTTATTTATGATAGTCACAGAGGGAGAGAGAGAGAGGCAGAGACACAGGCAGAGGGAGAAGCAGGCTCCATGCACCGGGAGCCCGATGTGGGATTCGATCCCGGGTCTCCAGGATCGCGCCCTGGGCCAAAGGCAGGCGCCAAACCGCTGCGCCACCCAGGGATCCCCACTACTGGTTTATTTTAAGAGGATATGACTCAGGAGGAGCTAGATGGAGGAGATGCACAGGGCGAGGCATGAAGAGTGTCCCCGCTCTCAGAGTGCAAGGCTCTCCTGGTACCTCGTCCCCCAGAAGCTCCTGGTTCACTACATACACATGATGGGCTCACCTTCAGCCCCTGGTCATTGGTGATCAACTCCACCCCTAGGCCCTGGTCACTGGTGACTGACTCCACCTTCAGCCCATGGTCATTGGTGATTGACTCCACCTTCAGCCCCTGGTCATTGGTGATCGACTCCACCTTCAGCCCCTGGTCATTGATGACTGACCCCACCTTCAGCCCCTGTCATTGATGACGGACTCCACCTTCAGCCCCTAGTCATTGGTAATTGACTCTACCTTCAGCCTCTACCCCCGACCCCCTCCCCAGAAGCAGGGGTGGGTAGACCTAAAGTTCCAACTCTCTCATCACATGGCTCATTCTCCTGGCAAGCAGCTCCCAGTTCTAAGGTCCAAAGGTCACCTCACTAACTTAACAAGACACGTCTTCATCATGCTTACCATGTAGGGGCCTTCCAAGGGTTTTTAGGAATTCTGTGCCAGAAACAGGAAAAAGACCAAATACGTATCTCTTGGGACACCTGGGTGGCTCAGTGGTTGGGCATCTGCCTTTGGCTCAGGGCATGACTCCAGGGTCCTGGGATTGAGTCCCTCATCGGGCTCCCTGCAGGGAGCCTGCTTCTCCCTCTGCCTGTGTCTCTGCCTCTCTCTGTCTCTTATAAATAAATAAAATGTCTAAAAAAATGTATCTCCTCCTATAAATCACAATGTACTACTTACATAACCTGCCCCGCATGCACCCTCACCCAACCTCTCTGAAGCCTGCCAACAACTCTACTCCAGCTACACTGGTCTTGCTGTTTTATGCCTCGGGCCATTTGCACTAGTTGTTCTCTACCAGGACTGTTCTCCCCCGGCTCCTCCCCCATGTGCTGATGGTTTGCTCCCTCCTTGTCTTCAACTCTCTACTCAAATGTCATCCAAGAGCCTCTCCCGTGTCATTAGGTATATAAAACAGCCCTTCACCTCCAGATCCTGCTTTATGTTCCCTTATGCTACAGATCACCACCTAACACCTTATGTGTTTATTGTGTTACCTTCTGCTGACACGTAAGCTCCATCAGAACAGTGCCTCTGAGGACTCTGTCCACTCTATCCCCTGGGCCTAGACCCACGTCGGGCACTTCGCAGATTCTCAGTAAACACCATCTGAAGGAGTGAAGACCTTCTCATTACAGAGACCTTGTACCAGGAAAGCAGAGACTATTTCCTTCTGGCCCCACAAAGTTTCTCAGATTCTGTAAGTTTTCTTGTGGGTTGTCCAGCTATCCTTGCTCTACTCCTGGTTGTGAAAGAGATATCGCTTTCTGAGTTCTCTCATCCATTCTTTCGCTCACTCATTCATCCATTCACTCACTTTTCCAGCATTTACTGTGTGATTACTGACTACCTGCCACCGTGCTACTTTGCTGGGCCCTACCCAGGCCCCTCAGCTTCCACGTGTGGCTCTTAAATCCCTAGGCACAGTCATTGCAGACCCCTTCCCTAGGAGGTCCCCCGACAGGTCTCTAACAGCCAGCAGGCTGCCCACCTTCTGAGCCCTTCCTACCTGTTGCCTCTGGGTGTGGTCCTGTGTCATCTACCAGGCTCCGGAGACAGAATCTCTATTTCGTTCCTCCTGGTAGGGCAACTAACTTCCCGGTTGGGGTCTGAGCTAACAACAGACTCCCCCACTGTGCAGAAGGGCGCAGATGCTGGTCGCCCCCCCCCCCCCCCCCCCCCACCCCCGTGCAGTACTACCCGACATGCCCCCTGACAGGAGGAGCCCAAGAATGCCTCTTTAATCTCCTCACTTAAAAAAAGAAAACAAAAAACCCCAAGAGATGGCTCTTTTACTAAAGGAATAATGGGAGGACCAAGCACATTTGCAAGGTTAAGGGTCTGGGAAAATCAGAAAAATAAGAAATAAATAAAAATGGAGAGAAAAAAATTATTAGGTCCTCCAAATATCCGCATCTGACCCCTGTTCCGTATCAGGTCAATTATACAAGGTAACACGGCTCTGAGGGCCAAGAGGGATATAGAGCTTACTCTGAACCGGGCGCGACACGATTTCAGGAGCTCACCGGGTCCTCAGAACCACCTTTTGAAGCAGTCCTACTTAGTATTTCCATTTCGTAGAGTAGGAAGCGGTGGTGCTTTAAGTAGCCTCCCCAGGGTCCCTTAGTCAATGGCAGCTCTACGCAGGTGCTTTGCTAGCCAGCCCAAAGCACTTTAATAATTGGGCTGACCATCCCATTTGAACCAAAGAAATGGCATTTGAGCAACGTCTGGTATTTGTCCCGTTAGGAAGCTCCACTCACGCTACAGCGTGACCTGGGCCTCCGTGTGTTTGCTCACTTCCCGGGCCCTCTGCCTCCGGGGATTTGTGGCTGAAGGAGGACAGTGTGGGTCTTGCTGAGAAAACACTCACACAACAGCAAAGACGTGACTCTGTTCTGTTAAGCCACACAACGCATACGATAACGGAGAAAGACCGGAGAGAGAAACTGAGAGGCTAGCCACTACCTGCCGGGTGATGGGGCAGACGTGGTTTCTCATGTCAACTCCTGTACTTTCTAGACATCTAACAACAAGCATCTTTTACACGGAGAACAAAAGAGGAAACGAGTCGTGTCTTCAAGATGTGCTTCGCCTGTGAAGGAGCAGCTGCGGCATCTCAGGCAAAGTACCGGATCGCCGTAAGTCCACCGAGTCCGATGGCCCCTGTGTAACCCAGGGGCTGGGCATGTTTTACGCAGGAGCACAGTGCACCGTGCCCATCGCAGCCACTCGCCCTAGCCCCACGAGGCGTCATCACGTGCGCTGTAGACAGGAGCGCGGCGGCACACCGCACGGGACGGTGACGGGGCCAGGGCTCAGCCGAGCCACACCGCCGGCCCCTCTCACTGCAGGCACCGGCCGCAAATCCCCAAACTCAAAGGGGGCTGGTGCCAAATTCTGAAATTTATGGAGAGTCCTTTCTGCCAAGGGTCTTGTTGTGCTCCAGGAGAATGGAAAAAAACAAAAAAACAAAAACAAAAACAATAAAAAACAATCAAACTCACCCTCACGAGTGAAAAGGAACGTTTTCAGGGGTTAAGTGTTATTCATCTCCTTGCTTATCCTTCCTCTAAGTCTCTCTTAGGATTTTCCTGATATTAGTCTTGGCCTCGCTCTTCTCAGTTGGACTGGAGGTTACAGAGAGGATCCATCCAAATTCCAAAATCATCCCCAGCCCAGGAATTTCCTGTGGGTCCTTAGATGTAAACTAAGTTGCCCTGAAGATTTATGGGAGCACACCGAGACGTGCCTGAGGGAATCCAGGGAATCTCTGTCTCCCAAAATAGGGTGGTTCTCACGTTGATGTGAATGCCTAATTCACCCTCAGAATGTGCCTCACCCTCCTGGGATCCTGTGCAAGAAAAGTGAGCCCCTGGGTGAGATGCGGCCTCAACAGCTGAGGACAGAGTGAAGGCAGTCCAGGGGTGCTGAGGTGAAAGCTGTTTTTTCAGCCCTCCCCCTCGGAACAGCAGCTCCAAACCCCTTTGAAATTTTAGAGTACCAAGTTACAACTTGGTACTCTAAAATCAGATCCTAAAAGAAGCCCTATTCTGCTGTTTTGAAAGACCTAATTATCAAAATTATCCAAGAAGAAAACAAGCCTTTTCCCTCATAATACACCGGAGGCGCAGGGGGGTGGGAGGAGGGGGAAGAGAGCAAGAAAACATTGTCCTTGGAGAACAGCAACAATTTTCTCCCCCATCTTCCCAAGTTCTCACTCCTAATCACAGTGGCACGAAGCAGTCTTCAAGACAACACACGTCCACGTGTCCAAAAGGACTCTCAAATGCTTACCTTTTCCCCTCCTTTGCTTCCCCCAAGCTATCAGGGAGATGGTCAGTCGTGTGTTGTACGTGGACCTGTAGGGACTAGATTTAATCAGCAACTTCTTTCCTTTTTGGGTTTTTATTATGATGACTTTAAAGTAATCTCTAGGCCCCATGTGGGGCCCAAACTCACAACCATGAGATCAAGAGTCACGTGTTCCCCTGACGGAGCCAGCCAGGCACCCCAGCAATTCCTTTCCTTCTCGATGCAACTCTCTGAGGCCTGTATCAAGGTAGTCTACAGATGGGGACAACGAGCCAACCAAGGGGGAAAAAACTGACACATTCGACAAACACCAGGATAGAAGTGAAAGACCTCCGACAACCTGGCGGGGCTTTGACAAGACCATTTCTAGTGACTTAGACAAAATACATAAAGTAACTGGTGCGGAAGATGCTCCTGGAGATCATCATCGTAAGGAACTCTACGAATAATTCATATCCTACACAATCTTATAGGAAAACACCAACACATGAAAATGACTGTGTCCAGTTCAAAAGTCACAAGGAGCTCCAATTCTCCAGCACCCATCTCTAGACCTATGTGGTTTTGCTCCCCTCCCTCCCTGCAACATCTTAAAAAGTAACCAAGTTCTACTATCGACAAGGAACTATATTGAACATTTCCCCCCCCTTTTTTTTTTGAGGGATAACTGACATTAGTTTCAGGTGAGCAACAATGATTTGAGATTTATACATATTGCAGAATGATCACGGTAAGTCTAGTTAACAGCCCTCATCCTAAATTTTTTCTTGTGATGAGAACTCTTAAGATCTACTCTCTTCCCAACTTTCAAATAACTCTCACTTATTCTTTGTGTCTTCAACAAGGACATGTGGAATGAATGATGAACGAATGATGAAAGCCAAGTACTGCCTGGCATTCCTCCAAACTGTTCTGGGTTTCTCCTCGTTGGGGAAACTCCCCTGAATCCTCTTCCATTATCCTGAGCAACTGGGTAGGTAAGGACGAAGTACAGCTGGATATGACATTTGTTAGAGTTCATAACCAGGGTTTTCATTGGCAGGGACAGCAGAGATCAAAGAGATGAGACATGTGGTTTCCTTGCCTGTGGGGGACAGTCTGATAGGCCAGAGCGACCCTTGAAGGTAGGTGGGTGAAGGCAGGTGTGATTCCATGTGGGGCTCTGGAGGAGACCACTCTGCAGGCCGCCCCACAGCCTCACAAAGAAAGCCACTGCCAGGAACACTCAGTAGGAGAGTAAGTTCAGGCAGCAGGGCCAGCAAAGACCAGCTTTCCGGGGCTCCTCCCAGTTGCCTACGTGGTGAGAACAGATCCCTAAGATCCCACAGGCCTGTGAGAGGCATAATAATGGCTGAAGAGAGTACTTGTGGCCTGCCATGGAAGCCACCCTGGCACCAAGGGAAGGACCCTATAGCCTAGCTTTTTAGCAAAGCATCTGAGCCAGCAGTCTGGGACATAGGTGGCAAGTCTTCTACAGTATAACAAGGGTGAAGCCAAGTCACTGAGTGAGAATTCACCAGGAGAAATTCAGATGAGCACCAGGGAGAGGATCCAATTGCCAGATGTTGGTCAAGACATCATAAAAGCCCATAATAAAGCATTCATGCCTCAGGACAGAGCCCGGGGCAGCAGATCTGCAGCAGACCCCAGGAGGATGCATGGGGCATTCAAGGATTAGGCCTCCATCTATCCACCACCAATTGCCCCCTACCCTCACCAGAAAATCACATTTAGTACCAGCTTGGCAAGAAAGAGGAAGACCATGAAGGCACTGGAGCAACTGGATATTCTACTTAAAGAGGCTGAACAGTTACCAAGAAGAATGGCTTTTATTATTGCATCAGATCAAGTTTAACGCATTAGACTAAAATATACCCTTTCCTGTTCCCACTGCCTGGAGTATAGGACTTGGTAAGAAAGATCACTTCGCTTACGGACAAAACAGAGAAAGACAAAATGAGAAGCATCTGAGTGCAGTGTGTGAGTAAATTTGTAGCAAGATACGCTCACAATATTTGCTGCCTGCTTCCTGTGATACAGGCAGTAGAGGTGTGAAAACAGGGCATCTCGGCTCTGTGTTCAGAGAGTTCAGGGTCTTGGGGCGAGACATTCACTATTAGCTGTGATGCACTAGTGAGGCGGCTCTTATAAAGACGTGCACAAGCC